>NC_134486.1:92590053-92902553 GCF_040206685.1 Ascaphus truei | reverse complement strand
CTTATTTAGCTTCACGCCGACTTAAAGTTGCAATTCTTTCATGTAAAATTTGGTATAAAAAAAAAACCACAATACTTTTTTTTTTACATTGCTCCTTAGGACTCAAACACTATGGATTTACTCTTGGGTGTGAATTACTATTTACTCACTTCATGGAGAGACATTTTTACAGTCCATTAAATCCTAAAAATTTTAAGTAGACATCATTGAAGTGTTACTGCACACTATAAAAAAAAGAATAGCTGCTGAGGGCAAAAAAAAATAAAAAAGGAAAGCATCAACAAAGTGTTTTGCATTTTATCAACTAAGGAGAAAGATAAATGCTTAAAAATACTTTTCCAATTACTCCATAATTGTAAACACTGTATTTTTGCATTCTTAAACTATGCTTGGAATAATCCCAGGAGCCCGGCGTGTAGCGTTTACCGGCGACTGTTGTTGTATTTGCAGGTGCAGAGCTGCTGGCTGACCTGCCAGTAACTGCGACGACAGGCAAAATCATGCCCCATCTTGTTTTGCGGCAGCACGCGCAAAACACAACGGGGCTCAATTTTGCCAGTCGTCACGGTGACCAACAGGTTAATCAGTACTGTGTCACTTACTCCACAAGCTGATCGTGTGGGGGGAGGAGGGGAGAGAGAAAAATGTGTGCTCCGACCTCTTTCCTGGCAAAGCTTGCCAAAGCGAGATGGGTGGGGGGAGTGTGTGCGTCAGTGTGTGTTACTGATGCACACTCTGATTCACAGGGCCATCCCAGGCCCATCCCAGGCCCAAAAGAGAACCCTGCCACATTGAATGGGCCGCCTTCCACTCAACAAAACCTAACAAATTCCTACTCCCTCTACAAAAGAAATACATCATACAGGGATCAATAGAAACAACTGTTTTTTAAAGCCCTACTGTACTTACACAATAGGGATTTACGACCTGTAGCTGCTACAATCCTAGGCAAACAAATACAGTGCAAAACATATTTGACCATAATATTCATCAAGTATTTGGCCATTTTTGTTTTAACATTGTATTCACATATTCATGTTTGTGTAATGATTGGTACAGGTATAGCTAACATAAATGTAATAACACTGTTCTAATACACGTTCACTGAATGCAGGATTACAAATACACCACAACAAACTAACAGCATAATTTGCCCTATTCTATTTATCTTCTTCTGGGCAAAGATAAAAGCTGAAAAATTGAACTACTTAGCTTTGTGAGCTTAGGGGAGTCATAGTGGCTTGAGGCAAGAAAGGGTATTATTAAAAAGTCACAAACAGTTCGCAGAACCTTGGTTTAAATAATGAGAGACATAGCCTTAATGCTGGCAAATTAGCATCTTCATTTAATGTACCAGATGCTTCTTTAAATGTTACTTAGAAGTGCACATTATAAACAAGGAATGCTGCTTTCTTTTTCCACCAGCATAAAGATACAGGTATAATGTTGAATATAACAATAAAAACAAACAATGTTAGATTACTTAAAGGATTATAAAGATGGGTTTGTGGTCTATTTCAGGAAGGCACAGCTCTGTTTCGCCAACTTAATGATGTAGGGTAAAATTAAAAAGATACTTTCAGAGTAAGAAAGCACAGAGTAATAACCTTTATAGCATTGCTTAACAGACTAGTAAGTGAAACAGTAATTTCACCAACTGTGAAATGACTTTCAAAGAAAACAATTCTTTAGACAATTTATCTGCTAATTTAAGCTCAAAGAAGTTAGTCCTCACCATTGATGGCACAGATTTATTAAATAGACTAATATATGCAATTACCAGTACATTTACAAAGGGTTTTAAAACAATATCTATGAAATGCATGTACTGTAGAGCCGACGAGTATTCTAAAACAAATCTGGGGCAATCACCAACATGTTGGGTACATGCTGCAACATTTCAGTGACATTTCTGCAGACAGACTAATTTGCCCATCGAATTAACACCGGGGGTCCCTGGCAGTCCCATTCAAACTGAATGGGACTGCCAGGGACCCCTGCTGTGTTAATCCGATGGGCCATTAGTCTCTGCAGAAATGTCACTGAAATGTTGCAGCATTACTGGGAGATTGCCCCAGATTTTCCACGGCATGTGTTCGGATACTCGTGGCCGCATCTGTATATAAAAAGACTGTGCCCTTGCATGGCACTCAATCGCTGGCTGAGTGAGGACACCGAGGATATGGCATTAGATTAGGGAAAAAGTTTTTTTTTTAAAGTGAAACTTCTTTGCTGGCACCTACAGGATTTTGGTGGGGAAAGTTATAATAATAATAATAATAATAATAATAATAGCATGTTCTTGTATAGCGCTGCTAGTTTTACGTAGCCGATATTGTCCCACACATACCCTGGCTCAGCGCGCATGCACAGCAGCCACCCTGACACACTTGGGAGACAGAGACCACGGAAACCACACACAGAGACAGACAGACACACATACATACATACAGACACACATACAGACATACACACAAAGGGCCGCCAACAGGGGGGGGGGGGGACAGCCAGTGCTTATATTAAAAAATATATATGTTAAAAATGGCAGCGATTCCCCGTGCGCATGCATAGAGTCGAGGTCCCGGCGCGCAGGGCAATCAGGGAGTCCGGCATGCGGCCTGTGGGCCCGCTCCCCCCCGCTCTAAACATGGGACGGAGGGGAAGCGCCGTTGCGAGCCCGCGTGCGCCAATTGAGCATCCCCCACGCGTGCCAATTGAGCTTCCCCCGCGTGCACCCGGGCAGCAGCCACAGAATTAGCCCGCCAGTCTCGCCCAACCCCAGCCTCCCACCTCGCGTCCCCCCCCCCTCAGCCCACCTCCCGTCCTGGGCAGCTGCCGTGGGGATATCGGGGGCGGGGGGGGAAGCGTCTGGCGGGCAAGGAAGCAGCACCCACCCAGTCAAGGTCAACCACACAGTCACTGTCACCCACCTACCCAGTGACTGATCCACCCACTCACCATTCACTGTCAACCAAGTCACTCACCTACCCAGTCACCCACCCACCCAGTCACTTACCCACACACCCATCCTGTCACCCACCCACCCAGTCACTTACCCACACACCCACCCAGTCACTTACCCACACACCCATCCTGTCACTTACCCACACACCCATCCTGTCACCCACCCACCCAGTCACTTACCCACACACCCACCCAGTCACTCACCCACACACCCAGTCACTCAACCACCCACAGTCACTTGCCCACCCACCCACTCAGTCACCCACCTACCCAGGCAGGCAGTCACCCACCCAGGCAGTCACTCACCCAGGCAGGCAGTCACCTGTATTTTGTTGAAAATATAAAAATAAACAGATTTCATAGTAATGTTTTTTTCCGTATTACAATAAAAAAACAGTTAAGTAAAAGTTGCGCGCTAAAAAATATTTTTTCGTAGTACGTGAACTATGGGTTTGGGGGGAGGGGTGAGGCCTGCTCCTTTCATTTATCCTGGGCCCCATGATTTCTGTTGGCGGCCCTGCACACACATGCACACATACACACAAGGAATTCGCACTTAGTATAAATATAAAAGTGCAAATAGCTAAAACAGGGCGTGTTCTAAGTCAAAATGTTGCGTTTTTTCACTGAAATTGTGTTTTGATTTTTATTTAAATTTCTGAGACAAAACAGTGACAGAAGACAAAGAAGTTTCACATAAAATGAGCGTGCTCGGCGCAGAACTTTTTTTTCTCCCCTCACAAATATTCTACAAGCGAAGAGCCGTCAGTATATAAAGAGAAAGAGCGAGAGCTAGTATTTGTTTTTACATATATACAGTGTGTATATATATATATATATATATATATATATATATATATATATATATATATATATATATATAGTGGTCGACAAATCACCAAAAAATCTACTCGCCACCTAGTACCAAACGTGTGCTGCTTGGGCCAATAGGAGCTCGCCACGATGTTAAATCCACTCGCCCGGGGCAAGCAAATGTATAGGTTTGTCGAACACTGTATATATATATAATCCAAAGAAGCAGCCGGCATTCCACTTGCAGGTACAAAAAATTGGGTGCTTGTCCCATAAAGCAATAATAAACCATACGAGGAGACAGCACTCTGGTAAGTTTGTTCACAAGTTCTTTGTATTGGTTTATGTGTCTTTTTTTCAATACAAAGATCTTGTGAACAAACTTACCAGAGTGCTGTCTCCTGATCTCGTGCTTCAAACGGTATCGTATAGTTTACATACATATATATATATATTATTTTTCAATACAATGGCATACTGTCCTATTAGCCATCATAAGCTAATAGGGCTTTTAGCCTTTCCTGTAGAGGTTGGCTAGGTTTGTTGGCGTAAGGGTAGGGGAGTGGGTGATTGGAGGTTTCCCAGGGAAAGTTAAGCACCCTGAGTGGAAGATGGTAGGAGTTAACCCATTTGCCAAACTGATAATACCTCTTCGGTAGACAATGTGTGTGTATGTAAGTATGTAAGTATGTATGTATGTATGTATGTATGTATGTATGTATGTATGTATGTGTAGCCCTCTTTCCTACTGCTTGCGAGTGACTACTGGTACTGCACACACCTGTTGGCTCAGGAAGATCTGGGCCTCCGCTAACTGGGAGCCTGGGGTAATAGTATTGGCAGTGCCTCCACTTACCCAGGATCCCCAATGAGTGAGATTCCCCTAGGCAAGAATAATAGCAACACACATCTGATTGCAACTGTTTACCTTATCTTATAGTTATAGCAATAACGTACATATGACACATGATATACCATTAACCAACTACTTGCAATATAACCTTGTGGCTCGGCCACTCTCCTAAGGAGAAATGTCACTGTCCCATCACCGCGTGCCCACACACCGTGTCCATGCAAAATAGAGATATGTATATAAGCTGAGTCCTTTGGTCACTCAACCCAGTGTCCAGAAAGAGTGTGTCTTAAGGCGGGATCAGCGCCTGTTGGTACCGGTGTTGGTGCACTTAGTAAATACCTTCTGGTCACTGGGGTGACCGGCAACAACTTCAAAAAGGATCCGCCGATCCAGCGCAGTCTCTCACGAGTGGATGATGTACAGCAGCCTGGGCCCAAACGACTGTCACCACCGCAGCTCCGCAACACTTTATCCCTATCTGTCTATGCAGTAAGGGAATAGTTGTCGCTACCAATATAGGGCGTCCCTGTAGCACCACAAGCTTATGGTGACTCAGGGAATATACTAGGGCCTGAGGGGAAATCTGCCTACGCAGGTGGGTCACTGACCCCCTGCACGCACACTACCTCTCCCCTTGCTCCTCCGTTGCCCTCTGACTAGCGTGGTCTCTCCCCCACGCTTCCCTTTCCTGCCTCTCGCAATTCCTGCATTTTCATTCGCTCCCTGGCGTCAGGTGACTTCGCTGAGGCTCCTGGGGGTTGTAGTTACTTGCTGAGCCTCTAAATGATTGGTCAGCCATTCGCGCGCTTTGCACTGCGCGTGCGCGAACTCTCTCCACTCTGACAGTCGCTCCTGACTATTGCGCAACAACATGGCGGCACCCTGTGCTGCCAAGCCGCTGCGGAACCTTCTAACCACTCCCTGAATAGACACGCTGCAGTGAAGGTAGAAGCAAACTAAGACATCCCTACATATGTATACACACACACACACACATATATGTGTAACATTTTTGTTTAACCCCTTCATATTCCTTAGTGGTCAGCTAGTCATTTTAGATGATGGCTAATTAACGTCATGTGCATATCATTTTCATTAACAGCCATTAATATTTATGCAATGCTTTTAAGTTATGGCTAACCAAAGTTAACTTTACTGACTTGAGTGAATGCCACGTACGCTAAATTTACATAACAACCTATATCCATCTAAATAATATATTTTGAAATAACAAAAGAAAAAACAACTCACCTTTGCATTTAGCCAATTAACCTATTGGGGGCTAGATCCGCCTATAAATTTACTCTGCAAGTTTATGTAATTATATTCCCCTGATGACGTCTTATATTGAGACGCGTAGGGTGGAGGCTCTAATATTATCCTATACTTTAGTCCTCTTTATATCTCCGAATTATCAGCATTGATAGTGTTGCGAATATCTATATACACTTTTGCTGGACACTATTCCCTCGCCAACGTCAACGGATCTAACATCACGCTGACATCACTCCCG
The DNA here is from genome assembly GCF_040206685.1 of Ascaphus truei. Classification (NCBI taxonomy): domain Eukaryota; kingdom Metazoa; phylum Chordata; class Amphibia; order Anura; family Ascaphidae; genus Ascaphus; species Ascaphus truei. The sequence continues at coordinate 92,896,407 of NC_134486.1, read as the reverse complement.
CAATCTCGCGGGACTTGGAGGTCCGTGAGTAAGAGGTTGGAGGCAGCTGCAAACATGTCCAGTATTCTACGCGGAGTCTCGGCGGTCCACGTGGAGTCAAGACAAGCCGCCATACAGCACAGCATTTAGGAGAGGATTTTGTATATCCTACATGCCTGAATAATCTGCTACTTTGTAAGTAGCATCTATCTTTTGCGCATAAACTCAATACAAGCTTACTTCACCATATTTGCCTCTCTCTTATTTTTTTCAGATACATTGTTTATTGGTTACCTTTTTGTCCCCAGTCTTTTCAGTCCCTGTTACTCTGGTTTGGCTACTATTGCTTAACATTATTTGCACCTGTGTTTCCTTTCCCTATGTATATACAGTATGTATGTAACAAACAGAAAAAACAACTCACCTTTGCATTTAATTTTAGTGTGATTAAGTGCTCGCGTCCAGAAGAATCTTCAATTTTTAATTTGATGGTACTGAACTCAGTATCTACAAATGATAATCTGTTTGGGGGAATAAAAGATATGCCGTTTCAATTTTAGCTTTTTTGTCTTTCCTTATTAATCTGTTACAAATATTAATCTGAGTAGCCCCATAAGGCAGCCTTTTCAACTGTTGCAGATTTACTGCTGCTAATACACCAGTCTGCTGCTTAATGTAGCAGTATATCTTGGGTTTATTTACAATGTGTGTCAAGGCTCATGCTGTGGTCAGTAAGCACTGTCTCAGTTTTCCATAGCTAAAACCTTGGCACATGCAGCAGTTTTCTGTCAGTCTTTACTTATGTACATATTAAACTTCCTATCAGTCTGTGATCCACTTCTGTGGTTTCACACCCTATGAGAATGATGTCCGCTCTTTATTTTTCTTCTCATTCAGCAAGTTTCTCTTTAATGGCTAGAACAATTTCTGCATACGGTTGATGTTGCTACTTGCTTATGCAATCAAATGCATCTTTCAAATGCAAAAATTAAATACTACTTGAATTTTAGTTGATCACAATATCACCTAATATATATGTATCACTTAGGTTTTTTTTTTTTTACAATTACAACTGGACTAAACAGAGCTTCCAAAATTGTAATCTTTGTTTTATTTATTTTAAATAATCCATGTTTGCCTATCCCACCTGCCAATTTCTGGGGTTTCAAACAAGATACCCTGACATTATGGTGCATAAAAAGTGATAGAAGCTCCACCGTACAAAGTAAAAAATAAAATACTCATGAGATTGTTTGCATGCCTTCTACAGATCCCCAAGCATGATTTATTCTGGGTAGCGACATGCAAAAGAGCACTGAGTGGGCATGTCATTTTTAGTTTTTATTTTCACATCATTTCGAAGCCCGTTCACAACATAAGGATAACATTATGAGAAATGTTCTCAGCAATGAGGATGTCAATGCAGCAATCCACAAACGGACTACGGACCCTTCAGTACAAGGTGAAAACATATTAAGACTTGTTCATGTTCAAGGGGAGAATTTCGTAAACCCAGTGTTTACTAGGAAAAGGGCTGCAAAAGTCATCATAAAACACCATCATCAACTGATATCCAATCAGCATACTGTATAGAGCCCTACTCTCTTAAATGTGAAATTTTGCCTTTAAAGCTGCAGACGACGCAAAACCCTACGTGTTTTTTTTTTTTATTTTTAATCTGTACTATGAGAAAATGCTTGGAGCATTTTTTTTTAAACAAAAACTCTAAATAACACTTTTAATGTATTATAATGTAGCAACCATTTACAAAGATACATCCCCTTCCTCTTCTGAAACAGGCTCTGGCACACCCCTTTTTGAGCCCTGCCTTCTCGCTAGCAGTGCACCAATTGTATCTAGTGACTGCTTGGTCTCATGATCTTTCCCACAGAACTTTGCATCTTTGGTCCTCTTCTGTTGCACTGACAGCAATTTAGTGAACCCCGAAACCAAATCTTCGCCGATCGATCCCAGGAGAATGAATCGATCAGCATCTTAGCTTATTACTTAATATTTTGTGTATATTGTATTGATGAACATATTAAAGGGCGAAAAAAATTAAATATAAAAAATAATAAAACGGCAGCTTAGACTGCTGCTTTAAGATGTGTATTTTCATTCCATAGTTGGCAACATTAAAATATTATTCCAAGAGCAAATTGCTCAATTGACAATGGTCTCCAGTCTCTGCAGTCATTTTGTGGTGCCGACTCGTAGCATTTACACATTAAAATAGTTTTACTAGAAATACTCTCACACAAACTAATGAAGAACTACTTCAGACATGGCGAGAACTTTTACTTGCATGTACAGGGGACAGCGATGGGGTCAAATATGGGCTCATCGTTTGCTAAACAGTCCATGAATGCTTTTGAATGTTCTTATGTATACCAATCTGAATATTATCAGGAACATATAGTAACTTGGCTGCCCTACATTGACAACTTGTTCATCATTTGGCCGGCTGTCTGGCCAACTATAATTTATGGAATTTTTTAAATACCGTAATAAATATAGGGAGACTATTTAATTTACAATGCAGTGTAATACACAGGAAATACCCTTCTCTGACCAATAACAGCCCAACAGTTAATATATTTGATATAATACACATGCAGGAATCGAACCCATGACCCTTCATATGCTCGTAGCAATTCTCTAGCTGCTACACCACAGGGTTGGTATGATGAATCTGACACTATAAACAAACTTAACATCTATTGGATTGCATTGTACAGTAGTTGCTCAGTGTGTTAATAGAGTCAGCTTCATCACCCCAACCCTGTGGTTTAGCAGCTAGAGAATTGCTACTAGCATATGAAAGGTCATGGGTTAAATTCCTGCATGGTAAGTGTCACAGTAACTTATGACAAGATATAATAAACACCAAATAACTGAGTTGAACTGAACGAGGCTTAGATATAATAAAGTATATTTATTCCTTAAATAGGTGAACACAGCAATATAGTACAGTAACAGGCAAGAAGTAACACTTACTTGGGGATGGGGGATGAGAAGTATCAGATAGCAATTCTCCAGCAATCAGGTAACAATCAAGATGGTATTTGAAGACCATGGATATAGGGTTGACCACAGTTTATATATCTTTGTAACCCTATTCTTAACTTTGAGTACAAGCTATTGGATAACAATTACCTGTATCCAATCTTTAACGTGGGAACACATTTTAACATATGCCCCCCAGCTAGTTAGCCAATGCGCACTAGGACCCGGAGGGTCTCATTTCTGTAGCCCCACATTTACATCAGGGAGGCCGGCCAGTCTACCAAAAGGGATATCTGGCAGGATGCCCCTTGTTTGTAGGTGTAAAATATGACACTCACAGACCACTCTAGTTTGAGGCGTCTCCGCCTTCAGGTAAACAGTGAAGGTGGCACAACCCTTTGAACAGTACTTAGTCTCTAGACATTAGGTCGCCTCTCTGACCATCTGCTTCCCTTTGTGCAAAGGAATCTCCTCTGGTTTTTATCCCTGCCTTGGAATACAACATTAAAGGTAAAACATAAACATATTAAAATATCCGGTTCCGTTGGGTCCAAACTACCCAGATCTCAATGCCGGAACAGGGACACCATATGGTCCAAGTTTCAGCCCTCTACGACCTTCGGAACCGGAGATACACAAATACTACTTAAACCGTTTCCTATTTTAATACAAAATTCTCCGCTGTAAATGAAATCACGGTTTTCACTAAATCCCCATTGAAAACAACGGGCTCTGCCGCCATAGACTTTCAATGGCAAACCGCCGCCATTGGCAGCTATGGGAATCCGCCGCCATAAACATTCAACGGGGCATCGCCGCCGTTGAAGCCTATGGGGTTTTTCCGCCATAGCCCGTCAATGGGAACCGGCCGCCATTAAAGTCTATGGGAAAAACTCCCGAACCCTTAAGGTGGTCCATACTCGGTCAGGTTGGTCAGAGAGGGTCAAAGATGGTTCTGCAGTCATGCCGGAGCAGTGACTACAGGTACCCCAAACCCTGGCCCTCTGGACCCTCCAGAACCGGAGATATGGGCTTATGGTTTGTAGCGTTTCTGACTTAGTCATTTTCTTGAGCTGCTTCTGCCGCCGCCATTGGAACCTATGGTGCGACCCGCTCTTTCAGCACGACCCTTTCCGGGGGTCCTGGATTCGGGGACCCGGTGGTGGTCGAGTGGGGGGCGGTCTAGGAACTAGGGGCAAAAAGAATTTTATTTCTGGGTGCCCTAGAACCGAAGATTCCCATGCCACTTAACGTTGAACTTGACTAATCAGTGATCAAAGCTTTTTTTCAGATAAAGTATCCGCTTTGCGGTTTGGACGGCAGCCAACTCGTTCCTGGAAAGCGCCTTCGAGGAATCTCCATTGAAGTCAATGAGCCCATTGACTTACAATGGGAAACCGCCGCTCCTCCTCTCGGACGCCACCTGCTGGTCTTCGAGGGAAACAGGTCCAAAACAGCTAGATCCGCCATTGAACTGAATGGAGCTTCAATGGCGGCCTATGGGACCCTGCAAAATGGTGCCTGAAAAGGCAGGAAAATTAAACAAAGGGCTATAATCACTATACATATATGGGGTTGCACCCCATATGGCCACCCTTGCCCTCCCGCATGGATCCCAGTGTGTGGGCGGTGCAGACACTGACATAATAATAAAACATGGGAACAGGGGAACATACATTTTCATGATATAACAAGGTGCAAACCACATTCCTGGACCGCAGTCCAGTTAACCCCTTGTCTCCCTGGTGAGGTCAGGGGGTGGCCATATGGGGTGCAACCCCTTTAATACCGGGCCAAACCCTCTCTCCCTCTACAGTAAGGTATAATGTATAAAATATTATTTTATTTTTAGGGTGTTGAATGAAATGCACTTTTACCTTCCCACTTTTTTTTTTGTAACAGGAGAAAAACCAGGCGATCTGTGAAACATGCTATTTACAGCTCTGGGGACATCCTGGTACCGGAGATACTTACTCGTAGAAGAAATGTTTAAAATCTCCCATGTGACGCGAGCCAAAAGGAAGCTGAAATGCCATTCACATGTCGAGGAGATTTAAATACCAGGTAGTACCGATGCTACTTTTGCCAGTAAGTATTTTAGTAATGAGGGATATCCCAGAGTGGAAATGAACATGGTCCAAGACCGAGGGTCCCCTGCCTCAAATCATGGTACATAAAAGAGGGGAGGGGGAGAGGGGAGACCTGATGCTTTAGGATTGTCTCTATTTATAATTGCACAGGTATTCCCAAGTAAAGTCACTAGATTGCGATTCAGTCCGATTCTATTTTTTTCATATCTGATTAGTTTTACGCTTTCACTAAGGTATTTAATATTTACATTAGGCCCTGGTAAAGCAATGGCATCAGTCTGAATGAGAAAATGCTTGGTATAGTCTGGTGCAGCCAGTATGTGGGCCCCAGCAAGCGCAATTTTCAGTGCCTGGAAAGCAGTTTCACAGGCAGGAGTCAAGGTAGTAAGCACAGGCAGTTGCTTCTTAGTCAGATCAGTCAGGGGTTTGGCCACGGCGCTGTACTGTGGGACAAATTTCCTATAGTACCCTGCGGTGCCCAAAAATGCCATGACCTGTTTCTTGTTTTTTGGAACAGGCCACTGAACTATGGCTTCTACCTTGGCTGGCTCTGGTTTGAGGTGCCCTCCACCCACCCTGTGCCCTAAGTACAGGACCTCTGCCATCCCTACCATACACTTAGTGGGTTTCAAGGTAAGCCCAGCCTCCCTGATCCTATCCAGCACAACAGCTACATGTCCTAAGTTGGATTCCCAGGAACTACTAAAGACAGCAATGTCATCTAAGTAAGCCCTGGCATAACTCTGCATCCCTTCCAGTAACCTATTGACCAGGCGTTGGAAGGTAGCCGGGGCATTCTTCATCCCAAATGGCATCACTAAAAACTCATAGAGGCCACTTGGAGTGATGAATGCTGACTTCTCCCTAGCCTCCAGGGTCAGTGGGATTTGCCAATAGCCTTTGCTCAAATCCATGGTGGTCAGATACTTTGCCCCCGCGAGTTCATCCAGTAACTCATCCATGCGGGGCATGGAGTAGGCATCTGACACCGTCCCAGCGTTGAGCAAGCGGTAGTCCACACAAAACCGGGTGGTCTTGTCCTTCTTAGGGACTAGGACTACCGGGCTGGCCCAAGGGCTCTGGGACGGAGTAATTACCCCTAGGATCGGCATCTCCTCTATCTCCCTCTCCATACTGGTCTTGACCTCTGCTGACACTCTATAAGCGTGCTTATGCAGAGGCTGCAGGTCCCCTGTGTGCACTGGGTGTTTTGTGAGATGTGTGGTCCCTGGCATGTCAGTGAAGAGGGTGCTAAACTTAGCTAGCATGTCCCTGGCTTCTCCCCTCTGCCTAGCACTCAACTGTGCCCCTATCTCCACCTGCTCCACAGTGTTTCCCTGCCTAGCCTCCCCTAGGAGATCAGGCAGAGCATTGCTCACCGGATCCTCCAGCAGTGGGCTACAAATGGCCATTACTGCTCCCATACTCGGTGCTCTGTACTCCTTCAACATGTTAATGTGATATGTCTTGTGCCTCTCAGGCTCTACCTGTACAACATAGTTGTACTCATTCACCTTTCGGATAACCAGGTACAGTCCCGACCAGGCAGCCATTAACTTGTTCTCCCGAGTGGGTTTGAGAACAAGCACTTGCTGTCCTGGGATGAATTCTCTGCTATGGGCATTCCGGTCATACCATCGCTTCTGCTTGGTCTGAGCGGCCCCAAGGTGGTCCTGGGCCACCCCCATGAGCATCTCTAACCGGTCTCAGAGATCTACTACATACTGGACCACTGAAGCATCAGTAGCAGTAGCCTACCCTTCCCATCCCTCACGGAATAGGTCCAGAGGTTCACGTACCCTGCGGCCATATAGTAACTCGAAGGGGGAGAAGCCTGTAGATTCCTGCGGTACCTCTCGGTAGGCAAACAGCAAGTGCTGTAAATGAATCACCCAGTCTTTCCCCTCCGCCTCTATATAGGTCCGAAGCATCTGCTTCAGGGTACCGTTAAACCTCTCACATAATCCGTTTGTCTGGGGATGGTAAGGGGTAGTGCGCCGGTGCTGTACACCGCATGCATCCCAGAGACAATGTAGCAGTTCACTCATGAACTGCAACCCCTGATCAGTTAGGATCTCACTAGGGAAACCTATCCTAGAAAAAATGTTCAGCAAAGCTGCTGCCACTGTCTTGGCATCTATGGTGCCAAGCGCTACCGCCTCAGGGTAACGGGTGGCAAAATCCACCACCGTGAGGATGTAGCGCTTCCCTGACCTGCTAGGAATCATAAGGGGTCCTACAAGGTCCATCGCTACTTTCTGGAAGGATTCCCCTATTATCGGTAGGGGTTTCAGGGGAGCCTTCACACGGTCGCACGCCTTACCCACTCGCTGGCAGGCATCACAAGAGCGGCAGAAATTGCCCAAATCTCGTGATGCCCCCGGCCAGTAGTAACACTGTAATAACCAGGCTCGCATTCTGTTGACCCCCTGATGTCCCGCTAACGGAATAGAGTGAGCTACCGTAACAGTTGCTGTCGGTACCCCTGGAGCATTACTAGCTGTCGCTTACGGGTCACCCCCTCCTCTATCCCTGGGTTCCCTTCTTCTCTATACAGGAGTCCCTTATGCCATAGGCAGTGCTCAGTGCCTTCCCCTGCCTGAGATTCGGACGCCCGAAGTCTCACACCGGCCAGGGTAGGGTCTGTCTTCACTGCCTCCCTAAACTGGGCTCCTAATTCTGGCCACCCACCAGTCATGTCATTGTCTGGGGAATGGGGAAGGGTGAGGGGGAACAGTAAGTTAGTCTGTGGTTGCAACTGATCCTGGCTTACCTCCCCGGGCTCCTCTGCGCCCTCCGCTAACGTTGGTCCCAAAGGCTGGGGGGACTGGCGCCGCCGCCATTGCCGCGGTCTGGCTCCGGGTAACCGCCGCCACTGCAGCGGGCTTGGGCACCCGGTCGTAGGTGCAGGTCATCGGCCCCAGAATGTTGCCAAGAAGAACTTCAGCATCCAAACCGGGTAAAATCCCCACCTCCCGCACACCCTGGCCCTCCCCCCAATCCAAAAAGATTCTGGCCAATTGCAAGAAACGTGGCTCTTCGTCGGCCACAGTGATCTGCATCCCAGGGCCTGGGAGCAACTCCTCTGGCCGGACCATATCAGGTCGGACCAGGGTCACTGCAGCTCCTGAATCCAGCAAGCCGACTGCTTGCCGGTCACCGACTGTGACCAGGGTGAGATGTCTGCTCCGGACGTCCGTCTGCTGAAGGGCTGCGCTGATCTGTCCTCCGCTCCTGGCTGTAGGCACGATGAAACCAGGACAGGGATTGCATGGGACGTCTCGCTGGGAGTTGTTTCCATGACCGGTTCGGTCGCCTTGGTGGAAGCCACCCGCACGCGGGCTACCAGCTTTGCAGCTGGGGTGCGTTGTCCCTGATGAGGTCCGCTGGAACGCAGGGGTTCCGGGCAATCTGGTCTGATGTGACCAGTGCGGTTGCAGTTGTAGCACCGGCGCTCGTGCCGGAGCTCCCCCGCCTTCTGTGGACTGCTGCCCGCAGGCGGCCTCTGAGTCCATTGGGGGGTATTAGCAGATTTCTTGGCCGCCGCTTTGGCTGGTGCCTTGGCGGGCATCAGAGCTCATCTGGCTACATAGTCATCTGCTAGCCTTGCCGCCTCCTGGTAAGTCTTGGGCTTTTTGTCGTATACCCAAGCCCTCAACGCCGGCGGGCACTGCTGCATGAGCTGCTCCTGAAAGATGAGGTCCAGCAGGCGTTGGTAAGTCCAGGCCTCATAGCCCTCCACCCAGCGTATCCCGTACAAAGCCATGCGGGTCACATAGGTGACATAGGACTCCAGAGGCTGCCTCTCTTCCAGCCGAAATTACCCCGGTAAGCTTCAGGGGTAAAACCATACTGAAATAACAACAGTTCTTTCAGGTGGTCATAATCATCAGCATACTCATCTGGAAGCGCCATCATCGTCTGTTTAGCCAAGCCAGACAGTAAGGGGTCCAAACGGGCAACCCTATGCTGGGGAAGCACTTTGTAATGCCAGCAAAGTTCTTTAAGAAACTGTCGATCTGGTCAGTGCCTTCCACGAACTTGGTGAGACTGTGCTGGTCCAGTTTGAGTTCATCTTTGCTGGGTGGGACAGGGGGGCAATAAGCGGGTCTGTTCACTGCCATAGTGATAAACTGCAGCCGCTCCTCCTGTGTCCCTCTGTCTCCCCATGCAGTTATCAGTGCCAACATGTCAGGGGTGAACGGACTGGTAGCCGCAGCCATCAGTGCCCCTCCTGTTGCACTGGCCCCGGGAGGCGCACTCGTTCCCTCCCCGGGATTCTGCCACCCCGGCACAGGGTTCCTTCCCTGATCTCCGGGCGGCTGTACAAGGGCAAGCTGAGCCGTATCCTGAGGCTCTGCAAGCCGGGCTTCATAGTCACTGATTGCTGCTATCGTGTCTGCAACCTCCTGGTTCTCATAAGGCAGTCCATATTCACGGCACATGTCCTTCAGCTGAGTTCTAGTCCTCAGGTTGGATGAGCCTTCAGCCTCGCTCATGGTTCACGGTCGCAGCAGTGAGGTGGTGTTACAACTTGTGTTAACTGTTGCACTACTGTGTGTTCAATATCTTTAGTCCCAGGAACTCGCAATTACTCTTGAGTTCCCACAATATGACAGGGTCCCACAGAACACTGTTATATAGGTTCAGTTCAGTCCCGCCGCTGCCACCAGTTAATTATATGCTTGTCACTGTAACTTATGACAAGATATAATAAACACCAAATAACTGGGTTGAACTGAACGAGGCTTAGATATAATAAAGTATATTTATTCCTTAAATAGGTGAACACAGCAATATAGTACAGTAACAGACAAGAAGTAACACTTACTTGGGGATGGGGGATGAGAAGTATCAGATAGCAATTCTCCAGCAATCAGGTAACAATCAAGATGGTATTTGAAGACCATGGATATAGGGTTGACCACAGTTTATATATCTTTGTAACCCTATTCTTAACATTGAGTACAGGCTATTGGATAACAATTACTTGTATCCAATCTTTAACGTGGGAACACATTTTAACCCATGCCCCCCCAGCTAGTTAGCCCATGCGCACTAGGACCCTGAGGGTCTCATTTCTGTAGCCCCACATTTACATCAGGGACGCCGGCAAGTCTACCAAAAGGGATATCTGGCAGGATGCCCCTTGTTTGTAGGTGTAAAATATGACACTAACAGGCCACTCTAGTTTGAGGCGTCTCCGCCTTCAGGTAAACAGTGAAGGTGGCAAAACCCTTTGAACAGTACTTAGTCTCTAGACATTGGGTCGCCTCTCTGACCATCTGCTTCCCTTTGTGCAAAGGAATCTGCTCGGGTTTTTATCCCTGCTATGGGATACAACATTAAAGGTAAAACATAAACATATTAAAATATCCGGTTCCGTTGGGTCCAGCGGGTCCAAACTACACAGATCTTAATGCCGGAACTGGGACACCATATGGTCCATGTTTCAGCCTGCTACGACCTTCGGAACCGGAAATACACAAAAATTACTTAAACCGATTCCTATTTTAATACAAAATTCTCCGCTGTAAATTAAATCACGGTTTTTCACTAAATCCCCATTGAAAACAACGGGATCCGCCGCCATAGACTTTCAATGGCAAAATGCCGCCGTTGGAGGCTATGGGAATCCGCCGCCATAGACTTTAAACGGGGCATCGCCGCCGTTGAAGCCTATGGGGTTTCTCCGCCATAGCCCGTCAATGGGAACCGGCCGCCATTGAAGTCTATGGGAAAAACTTCCGAACCCTTAAGGTGGTCCATACTCCATCGGGTTGGTGAGAGAGGGTCAAGGATGGTTCTGCAGTCATGCCGGAGCAGTGACTACAGGTACCCCAAACCCTGGCCCTCTGGACCCTCCAAAACCGGAGATATGTTCTTATGGTTTGTAGCGTTTCTGACTTAGTCATTTTCTTGAGCTGCTTCTGCCGCCGCCATTGGAACCTATGGTGCGACCCGCTCTTTCAGCACGACCCTTTCCGGGGGTCCTGGATTCGGGGACCCGGTGGTGGTTGAGTGGGGGGCGGTCTAGGAACTAGGGGCAAAAAGAATTTTATTTCTGGGTGCCCTAGAACCGAAGATTCCCACGCCACTTAACGTTGAACTTGACTAATCAGTGATCAAAGCTCTTTTTCAGATAAAGTATCCGCTTTGCGGTTTTGCGGTTTGGACGGCAGCCAACTCGTTCCTGGAAAGCGCCGTCGAGGAATCTCCATTGAAGTCAATGAGCCCATTGACTTACAATGGGAAACCGCCGCTCCTCGTCTCGGACGCCACCTGCTGGTCTTCGAGGGAAACAGGTCCAAAACAGCTAGATCCGCCATTGAAATGAATGGAGCTTCAATGGCGGCCTCTGGGACTCTGCAAAATGGTGCCTGAAAAGGCGGGAAAATTAAACAAAGGGCTATAATCACTATACAGCTATTAACCCTTGCCCTCCCGCATGGATCCCAGTGTGTGGGTGGTGCAGACACTGACATAATAATAAAACATGGGAACAGGGGAACATACATTTTCATGATATAACACGGTGCAAACCACATTTCTGGACCGCAGTCCAGTTAACCCCTTGTCTCCCTGGTGAGGTCAAGGGGTGGCCATATGGGGTGCAACCCTTTAATACCGGGCCAAACCCTCTCTCCCTCTACAGTAAGGTATAATTTATAAATTATTATTTTATTTTTAGGATGTTGAATGAAATGCAGGTTTACCTTACCACTTTTTTTTTGTAACAGGATGGAAACCAGGGGATCTGTGAAACATGCTATTTACAGCTCTGGGGACATCCTGGTACCGGAGATACTTACTGGTAGAAGAAGTGTTTAAAATCTCCCATGTGACACGAGCCAAAAGGAAGCTGAAATGCCATTCACATGTCGAGGAGATTTAAATACCAGGTAGTACCGATGCTACTTTTGCCAGTAAGTATTTTAGTAATGAGGGATATCCCAGAGTGGAAATGAACATGGTCCAAGACTGAGGGTCCCCTGCCTCAAATCATGGTACATAAAAGAGGGGGGGGGGAGGGGAGACCTGATGCTTTAGGTATTATCTCTATATATAATTGCACAGGTATTCCCAAGTAAAGTCACTAGATTGCGATTCAGTCCGATTCTATTTTTTTCATATCCGATTAGTTTTACGCTTCCACTAAGGTATTTAATATTTACATTAGGCCCTGGTCAAGCAATGTCCTTGAGCAAAGATGCCACTGGGCAGATAAATATACTCATATGTGCATGAATCTGAAGTGCCCAACTTAATTACCTGCTACAGTACCTGGTCAAGTATGATTCTTGAAATGCTGCTCAAATATACAATCTCAGAAAATTAAATATACTAGATTTTTCTCTTGGAAAAAAATAGCAGGAGAATTTTAGAAAAACCCATTACAATTAAAAAAAAACTGGTGCACGCAATATGCAGTCTATTTTTCCTCATTTATATGTATTTGATAAACATATTTTACTGTAAGTTGATGCAGCTTTTCAAAATGCCCGGCATCAAGAGATTTCTTAGTTGTTTGCCCAAGTATAAACAATGTAATTAAGTTTAATGTGAGGTAATTTAAATAGGATTAGATATTGACAGATATATTTGCATACTAAAGGTCCAGTCCCCGCATGCTGGTACCCCAAAAGAACAACAAAATAAAATGTACAAATTGCATTACTTTCCCATTTCATCATCATCCCATATTTGATTGAGAAGTATTCCATTTATTTCCTTTTATGAAATTTTTTTTCAATTACCACAATTAACCCCTTTGTAATTTTCTAAAAACGACCTTATTATTCACACGATCACAGTAGTTGAAATCACTCCTGCATACTTTCTGTAGTTTGACGTAAGCCTCTCATACTAAAAAAAAAAAAAAAATGTATGTACTGTAAATTCAGCACTATTGGCTATCGAGAATCCATTTGCAAAGGTATTAAACAAATCTTATATCTTGAAGCAACTTTAAGAATTGATTACTTAGCTGAATGCCTAGATGTTTAGTTTGGGACAGTGGCCAGGGCTCCACATTTATTTTTAAGCAGAGTGCGATGACAGAGGTCGTGTTCACACATATTAATGTGTCTATCCAGATAACATTGTTCCAGAAATCTTGTGGATCATCTATGTGCTCTTTGGCGAACTTCCGGCAGCATTAATGTTCTTTTTCGAGAGCAGTGTTTTCCTTCTGGCTATCCTTCCATAAACACCATTCTTGTTAAGTCTTTTTCCGATAGTGGAGTCATGAACAATCACATTATCCAAGGCGAGAGTTGCCTGCAGATCCTTGGATGTTACTCTGGGGCTCTTTATGACTTCCTGGATGATCTGCAAGTTTGTTCTTGGCTAATTCCAATGATCCCCTTTAATTTAGCTGATTGTAGCAGGTGCTCGCCACAAACAGGACGGAACCGAGAGGCCGAGGTGAGGGTATTGATGCCCCGACCTGAAGCAGTGTCCGGATGCGGGACTCATAGTTAGCCGGGTCAGGGTAGGAGAGTGCTGAGTACTAGGAGAGCAAGCCAAGGTCGAGGATTGGAGATGTACGGATAGTAGAGGTCGGTAGCCGAGGTCGAGGAGAGAGATGGGTCGTAGGGGTCACTTGCCGAGTCGACGGTTGGAGAAAGCAACGGAGACAAGGTAAGACAAGGCAGAAGTGCTTCCGACAAGCACACGTCACTGTAAGGATTGGGGAGTCCCCCGCTGCCGGGGGTCCCGCGCCTCTCGCTCCACCTGCCGCTCATGCTCTCACCACTCCTGGAACTCTCCGTCATGCGAGGTGCGCACACCCCGCTCGAAGCTTTACGCGTCCCTCTCCGGCCCTCCTCTGGACTCCGCCTACACTGCACCATCAGCGGGGCCCGACCAGCACGCGCAGGAGATGAACTCCTAGTAAATCACCTGGGTACCTTCCCACACCTGTCCTGCTCAGCGGAGCGGCCAATGGTGGTCACCACTGCTGACACCTCCACATTGCTTTCTTCTCATTGGATGCTTTCTCCTACTTATTCTCAGCTTCCCCACTGGCAAATTGGCTGAGCATAATTCAATGTGCCGTTGTGTTCATTGCTTCCTAGCCTTGCACTCTTGTCTTGTCCTCTTGTTCGCAGCTCTCTGTTATAGACCTGGCTTATTTTGCACTCTGCTCTTCCGTACTCTTGACACCGGCTATCTACTGTACGACAATCCGCATCTCTCCAACCCTGATCTCGGCAACGTCCACACGACTATTCTCCTCTCTCCAACCCGGACCTCGGCAAATAGAACTTGCAACGATCCATACCTCTACAAAGCAGAACCCGGCAAGTATATCGACCATCCGTATCTCTCCAATCACGATCCGGCTACCTTGACCAACCTACACTCCAGACGCGCCCACGCGGCTGTTGGTGGTGTTTATATCCATCCTCACCGCGGCCCTGCGGTCACGCCTTGTTTGTGGTGAGCACATCTTGACAGTCACAAGGGATTATGCTCAGCCAACTTCCTAATGAAAGAGGCTGAGCCTAAATACTAGGAAGAGCCAATCAGGCGCAGAGCTACACAGCAGGCAGGAACAAGGCAGGAGCAAATCAAGCAACCGGAGTTTGACGGGGCAGAGCCTGCACCCAATCCTCACACTGATAAAACCAGGGTTTTGCTTACTTTTGCACCTTCTGTATCCTGACTCTTAATTACTCACAGTTTGTCTAATTCATACATTATTTTGTTTCAAAAGGACAACGAATTGGTTAATATAAACCCTATTTCATATCTAAGAAGAGACTGGTTTTAATTCAAGAAGGTTATCATGGAAAAACTATGCAATTAACATCATTAGGGTTCACAAACTTTCTCTCGCCACAGTATATGTATGTGTATTTGGCACAAGTAATAGTCACAATCAGTGTGGGAATAGTATATTGCAATATGATAAGACAATATAAATAAGGGAGTCAAGTGTCTCCAAAGGAGAGGAATAGATTACAAGATTAATAGGAAATACATATATACAAAACATTTTATGTAGAAAATGTACAGTACAGTATAGAAAAACTAAGTTGGTGTATATATGAAAACAACATGTACATACATTTAATTACTGTGTGCAGAAACAAGAAATAGTGGTCTATGAGGTTAAAAATAATATGTTTTATTCTAAAAAGGCGGGTAAATCAATATCCATATGGATTCCCTGGGGTTGCAGAGTATCCAATTGATGCATCCAGAATGTCTCGTTTTCTCAAATTTAAAGAGTATATCTAAACCCCGTTTGTTCTGTTGGACCCAATCAATTCCTTTTACTGTTAACCTTGTGAAATATATTTTTGTACGTTCCAAAGACCCAGTACTTCTGTGTCTGGGAACCTTACAACGTAAGGCTGTTCACGCTGCGGCATACAGTACCTCTTCAGTGAGTGTGATGGTGTCTTATTGAAGGTTTTTAACTGGAATCATCTCATGAGGTTACAGGGAGAATTCAGATAGAGTTCTCACTGCTATATCCCACGGATCATCACTAAGGAAATATTAAGACCCACCACTATATGTTGCTGGTTTATTTTTCCCTCATTACAACAGTTTTTTTAATTGTGAGCACATTTTCCTAGTGCATTCTGAGCACCCATACACAAACTGTCTGTATTTCTAGAAGAATACTCAAAACATTTTCCCAATTTGCAGAATTGATGTTAATATTTAATACCTAGCCATTCACAGACTAAGCGATCTGTTTCAAGCGAAGACCCGTTGCTACACAGGACAAAGTCGCGCTACCTGCAGTCAGAAGCTTGCAGACACGCAGTCGATTTTTTATTCAGCTCCAGATAAGCAATAGGTGTATGCTACATATTTACAAGCATGATTATTTTATGTATTTTTATGTGACACTCAATAAATTGTAATACTTTTAGTCCCTATAACCTGTGTTCTTTTGTTTGCACTTCTTTGCCATAGAAATGTCAATATATATATTGAAGGTGTATGGTCTGAGGAGAGGACGTGTCTGTCCTGAAACGCCACGTTTTTTTTTTGAGTCCCTATTTACCCTATGATCGGCCGATCTTTACTACATCTCTAGGGGAATTTTCTTTCCCCTAGTTTTGTCATGTTCCATTGGGACTCTTATTATATGGTTTTTGTAGGTTTGGGTTTTTTTTGTGTTTAGATATTATAAGGTTTATTTTACAGCAGTCATTCTATATGTGGAATGTGTTTTGGTATGCTTCATTTGTTTAATTTTTTGCATTGCTAATAAAATTCATTTTTCTATTTCTCATCACATACTTTTTGAGTGCTCCATTTTTTGACCCTCTTTTCTCTTTTTGTGGTTATATTGTCTTTGGGTCGGTAGCACCGCCAGAGGGTATTATTTACCCTGATGTCTGGTTTTATGTAATATTAGTTCATTTTGAGCTGATTTGACTGGGGCATCTATTTTGTGTTTTGTATATATATATATATATATATATATATTTTGTATAAACATACATTTCTACAAGATATGTATAAGACCGAGTTTGAAACATGTCAAATTACCTTCATAGACATAGAGGAAAGGAAAATAATAGAGAGGAATGAATAAATTATATTGACTTTTAAAGTTCAAATTTTAGAATTTAAATTGAAGTAGTGCCCGGATATTGCGAACAGAATTTAATCTTTATAAATTAAAACTTAAATCGCTGAAATGAAGGCTAGAGGATGAGGACCAAAAGTAAATATAGAACGGATAATGGCCATGGTGTGAACCATTTAAACGTGAAAAGGTCAATTACCCTTCTCATATTGATAATATAGGTATTGTGAAGTAATAATTGTAATTAATAAATTGTTAAGCAATGTGATATGTGATAATCTATAATGAACCAAGTGTGTATATTATATTGTGTAATTTAATGAGTGCATATAAATTAAATGAATATCATCAACTATTATTATGATGACTAAAATTAAGTGTTTCCTAGTGACTACTAAGTGTCTAAAAATTATATATAAATGTGCGTGAAATAACATGTTTCTACTACGACAAGAGACTCCTTCCTCCCAAGTGTGGAAACATATACCTAACATATAACCACACACTGTATATAAACATAATTAAATCTGTATAGTCTTGTTAATAGCAGGCATGTCACAGACCAGACATTATCTCCAAAGGGAACGTGGTGAACCACATCCAAACCAGTCCTTTGGAAACAATCTTTATTGTAAGACAGGATTGGACCACTAAACTACCGTGCTGACGTCGATGCAGTCATTGAGTCCGCCTGGATGTAGTGTTCGCAGAACATACATCCAGTAGGTCTCTCTGATACATAACCTCCTAAACCCATCGTCCCCCATCAAAGAGGACGGGCTGTATTCAATACCCATTATAGAAAGTGTGCACGGATCTTTATCATGCGCCAATTTGAAATGTCGAGAGAGGCTATGCAAATGGAATCCATTTATTACGTTTCTCTGGTGTTCAAGGAACCGTGTGCTCAATGCCCTAGATGTTCGCCCGACATATTGTAGGCCACATTGGCACGAAACTAAATACACCACGAGTGGTTAGGCAATTAATATTGTCATTCATTTCATGTGTTTTTCCATTTTGAAAATGATGTACATTTGTTAGTTTTCCCTAAATGTTTACAGGTTATGCACCGACTTCTTCCACAGCAAAAATTACCTTTACTCTTGTTTATATTATTTGTTATACTGACCTCATTGACTGATTTAAGTTTGCTTGGGGCTAGCATTTTTTTAATGCTCCTTGCCTTTTTAAAGACAATAGGAGCTTGAGAGGGCAAATGATGACCAATAATTGGATCACTACGTATGATGATCCAATGCCGATTCAGCAAACTCCTAATCTGATGAGCCGATTGGTTATATTGAGTGATAAATTTTGGAGCCTTCTGAGTAGTTGTATCCCATCCTTGCTTCGACACGATCCATTTGCCTAGCATCTTCAAAGGCCTTTTGGATAATCTCACTGCCATAGCCTTTTTCGAGGAATTTCTCTGTCAGAGTGGCCTTGGTCTAAGAAATCTGAATCTATTGAACAGTTGTGTCTAATTTAAAAAAAAATGGCTTTTGTCTAGCCACTTCTTGTAGTGATTACTACTGTATTGAAGGTAGCTATTGGCCGATACTGCCTTGAAATGTGTTTTTGTACGAATACTTTTGTTATCATCATTGATTGATAATTCTAGATCAAGAAAAGTCACTGTTTTTGGATGAATTGTGTAAGTGAATTTAAGTCCCATCTGGTTAATATTAAATGATGAGAGATTATCTAATTGAACTCTATCACCGTCCAAAATTATAATATCATCTATGAAACGGCCATAGAACACCAGACCCACACCCAGCCATGCGTCCCCCCAAACATGGAGGTGCCCATTCCACAGGTCTGTAAATATATTGTACTAGCTGAGAGACCCGGCGTTGCCCGGGATGTAATGTTCCCGTTCCTCTCTCTCCTCCCCCCTCTCTCTGTTTGTCCCCCATTCACATCAATCCAGTCCCCCCCCTCCCTCCCTCCTTTACAGCTTCATGTAGCGTGTGTGCGTCAGTCACTGTGTGTTTGCTCGCGCGTCAGTGAGTCTGAGGCAGAAACACAAACACACACAGACTGACTGACGCACACACAGTCAGTGTGTGCCTCAGTCAGTGTGTGCGTGCGTCAGTCAGGCTTTGTGTGCGCGTCAGTCAGTGTGTGCGTGCGTGCGGCAGTCAGTCAGTGTGTGCGCGCGGGGCGTCAAAGGCAGGGGGGGCGTCAAAGGGAGGGGGGGGCGTCAAAGGGAGGGGGGGGGCGTCAAAGGGAGGGGGGGGGGCGTCAAAGGGAGGGGGGGGGCGTCAAAGGGAGGGGGGGGGCGTCAAAGGGAGGGGGGGGGGGCGTCAAAGGGAGGGGGGGGGTGTCAAAGGGAGGGGGGGGCGTCAAAGGGAGGCGTCAAAGGGAGGGGGGGGGCGTCAAAGGGAGGGGGGGCGTCAAAGGGAGGGGGGGGCGTCAAAGGGAGGGGGGGGCGTCAAAGGGAGGGGGGGGCGTCAAAGGGAGGGGGGGGGGCGTCAAAGGGAGGGGGGGGCGTCAAAGGGAGGGGGGGGGCGTCAAAGGGAGGGGGGGGGCGTCAAAGGGAGAGGGGGGGGCGTCAAAGGGAGAGGGGGGGGCGTCAAAGGGAGGGGGGGGGGCGTCAAAGGGAGGGGGGGGGCGCCTCAAAGGCATGGATTCCTCCCCCTGCATTTCCTGCAGTGGACAGGAGGGGGGGGGCAGTGGACAGGAGGGGGGGGGGCAGTGGACAGGAGGGGGGGGGGCAGTGGACAGGAGGGGGGGGCAGTGGACAGGAGGGGGGGGCAGTGGACAGGAGGGAGGGGGCAGTGGACAGGAGGGGGGGGGCAGTGGACAGGAGGGGGGGGCAGTGGACAGGAGGGGGGGGGCAGTGGACAGGAGGGGGGGGGGGCAGTGGACAGGAGGGGGGGGCAGTGGACAGGAGGGGGGGGCAGTGGACAGGAGGGGGGGGCAGTGGACAGGAGGGGGGGGCAGTGGACAGGAGGGGGGGGCAGTGGACAGGAGGGGGGGGCAGTGGACAGGAGGGGGGGGCAGTGGACAGGAGGGGGGGGCAGTGGACAGGAGGGGGGGGCAGTGGACAGGAGGGGGGGGCAGTGGACAGGAGGGGGGGGGCAGTGGACAGGAGGGGGGGGGCAGTGGACAGGAGGGGGGGGCAGTGGACAGGAGGGGGGGGCAGTGGACAGGAGGGGGGGCAGTGGACAGGAGGGGGGGGCAGTGGACAGGAGGGGGGGGGGCAGTGGACAGGAGGGGGGGGCAGTGGACAGGAGGGGGGGGCAGTGGACAGGAGGGGGGGGGGGCAGTGGACAGGAGGGGGGGGCAGTGGACAGGAGGGAGGGGGCAGTGGACAGGAGGGGGGGGGCAGTGGACAGGAGGGGGGGGCAGTGGACAGGAGGGGGGGGCAGTGGACAGGAGGGGGGACAGGAGGGGGGACGCAGTGGACAGGAGGGG
The DNA here is from genome assembly GCF_040206685.1 of Ascaphus truei. NCBI lineage: Eukaryota > Metazoa > Chordata > Amphibia > Anura > Ascaphidae > Ascaphus > Ascaphus truei. The sequence continues at coordinate 92,876,346 of NC_134486.1, read as the reverse complement.
GGACGCAGTGGACAGGAGGGGGGGGCAGTGGACAGGAGGGGGGAGGCAGTGGACAGGAGGGGGGGGGCAGTGGACAGGAGGGGGGGCAGTGGACAGGAGGGGGGGGGCAGTGGACAGGAGGGGGGGGGCAGTGGACAGGAGGGGGGGGCAGTGGACAGGAGGGGGGACAGGAGGGGGGACGCAGTGGACAGGAGGGGGGACGCAGTGGACAGGAGGGGGGGGCAGTGGACAGGAGGGGGGGGCAGTGGACAGGAGGGGGGGCAGTGGATAGGAGGGGGGGGCAGTGGACAGTGACACACACACACACACACACACACACACACACACACACACACACACACACCTCAGTTGATGCGCCCATTCTTTAGTTCCGTTTGGCGCCGGAGGTGGGGAGCGACACCTACCTGTACTTCCGGGCGCCGCCACCGTCTGACTCGGCGCCGCGAGGGAGGAAGGGGGTCCGCCATCTTACGCACCGCGTGGCAGCTGCGGGAATCGAGGTGATTTGGAGCGGGGAGGGGGGAGAGGTGATTTGGAGCGGGGAGAGGTGATTTGGAGCGGGGAGAGGTGATGCCGCTGGGGAGGGGGAAGAGGTGATGCCGCTGGGGAGGGGGAAGAGGTGATGCCGCTGGGGAGGGGGAAGAGGTGATGCCGCTGGGGAGGGGGAAGAGGTGATGCCGCTGGGGAGGGGGAAGAGGTGATGCCGCTGGGGAGGGGGAAGAGGTGATGCCGCTGGGGAGGGGGAAGAGGTGATGCCGCTGGGGAGGGGGAAGAGGTGATGCCGCTGGGGAGGGGGAAGAGGTGATGCCGCTGGGGAGGGGGAAGAGGTGATGCCGCTGGGGAGGGGGAAGAGGTGATGCCGCTGGGGAGGGGGAAGAGGTGATGCCGCTGGGGAGGGGGAAGAGGTGATGCCGCTGGGGAGGGGGAAGAGGTGATGCCGCTGGGGAGGGGGAAGAGGTGATGCCGCTGGTGAGGGGGAAGAGGTGATGCCGCTGGGGAGGGGGAAGAGGTGATGCCGCTGGGGAGGGGGAAGAGGTGATTTGGAGAGGGGAGAGAGGTGTGTGTGTGTGTGTGTGTGTGTGTGTGTGTGTGTGTGTGTGTGTGTGTGTGTGTGTGTGTGTGTGTGTGTGTGTGTTATTTATTTTTTTGGACCTTTGGCCCGTCACTCCGCCTCAGGCCAATGAGAGGTGTGGGGGGCGGGCCAAGGGGGTGGTGTGAGTGTGTGAGGCCAATGAGAGGTGTGCGGGGGCGGGCGGGCCAAGGGACCAATGAGATTGCCGCTAGGGACACCGGACATCCAGCAGGCAGGCATGCATGCATGCAGGCAGGCAGGCAAACAAACATACAGTGCTTTCACTAATATAGTATAAGATTGTATGTCTTTATTTATATAGCGCCATTAATGTACATAGCGCTTCACAGCAGTAATATATGCGCCATTAAATATTAAAATAATTGTGTGTTAATATAAACGTGATGCATGATAGAATAAACCTCCTTTGTGATGGATGTAACTTCAAATCTAATTGTAAAAAGTGATCTACGGCATTTATCCCTAGTGTGGTTTATACAAGAGTATAGCGAGGATACATCACATGTAACCCAACAAAACGTATCTTTCCAAATGATGTCAGAAGTGGAGTCGATGACATGCAACTTGTCCCCGATATATGATTTTAACTTTGTGACACATGTTGGACGTCACTGACTCTGCCCCCGATACTATGGGCCTTCCTGGAGATTTACTGGTATCCTTATGCAATTTCGGCATGTGGTAAAAAAACGGTGTCCTTGGATATTTGATATATAAGAACTTAAACTCTGACTTTGTAATAATACCCGCTGTTTGTGCTTCTAGAAGGAGATCTTTAAACTCCAATTGGTATTCAATTACCGGGTCTTGATCTAGTGTACAGTAAGAGGAAATGTCCTGCAGGAGACAAGTCTGGGAATGTGAGGCGGGAAACTTTGTGGAGGAGTTTTTGTTCCCGGAGTAGCCGAATTGGAGGCGACACGGTGCATACATTACACATCCGGTTGCGGTCAGCGTGGTGTGCCGTAGAGCACAGCAGCAGCCGCGTGGATTCCTTTGCTGAGACAGAGCTTGATATTGTCTCAAAAACTGCCTGATTTCTGGCGTTGATTATGAGTTAGCACTTTTTATCTGTGCAGTCCTATTAAATTGTTATACTTTAATACACTAGGAGTGCGTCTGTTCTTTTTTTTTTTCTATAGATATCTTCCAAGGAATTGGTGATTCTTATGTCCAGACTCCAGAGGACTGTGTTGCAGGGACTGTTTTTTTATATTTTTTATTGATTTTTTATACTCTTTGTATTTTGAACTGTTCATTTTTATTATTTGCTTATATTGTTTTTGATTAGCACATGTTTATTGGCAGAGGTATCACTTTTATCATTTAAGGCATTGTACCCATTGAATTATAGGTTATTGTACATAATTGATCCTAGGGGCATATCCTTTACAGGTGTACTAAAACATTTGATATCATATTAGGGTTCAGTGTAGAGCTTTTAAATATGTTATACAGTTGGGCGCTGTTTCGTTCTCTGTGAAAAGTTTGAAACATCTGACTGTGAGTGGGTTTACTGGCTTTGCTTCTGATCCCAGGCTGTGTTTAAAACAGCGAGCATTGGCTTAAGGGTTCCATGTAATAATGGATTTAAGGCTAAATGTGGCACTTTGTGCTCATTTGCATGTTATTTCCCAGACTCCCTTGCTGCAGTGGATGCACTGTATGCTAGGTGATAATGGTGTAAAGCAGGGTTGAAGACCTGTCTAAGGCCGTGCTTATAGTGCGCATGGCGGCGACGCAACAGATGACGTCACCCGTCGCCGCTAGCGAAGTTGTAATTCGCTTTCCGGCGACGTCACGGGCGATCAGGTCTTTGATTGGTTCAGAGGCTGTCACATGTGGCGACAGCCTCTGAAAAATCAAATTTGACTGGCTTCAAAAATTCGTGCCGCCAGCGTCGCTCCCGTCGCGCTTACTAGAAGCGCACGCGACGGCGGCAATACATTTGTTTTTCCGCGACGCCGGCACTATAAGCGCAGCCTACGACATGTGAATGTGCTCAAAATAATATTTTTATTACATATATATATTTTTTTTTTATTATTATTCCCTCGAGCAGTACTCCTCTTAGACCTGTAGGGACGCAGAGAGTTAAGTTCAGGCCCAGAACTGGTAACAACTAGGACAGTCCATAAGACCAGCTGCCATCTTGGTTTGGGTATAAAACCCCACCTGTTTCTTGTCAACTTTCCGTTTACAGGTCAGGAGTCAGGTTATTCCTTGTCCCCTAGCGCTGCGTCTTTCCCTGTTCATTTTTATCAGGCTTCCAGTTCTGCAGATCTTCAGGCTCCATTTTGTTGTCCCTGTCTTTTTTACTTTAGTGTAAAGTCAGTTTTCATGTATTTCAGTCTCCTGTCTTAGAGAGAGAATGAGAGTACCGGTAAGATAATGGATGGGTTAACTCCTACCACAACCCTCCCAGGAGGCCTAACCGTCTAGCCTGGGGCAACTACAAGCTTCACCACAACCAAAGCAGTTCCTGCTATTTATCCCCTTCATTACCTTAGCGGTTAGCCACTAAGGTAATTAAGCTGGGTTATAATTTTATTTCTATTACTTAGGATTGAATCTCCAAAGCTGTCTCCAAAGGTGAAATGAATGCGGGTCAGCGCAGGAGACCCCCGAATTCAATACTATTTAGTAAAATGAAAATAAACTCTGTCATATGTAGTGACACATTGTATTTTATATAATTGTGTTTTTTTTATTTATTTATAAAATGTTTTACCAGGAAGTAATACATTGAGAGTTACCTCTCGTTTTCAAGTATGATGACAAATAATACATGGTTAGATAAGTGAACAGGGTATACAAGACATTGCATTGTTGCCCATTAATTGCCAATGTGGTTATCTTTGCCCGTTGAGGGTATAGTTAACCACATTGACAATAAATTCATTTTTTGGCTAATATTTGTTTTAATTTTATTGTAATGCATATTTTTGTTTTAGGTTGCCAATGTGGTTATCTGTACCCCTTGTGACAAACGCCCCTCTTTTGTAGTGCTGACGTCTGTCTGGGTTCTTCCCGACACAGTCTTCTAGGGTTAATTATACAACAAACAGGATCATGCAAAGTATTATATTGCTTAAGTCAGGCTTCTGCCTGCTTTATTTTCATCCAAGTAAGGTACTGCAGCTTTAACATGTGTAGGTTAGAGGCACTCAGACATTTTCATTCGGCAGTTCACTTATATCAGTGTCATAGCATTTCACACAGTGTCACTTTTAAGAAATAAAAACCAAATCATATAAAGAAATCCTATCCCTTTCAGGGAACTAACTACACATCAGAATCAGCCTCTAACTGCGAACTAACTGGGCCAACTAACCTGGTTCCCCAGCTTACAACAATGCCCTCTCATTTAGGGTCACTAGATACAGCACAGTCTTTTAGCAACAGCAATAAACATTTGTTTTGTTTTGTCTTATCTGTTCGTGGTGGGAACACGGTCCCAAGTGTCCAGGCAAATCCTCTGGTACTGTGATACTTGGAGGGGCCGTCCACCCCGAACTGGATTCCGGGGAGCAGCGATATCCCCAGCCTCCAGGCTCTAAGGAGAGAGAGTGAAATGCAAAACCTCTCTGCTCTAAATACCTGTGCATGTGATTAGAAGAGCAGGTGAGGGAGAACTAGACCCATTGTAATCTGTGGTCTGGATTTTCCATCCAGCAGCCTGAGTTAATGTGAAGCTGTGGAATGGACCATTTTTAACTATTCCTGCACTTTCTGACCTAAAATGGGGCAGAAAGCTGCCTAACATCTTTGGACTATGTCACACCCTGTTGAGGGCACAGTTAATCAGTGACAGTGACAATTAATGAGTTTATTGACTACTATTTATTGTAATGTATTGAAATATCATTTTTATTTTATTGTGTCATTTTTTATTTATTTCAACACAAATAGACAAAAGAGATATTAGTCATATGCAAATCGCGATTCCGATCTCGCCACCCTTTAGGTGACGATAAAAAACAAATATAATACTACTACTAATAATAATAATAGCAGCATGTTCTTGTCTAGCGCTGCTAGTTTTACATAGCGCTTTACAGAGACATTTTGCAGGCACAAGTCCCTGCCCCGTGGAGCTTACAATCTATGTTTTTGGTGTCTGAGGCACAGGGAGATAAAGTGACTTACCCAAGGTCACAAGGACTCGACACCGGGAATTGAACCAGGTTCCCCTGCTTCAAACTCTCAATGCCAGCCATTGTCTTTACAATGTGTATATCTTAGCTTTCTGACTAACAGTTGCTGGCAAAAAAAATGCGGATTTATGATGCTTTTTAAAAGCTGTTTTCAAGCTATATTCAAGCTATATTGCCAAGCTTTGTGAATAGCTACACATGTAAAATTGCTTGAAAAGTACACTTGACAAGCGTTAAGTCACTTATCGAAGTTTAAAGAATAGGCTCCATAATCTTAGTTTTTAGGTGGTTTTTAGTATATTTGTGATTTATACTATATTCTTATATTTACATAATTAATTCCCATCATTTAATTTTATGTCATTAGTGGAATAGCGTGATGCCACATGACCCCATGGCGTCATTTGACACTTCAGACTCGGTGGTAAGTGGGATGTGATCAGTGGGGGAGAGGCAGGGGGGCACAAAGGCAAAATGTATGCGCAACCCTGCACTAGAACACGATCACAAGACTATATAGAATATATCTGTAACCATTCTTGCCTGGCTCTAAAGGAGTTTACATCGAGCTGAACTATATACAGAGCAATGCTCAGTCTCATACCTGCTCAGGGTCGGACTGGGCCGGTGTAAGTTGGCGTGAATATGCAGATAGAATAAGGATGAGCGACAGGAACTTTTATAGTACAAAGAAGAGCTTTAAAGCTGCAGTTGTCTTTTTTTTTTTTTTAATTAATTTTTTTACTTCAATAGTTTCATGTGGGCAATCTCTAATTACTTAAAGAACTGTATAGCTGCAGGTCAATTCGTTCTCCATGTATTGATCGGCGAAATTTGGTGACATCATTAGAGCTGGCATATGTTTTCCTTTTGCTTCTGTCACTCAGTGGAAGCTCATGAATATTCATGAGCACTCCTGCACTGACATGTGCTAGAGGGAGGGCAAGGCTGACAAAGGGGTGTGCCAGGGCTTGTGACAGGACATGAAGGGGCAGTGCCTTAGCAAATGGTTGTTAAAATAGAATACAAGAAAATTGGTCTTTCAAAGTTGTTTTTTTAAAACAGAAAATGCTAAAAGTATTTTTTCTTACTACAGAACTGATTTATTAAAAAAAACACACATGCAGGATATTGACTGAACTGCAGCTTTAAGCAGATCTGTTTAGGAGGCTCGCCATACAAAGACATACTTCCCGTCAGGCATTAACAAGTGGCAAATCTAAAAGCTACTCTCTGCTTTTTCCCCTGGCAGCTCTTACTACTTGTTTCCCTCACTATTGGTTAGATTTGCAATCTCCTGCACAGCATAAATAGTGCCCAATCTCAAGTGGGCCCCTGCTGGGATTACACTTTGCTTTCTGGGATCAATATTCCATTACTGTGTATCGCATACTTTGCCCATCCATACTGGAGCAGGCATTTACTAAGGACCTTCCAGTGGGGCTGATTTGATTTATGCTCTGGAGCTACTACCCAGAGAACTCCTACTAAGCACATGCTCACTCCTCTTCCTGAATGAGAACAATCTTGGACCATTACTATAGGCGCTAACTACATAGGGCACGTTACTTAACGGAAAACAATAAACAGGGACAGGACAATACTTAAGATACTGATCTATAGACTTAAACCTATTTACAAGACTCACAGTGAGGCCCTCTGCCAGAACTCTGAGGAACCTGCAATCCCTTCTGCACAGTCCTCCTACATAACACGATGGGGAGGAGCAATACCAAGGGGATCCCAACCTGTTAACCAACCCATTAAGGCCGTTAACCCCTTTCATTACTTAGTAGTCTTCAGAGGGGGGGTGGGGCTACATGTCTGATAGCAGAAACGTTGTATTTCCATAATTCATTTGTTATGGATTGTTGTATCGTTTAAATCAACAAACGCAAGAGTTGTTTATACTGCAGTTGAAGCTGTCATGTACATGCTGGTCCATTTAAAGGGTATTACATTCTCAATGACAAATACTGCTTCTAGAACTTTGTGTTTACTTTTACAGTACAGTAGTTCAATGTTAGTTTATACATTGGAAGATATTGCAGAAGTTGGATAGCAAGTCTGCATTGCAATGTTTCAAAAAGATCCCATATGTTTGCATGCTAATTAAATTGGTATGGTCAATTAATAAAATATACACAGAGGACAAACACCGATTGAAATGCAAGCTTATGAAAAATGCGTAGATTCAAAAACGTACATAGGAACTATTCTTCTATCAGGCAAATAAAAACGTTATATTACAAGACAATAGTGTTATGTATTGCACATTGTTCAAAGTTACACGTAAGCCAGAATCATATCAGAATCCATCTGAAATTCAGAAATTCAAGTTGGTCACAGATGTCAGGGATTGAACTCCTCACATATCTACTGTCTCACATATGTAGCACCCTGCTATATTCTTTACCCTTAGCCTGGCATATTAGTCCTGGTAACAGCAGGCAGTGCCAGGGTTAAACCATCACAAGGTAGTACATGTGAGATGGCTTCCCCTTATGTGTCAACTATGTTGCAGCTTCAGGCACCTGCCTGTCTGGGAGCAGTTGGAATCACATGACAGGATGAGGGTCTTGCAACATCTACGGCTACGGCCCCAGTGTCAACTGCTGCACGCGCGCCCGACGGCGCGTGCACGTGTGAAAGCCGCAATCTGCAGTTGAGCTGAAGGAGATCACGATGAAGCGTGGCGGGGGCGTGGCCATGATGTCACATGGCTGGTTCGCCCTCATTGGCTGAACCCCCACCATTACGTGGCCAGCGCTCCGTCGCCACTAGAAAAGACAAAAATCTTGATTTTACAAAATGTGGTCGCGCATCGCGATCTCTCCATGCGCGTGCAGGCAGCTACTGGGCCCAGCGCCATAGAGGATCTTATTCCCGCCGCAGCACGCGCAGCTGCTAACACTGTGGTCGTAGCCTAAATCTGCCCAGTTACTGGGGCAGAGTGGTTGGCTCCTGCTCCTGTATAAATATGTGATTCCTCCAAATGATATGCAGTTTAAGTTCTGACTCCTCCCAAGTCCTAGCCCTACACCAAAGGGGGAGAGTGTCCAGTCTACCCCGGGGCTCTGGCTCCTGGGGTAAAAGAGTCCAACAACTATCCAGAGGGACCCCAGAGGAGTTCCCTGAAGTGGATCTTTCTATCATAGAGGGAGCCCAGAGAATATACCTGACAAACCAGGCAGGTTAAAACACTGGAAAACCCTCCTGGCCTTGTTGCAACAGACAGGGATGAGATTTCTGAGATGCAGGGTCAAAGATCTAGTTAACCAAAAGAGGCTCTCTTGCGTGGAGGTGGTGGACACCATACTATGCGTTCAATGAAAGGCGTGAGGTCCTAGTTTCTCCATTGCCTGCATGGAACTCCTGTCTGGAGGGGGAGAGGTTGCTATGGCGGAATGTCCTATTCAATGAGGTTCACCCAAAGCCTGTCCTGATGCTGCTGTTTCAAATTGATGTACTGTACTCACAAAATCCTGTGTATGGATTCTAAAGACTGTTGTGCTTGTGCTTAATAAATACCACCTGTAAGGAATCGGGGAACACGTCCTTTGCGACATGTTCCCTCCTTACCTGTCTTATCTCAGCCCTCCAATCTGGCACCAGCGCATGTGCACATACCCGCTCTGCTTACAGAGCGTGCGCATCCCTTCTAGTGTGGCACGAAGCTTAGCTCCGCCGCCTCGGACGCACCACGCTTCTCATGTGCGTCGCGCACACGTGACGACGTGCAACGCTCCCCAGCTGCATAGCAAGTACTTCCAGCCCACTCGTCATCTGCAGCCAATCCTTGCCTCCCTCGAGGCCGCCCCTCTGCTCCGCCTCCCTTGCTACTGGTTCCTGTTTCCCATAAGTACCCTGCTCTCACTCCCAGTCATTGCTGAGCATAACTTGTTGTAGCCTTGAGCTCCTACGTCTGTTGTGCCTTGCTCCTTGCCCTGTGTTTATCTTGCAGTTTAACCCTTCGTGTACCGACCCGGCTTGACCTTGGAACCTCTCTGGATATTGACCCCGGCTTACCCTCGACTCTGCGGAACTCTCCAACCCTGATCACGGCTATACGGACCTCCACGATTCTAACCTCTCCAACCCCAGATCACGGCTAACGGACTTTGACTATTCTGAACTCTCCATTTCAAGACCTTGGCAAGTATCGATTAACCCAATCTCTCCAACCCAGACCTGGCTACGTTTGACAATCCACCTGCCAGGCACGCTTCCGCTGCTGTGGGTGCGTGGTTTGCTACTTCCCAACCTCAGTACCGGGGTCCTGTCTTGCTCGTGGGCAGCGCAAGTGTTACACCACCAAATTAAAAGTTACTGGTGGCCTTTCTTCTATTTGCTCTGGCACTCCACCCCACACAGCCTTGGCCTGACCCCACGCAAATAAAACCCTGAGATAAGAGGTAACCACTGAGCTAACACTCAAATGAGCAGGTCTAAACCCTGTGATAAAGCACCACATACATTGTTATTCATGTACACCCTATCTCTATACAGCCGGATGGGATAGGGGTGTTACACATACATAAATGAAAACAAGTGATACAAACACCTAATTGAGCAATTGTGACATACTAAAATTGATTTGTTAAATAATGACTTCAAATGTGTATAAAATAAACATCCACAAAGTCGTTCTTTTTCCTGCACACAAATCTATAAAACACTGGCTGATTAACTGTACTAAGAACTTTAAGATTGTTTTACTGTCTGACTTGGTCATGAAATATATTGAAGCGTCACATTTGGAAATTGTGGTGCTGGCTGTAATTTGCTTAAAGTAAGCACTAAAGCAAAGTGAACCTAAAAGGTATTTTTTTCAAAACAACAACAAAACATATTTTAGTAAAAGTACATTTTGGAGGCTTAATCTGTGGCTAAGCAAAACTGCTACTGTTAATTCTAAGAAATTAGGAAATCATGTTGGCTGTATGTTACCAAGTGTATTGAATTAACGTATAAACATACTTATCCCAGCCTAAGCTCTCAATGTCTTTCACAAGGCAGCAATAATACTGGGGAGCTGGAGGGGTCTGCAGCTCATTTGCATTCTTGAGAGCAACTTCCTGAGAAATCAAAACAAACACATTCAGTATTTAAATGCATATATATATTAGTGAGTGTTACGTATTAGAAAGCACACCCTTCATTTTGTACAGTATTTAAAGACAGTAAAAGAACACTTGTATTAGGAAAACACATTGTAATCCCTTTCATGGGATGGGGGGTGAGGGGGCAGTAGATCAGATATCTCTTTACCCGAATCAGTTTATTTATGCTTTCATAATCCAAAGGAATATCAAGAATGTGAAATAGAATAATTTTTAAAAAAAATAGCCTACACAATAATGACCCATAAAAGTGAAGGACAAAGCAATTAGGTATTTCTAATTTGGTTTTGACGCTAATTAACAGGGCCGGAAAAATACACCAACATCTCACTAGGCAACCAGAACATACTCTAACCAGGCATAATTATTTACCCAGGCCCCCCAACAAAATACTTAAAGATTAATAAAAACATACATAATAATTCCTCTACAATGCTTTATAATTTATTATGCTTTTTTTCACCTTGAACAGATACATGCTTATGGATGGATGTGTAATGATGTGGTGAATTTGCTTCAAACATAAAATAAACCTGTGTCATCCTCATTTTCTGATTATTTAGTCTCAGAATTGGTAGGCGTGCTTAAATTCTGTTTCTTATTCAGTCATATTTTCTTAGAAAAAACTGTGTTCTCTATTAGGCTGCAACACCTTACTCTACTGTGATGTTAGAGACTACAGACGGCATCATATCAATAAGCAACACATAGCCTAAAATAAAGGGGAGAAATAACTGTTCTTATTTATTTTTTAAAGACAGCCAATTTTAACCTTTTTGACTATTAATATCATTAAATTGGGTGTTTTACATTAGGGGAAATATTACCAAAAAAGAATATTTGTAAAGACTCTTAAAAATAAACACCATTTTGAATCTTTTAAAAATTGCATTTTAACTCAGTAGTGGTCATATCATCAGACTTGTTGCAGAATTCTTTCAGCTACAGTAGCTTAAGCAAAACAATGTGCATTATGTGTATATTCCTATACAAACTCCTAACTATCTCCTTTGTTTATAAAGTTGTCCAAAATTGGACATGACATCACACAATGTGGAATTGAAAGGCTTGCGATATTTTTACTGTACATATAAATATATTAATTGAAATAAAATGCATCTCGAACTTTATTTTACACATACAGATATAGTTAAGATTTACTGCCTTTGTTTCCGCAAACCGACAGGCTAAAATCTCTGGCCTTTCTGCGGGGCCCAAAAGCAGTACATTTTGTGGCCCGGGATGCTTATAAAGCAATTGATTAACACACATTCCCAGCTAGCTCAAACTCCCACACCCACCACATCATGAAAATATATTTATGTCAAAAAGAGTACTACTGGGCGTGGCAAATGTATACAACAAAAGACAGGGGTGCCCAATGCTACATCCAATTGACAAAACATATAAAGTAATAAGTATAAAGTTTAAATACTTCAATAATTTTGGTTATACCGTGACGTGGTATGCAGGCCTATGACGCTTTGGCCAAAGGGTTTAACTAAATAACCAAGTAAATATTATTATTATTGAAGTATTTAAACTTTATACTTATTACTTTATATGTTTTGTCAATTGAATATAGCATTGGGCTCCCCAGTCTTTTGTTGTATGATTATAAGGCAGTAAGGTAATGAAGGGGAGTAATGCATGTATAATGTTTTACTGTGTCTTATTATTTTTATTTTTCTATACAGACCTCCGTAGGAGGTGTCAGTAGCTGCTCTGTCTGGCCCATGTGGTGTGGCGCGGAAGCTTTAAACCCTACACTGAGTGGGCGCCAGCACCCTCTACGGAGGTCTATATCTCAGGAAGCAGGGAGTCCCCAGAGTTGAAATTAATGGGCTTCACGTCTGGAGACCTATACAGCATAGAAAAATAATAATAAAAAACATTGGATCGCTGTTAGAGCTGCTCAGGGAGACAGACTGCTTCCCTCTCTGGGACTCCTCTGTGCAGCTATTACAGAAGCGTGGCTGGCTCGATAGGATTAAGAAGCAGGGACCCTCGCTGAGTTAATCATCCTGGGCACCTTACTGCTTTCTTGGCCATGATCGAGCACTGGACCTGCTGTGCTCTAGCGCCACAGACTCACGCGCTCACGGAGGCAGTAAGTGTTGATACATCTGTAAAGTCAACCCATAAATGTAGCTTGTGTTAATAAATATGTGATTTAAATATAGAGGGAGGCATGGCTGTGGGTTGCAGACCCAGCATAATGTGCAGAATTTCCAAATTACATTGTTTTCAGGAATTGGTTATAAATACAGCTAAACCCCGTTATAACGCGCCTCGCTATACCGCGAATCGGTTATAACGCGGTCTGAGCATGGCTCCCGAATTGAAAGCCTCCATTTTGCCGGCTTACCTGCATCTCAAATTTTCCATTTTGCTGCCTTACACTCTCCTCTTACAGCTCATCTCTCTCCTCTTCCTGCTGTCCACGTGCACATCTCTCTGCCCGTCGTGTGCCATCGGGGTTTTTTTTTTTTTCAAACATTCAATTCAATGCTTTATTGACTACCAGACACAGACCCAAATAAACATTAATACATTTTGTACAAAACACATGCAGGGATTGAACTCGGGACCTTCTGTTACCAATGCCTTGCCTCTTACCTCTACACCATAGGCTTGGTGTGACAAGACAGAACCTATAAATATATTTATCCTCTACAACACAAGGTACATGTCAATGTGAAATCTTAAGTCTATTTCTAGCTGTCTATGACATCACACAGTTCTGTGGTCTAGTGGAAGAACTTCTTACCAACATATGCAAGGGTCCTGGGTTCAATTCCTGTATGAAATGGTATAATTAACTTTTTTAATAAATTATTATTTTAATTATGTTGTATAATTTATAAATATATAATTCTTTATTAAATAATAATTATTCATTAATCAATAATGATGTATTAATAATAATTCATTATTAATCATTCTTTATGATTAATTATGTATTATTAATAAGTATGATTATTAATTATTATTAACAGTTAATTAACTAATTAATAATTATTACTAAATACTTAATAATAATTATTATTACTTACTTATTAATGAAACGTATTAATACTTACTAATTATTAATAATTAGTAAGTATTAATAATTGTTATTAATAATTAAGTATTAATAATTACTTAATAATTATTAGCACCCAATTAGTAATAATAATTATTAATACTTAATTATTAACAACAATTATTAATACTTACTAATTATTAATAGTTATTAAGTATTAATAAGTTTTATTAATAATTAAGTATTAATAATTATTATTACTAATTGGGTATTAATAATTATTAGGTATTAGTAATACTTATTAATTAGTCAAAATTATTAATTGTTAATGATAATTAATAATCATACTTATTAATCATAATATAATTAATAATAATAGTATTATTAATTAATAATTATTAAAAAATAATTATTAATAATACTTAATACATAATTATTAATTAATTATTAATTAGTTAATTAACTGCTAATAATAATTAATCATCATACTTATTAATAATACATAATTAATCATAAAGAATGATTAATAATGAATTATTATTAATACATCATTATTGATTAATGAATAATTATTACTTAATAAAGAATAATAAAGAATTATATATTTATAAATTATACAACATAATTAAAATAATAATTTATTAAAAAAGTTAATTATACCATTTCATACAGGAATTGAACCCAGGACCCTTGCATATGTTGGTAAGCAGTTCTTCCACTAGACCACAGAACTGTGTGATGTCATAGACAGCTAGAAATAGACTTAAGATTTCACATTGACATGTACCTTGTGTTGTAGAGGATAAATATATTTATAGGTTCTGTCTTGTCACACCAAACCTATGGTGTAGAGGTAAGAAGCAAGGCATTGGTAACAGAAGGTCCCGAGTTCAATCCCTGCATGTGTTTTGTACAAAATGTATTAATGTTTAATTGTGTCTGTGTCTGGTAGTCAATAAAGCATTGAATTGAATGTTTGAAAAAAACAATGGCATACGACGGCAAGAGAGCAGAGAGATATGAGCACGTGGACAGCAGGAAGAGGAGAGCACTGGTAAGGCGGCAAAATGGAGGGGATTTAAATCTGTAATGAGGAAGCTCCAGAGCTGATGCCGGTGAAATTTTAACGCGACCCCGGTTGTAACGCGGTCTTTGGGTTGTGGACCCCAAGGACCGCGTTATAACGGGGTTTAGCTGTACATCTGCTAATATCTATGTAAAGTGTTGCTTGTCCAGTAAAATTGCAGAATACAGGGGATAGGTTATTGCAGCAGATACAGCCAGATATTCGTGTAGGGCCTCTTCACATTTAAATATTTTAGTTCATTACTCACCAAGACGGTCTTTAACTCCATCATAAAACTGACTAGGTTAGGACTATGTTGCAGCCTCTGGAAAAAATATAAAGACAGAACTATTTTTCCTTGTTTTCCATCCTAATGTATACAGTATATTAGAACAGGGGAAGCGCAAACTTTCACCGCTGCGCCCTCCTGCCTGCTCTCCCTCCCTGCTCGCGCCCCCCTCCTTACCTTCTCTTCAGCGTCAAATGACACCGCAGGGTCACATTGTTGCGCGCGTTGCCATAGCGCCGAAGACAAGGTAAGGGATGTTGCAGAGGCCTCACGCGATCCCCCGGCATATATTGAAATGCCTTGGGGGAAGAGTGCGGGGCCTCTGCAACCCCTGCGCCCTCCCCCCCCTGAAAAACCTTGTGCCCCCCAGTTTGCAAAACCCAGTATTAGAATATATTAAGGCGTTTAAAGAATCATCAACGATGTTCGAATTTGAACCAAATGTAGATATTTTATATGTATAAAAGCAAACATGAACAGTAAAAGATGAAATCATTAAGAATGCCATTACTGTATTTTGAATCATCGAAAACTGGCCACAGCTTTTTGACATACACAGAATACAAGGACTGCTGGAAGACTTAAACCACACCTTCTTTCTGGGTAAATTATAGAGAGCTCAGAAACTCTTGAACTATGTTCAATCTCTTTACCAATCCTATAGCCATAGGAATTAGATGGTGAGAAGTCTCTTCTCAACTAGTGACATCTTGGGAGCATCTCCTCTTTCAGCTTACCAATGGTAAACTCATGAGGTAGGAAGTGGCAGTCCGTAGATAAAAGAAAGCTGCATGGTCATTATAGGATGAAGTTGCAGATTCTTATTGGCCAAACACGGTGGCTATGTAATTAATTGAAGAATAAACGTAACCAAAAATGCTTTTAGCTCATACCCATGATGACTATCTAAATCATGTATAATATTTGCCACTCAACACAGATAACAAAATTATCTCTTTTATAGAAATGAGCAGCACAGAAAGATAATCCGTACTCCTCTAACCATATTATTCAAGAACCAATAATAAAAAATATATACCTGTTTCACAATCTGCTGGTATCCTTGCAGTGCTTTCTTTAACTGCCAACTGCACTGAATCCTGCAAACACAAATGTGATTATATACACTGTGCACACCCACCCACACACATTTGTATACACACACACACACACACACACACACACACACACACACACACACACACACACACACACACACACACACACACACACACACACACACACACACACACACACACACACACACAATAAGTCACATGCAAATAAATTATGGCTGAAGCAGGAATTCCAACCATAGAAAACGACACGCAGTGAATTCTACCACAAATAAAAGATGACCACAAATGGACCACGGAATCTGTCATTGTTTTTATACATTGTTATTACGTAATAAATTAATTATAGGTGCCTGAAGCATTGAAGGTGTTTAGATTTAAAAGGTACCTCTAATTTGGACCATATCACAAAACATTGTTCAACTTTTCCTCCCTCATGCTCTGTCTTGCGTATTTCTCTCATTGCGCAACACGGAGGCTGCTGCACAGGCCACCAAGGTTTTAGTATTTGTCTGTGCACCACTGATATACTGTATAACGCACACACACACAAACGAAATCCTGTTAAAATATCTTATAAAACAAAAACGTGTTAAAGTGTAAGGAAGCTATTGTTTGGCTAAGTGACATTTTAATCCAAGTGTTGCGGAGCTATATATTGGCCCCCCTTTGAGTACTTTTTTTTTTCAATAGCTACTGTCTGTGATTCTAGCTGTAAAAATTCTACGAGAAAATCCAAATTCCGCTTTTAATTAAAAGAGGGAAAATACTTTGCATTTCTTAGTTGTAAATCTGTTGGCAAAATGACCCTGAGCCGAAAATCCTTCTCCTGTAAAATAGAAGAAAGACAAAGAAACAAAAACACCATTAGAGAAGAGAGTATACAAGGTCAGACAAACACTATATCAAGGTATACATGTAGCATCACTTGTAATTACCCCATCACATATTCTAGCACTGGATAGGAGCAAATGGAAAAGAATAGTCGAAGTTGAGCACAATCTGTGTATGTTGTACAGTAATGCAGTTTATTCTTTACATTCAACGCTTTAGAAAAATGGATTAAGTTCAAGTTCATGAGAAAGAGCTCTGCTCAGAAAGGAATTGTCTTCACTATCCATTGAAAAAGCATAAAAACCTCATAGGATTATTTTGTTTTTACGTATGACAGATTCTAAACTGCTGAGGTGAATAGGTGGAACAATTCAGAGGCTACAAGTTAAAACAACATTGAGGGTGAACAATAACAGATAATGGTGGCATTCACGCCACTAAATGTGTTTTTGTCACCCTGTGTATTTAAAAGCAATTTTGTTGTTATAAAAGCAACATCTCATGCTAGGAAGTTGAAATCAAGCATCCCTTTTAAAGTAAACATAGGCAATAATGCACAGTTTGCACTTGTCAACTGAACACCAGAACACTTATTCTTTCGTCAAACATAGATCAGTTCATCTATTGCAACTATCATTTTTGTATTATACCTTTACTTCATGCCTCCAGATGCAACTGCCTGTTGTTGATCGCTTGCCTTGCGATTTCGGCACTTTATCCCATCCTTCGCGGCGAGATTCCAGCAGCCAGACTAATGCCCATCGGATTAACACATGGGGGTCCCTCCGTTTTAATGGGACTCGAGCTGTGTGAATCCTACCTGGCTTCACCTGTCTGTAAGAGACGCACAGTAAGAGTGGGACTGAATCAGTCCTCTTACAAATAGGTGAAGCCTGGTATGATTCACACTGGGCGAGTCCCATTAAAACGGAGGGACCCCCGCTGTGTTAATCCGATGAGCCATTAAATCTGCGGTGGACATCTAGCTTTCTTGTTTATTTTAACGGTAGCTTGAACTTCAAGGCGGAGAACATATTTTGTTTTAGTTTCTCTGATGGCATTACTTGATATGCTCTTGGGGGTCAACCGTTTAAAAAAAAATGGTTTTGCTTCCTTTATCGATTCCGTCAGACCCCATGAAGGACCCCGAGAGGTTCGAAAGCTTGTAACACATCAACTAATTGTTGGTCCAATAAAAGGTATCATACCACCTGCTCACTTCCTCCTTTGTTACTACATGGAAGAAAGCATCAAAGGAACACCCTTCAACAGATGTATTCTTCTTGCACCACTGTTTTAATTTTTGAAATCTGATGCTACAATCAGATCCCAGTGCAACGATTCTCTCTAGTTATAGGAAGTTGTAAAAGTGGATTTTTTTGGGATGACAATCCCCATTGATGTGAATGAGGATTTTTGGCCCAAAGTGGCCATTTCTGACAATATTGAACAGGGGTGGCCAACTCCAATCTTCAAAGGCCTCCAACGGGTCAGGTTTTAAAGATATCCCTGCTTTAGCACAAGTGGCTCAATCGGTAGCTGAGTCATTGACTGACTCACCTGTGCTGAAGCAGCGATATCCTTAAAACCTGACCTGTTGGTGGCCCTTGAGGACTGGAGTTGGCCTCTCCTGATATAGAATAAGGCCCTTAGTATCAATCACTCCACAAGTTTAGGGTTACAGGTACCGAACATCAAAGGCTATGCTCACTTACTGTCTAGCACCATGGTCTGCAAAAACATAACTGTACTCTAGTCTTCATTGCCTGCATAATCCATTATTTTTTTCAAGCAGGATACTGCACAATAGTTCATGAGCCTGAACTTTTGCAGCCTGCATTAAAACATTTATTTTCAAAACGAGCAAACAAATAAAAAAAGTGCAATAGAAGAAACTTACCTGCGTATTAAAACAAATATCTATTACAATACCTCAGACAAAATTGAAAAAAAAGCATGCAGTAATAAGTGTGCTTTATCAAGCAAATATTATATTCCATTTATTAATATATAGATAAAAATGAATACTATACGTGTCTGTTACCTCATACGTATGCCAACGAATTTTAAAAAATCATGTTACAGTATGTGCACCTTTTTGGAATATTAAATATATCCATATACTTATGTGCTATTAATAGGTATCCCATGTTATTGGTTGTGCAATATTAATACTGTATTCACATATAATACAGAATATAAGCTACTGAAACATTTTCTTTCAAGTGTTTTCAATCACAAAATAAAACAAAAAATATATCACAATAACAAAAATGCTATCGTTAAAATAGTTATGATGACACTAACTTTTTTAAATTAATGTTTAAAAAAAAAAGAAGAAGAAATAATAATTTGGAAGCTTTTTATTTTTAATATTTCTAATGTAGAAAGCATTTCCAAAGTGACAACCCCCTTCCCCTTCTGATAGGCTCTGGCTCTTGAGCCCCGCCCTCTCTCTAGCAGTGCACCAATTGTGTCTAATAACTGCCCAGTCAATCATATTACAGGACAACATTACCCAGAATGCTGTGCAAGAACTGAATTAAATAATCAGGAGCGATTACAGGAGAACGGATCGATTTGCAGCTTAGCTGATCACTTGTCAGTGTGCAGATTGTATTTATGCACATATTGAATGAGAACACATATATATATATATTGGAAAAAAGAAAAGAGAAGCGCCCGATCCTTGTGTAAAATCAGATGAACAAATTTAATAAGTCATGGACAAGACAAATGCACACTTACAATTTGTCCGATAAAATAAGGCATGTTATGGGACCAGCCCATGCACCAACTGAAGACTCCACGGTGTGTAGGTTACCACAATGGTTCCAGATCTCATGTCTGCAAAAGCCGCTATCTCCAGGAGAAAAGTTCTTTATTGAACGAGCGTTTGTTTGCAGCATGCGGCTGCCAATCACCTCTCCTGTGGAACACCGGGACCCGGAAATCACTCAGTACACGTCCTCACGTCTTCACGCTGGTGTCAGGAACTAGTCAGCCACCGTAGTTTCAATGCCACGTAACCCTACGCGTTTCTTCCGTCTCTGCGGATTTCATCCCCCTGATGAAATCCGCAGAGACGGAAGAAACGCGTAGGGTTACGTGGCATTGAAACTATGGTGGCTGACTAGTTCCTGACACCAGCGTGAAGACGTGAGGACGTTTACCGAGTGATTTCCGGGTCCCGGTGTTCCACAGGAGAGGTGATTGGCGGCCGCACGCTGCAAACGCTCGTTCAATAAATAACTTTTCTCCTGGAGATAGCGGCTTTTGCAGACATGAGATCTGGAACCATTGTGGTAACCTACACACCGTGGAGTCTTCAGTTGGTGCATGGGCTGGTCCCATAACATGCCTTATTTTATCGGACAAATTGTAAGTGTGCATTTGTCTTGTCCATGACTTATTAAATTTGTTCATCTGATTTTACACAAGGATCGTGCGTTTCTCTTTTCTTTATTCCAATAGGTACTGTGGGAGCTTGGTGAGCCCAAGAAGAAGCAGCCTGGACTTTTGTATTTGCATATCATGGACTTTATGTGGACTTAAGTATTCCTTTTTATATCTTATTGGCTCAATCATACTATGAGTATATGTGTTCAATATTTTGGTTATATGAGCCACATTTTACGGTCAATTTTTTGGTCTAGCTTAGTCCCATGACACACTCATTTGTGTCATTTTTTGGTATTTGCATTGCAAATCAATTTTTATTATTCTATTTTTATTTTTATATTTAGTGTAAAAATTGTTTTATATTTGTATGCACACTTCTTTGTTTTTTATTCATTTTTTATTCAATTTATAGGCAAGTGAATTATTTGTTTCAAGCCATATTACGTTGATTAACTTAATCCAACTAGTCAATATACCTGGTGCAAACACTTGCCACATATATTAAGAGCCACAGCAATTTGGGTGTAGTGGGTGAAGGGCGCTGTCTATATTACTGTTATCTAACATATATATATATATGTATATATTATATACATATATATGTATTTTTTTTTAAAGGCAGCTTGAACTGCAGCTTTAATAGCTAAACCTAAACAATGCCAAAAGTAAACAAAGAACATAAAAACATGAAAATATGATTAAAATCCTAATTTAAAAAAAAAATAAGAATCTGAATGTAAAATGTCACAGTGTGATTTCTGAACTTGTATTGCTGGTAACAGTTTTTCAATATTAGGATTGATTTTCGAGGTTGATAACAGAAGCAGACTGCACCCACATGAGTGTAATACACATTGTATTTGTATAGCACCACAATATACGCAATGCTTTACAAAATTACAATACACGGTAAATAAATGATATCATAAGGCTAAAGGAGACCCTGCCCCAAGGAGCTTACTATCTAAGTGACCATCTAACCACCAGTAAAAGGCCTTTGAGGGGTCTACACAATAAAAACAGGGCAGACTGTGCCTGTCCCTGTGCCACTCGCTCCTGCAAAGTGTGTTACCTGGATGCTGATAAATCCATCATACACTCTCCCCTGCAGGTCCTGAGGTAACAGCAGCGGACATTGGCGCAGCATGGCCAAGCAGTGTCTACAGTGCAGCAAAGACTTTCATGCATGTGACAAAATATTCTACTTTAGAAATAAACATAGTAGTATGAATACAGTGTTCAAACAGGGACTGCAGCCATGCAAGGCATGCCGAGCAGCGGGAGGAGACTCTCACTTTCAACTGCTGGTCCTATTGGCCGGGAAGAATGAGAGCGGATCGATTACAGGCTGGAGGCTGTCACACAGCCTGCAAACCAATAAGAAGTTAGCTTTCATAAACACTCCTGTGGCAGCTTGTGTGTGCTTGCTTAGCAGTGAGGTGTGTATGTGAGGAAGTACTGTACTTATAGAGTGTCAGGAAGGAAAGGGGACTGTTCTTATTCTTTCTTTTTAGTGCTACAAGCCTTGGGTGTGGAAGCAAAGTTGCATGAAAATTCAGACTGAATTATCATGATTGACAGTAAAATGTTGTCACATTCTGTATTTGCTTATGAAAACGAAACTGCAGATAGGTTGTCAAAAAGCAACCATGTCAGAATGAGACTTGTTTAGGGAAACATCTAGGCTGTTTGGAGAAAGAAGTAAAAACATGAGAAAACTACTGTAGCTGGATCTGTACCTGTTTTCTGCATTGGGGTCATTTATAGCTTAATCGCAGGGGTGAGCAAACTTTTTATGCCGAGCCCCCCTTTTCATCCATAAAATTTCTCGGGGCCCCCCCTGCCTGATGTAATCAAAATCACATGAAAAAAAAAAACCCTTTATTAAACGGTATACGATATAAATCCAAATATGTTTATGTAGCCCTTTTTGTGAATCCCAGATCTAAGGGAACTACTGGTGTGCTGTATATACCTGTGGATTCAGGAGCTCTGAGCCTCCGCCATGGGAGAGCCTGGGGTCATACCCTTAACTATCATGGTGCAGCGCCTCCACTTACCCAGGATCCCCATATTAGAGAATCTGCCCTGAGTAAGAAACATACAACGGTATTGTGCAACAGGCAACCTTTTACTATTGCAATATGTAACGAAAACTTAGAGAATATACATGACACGTCTTAACCCTTATACTCTATATATCACATCATGTAACACACACACAGTGGCTCAGCCACACCTTGTTAGGTATAATGTTCTGTACACAGGTGGCTCTGCCACTCTCCCTAGGAGTATGTCCTGTAACTAGTGTCTGTACAGCATAGTACGCTGGCACACTGGTGCCCCCAATTAGTTAGTGGGAGGCGGGATCAGCGCCTGATGACCGGTGTAGGTGCACTTGCTGATTAAAGATACCTTCCGGTCACTACGGTGACCACACCACTTCACACAGGTACCCAGTGTTGCTCCAGCCTTTCGCCGACACTCCGTTATGCTGTGCGGTCTGTCCTCCAGACCAAGATGGCGTCCGCAACACCGCAGCTGAACCGCACTAACGGGTGGGTCCCTAACTACTACGGCCGTCCCTACAAACGCGGCACCCTACGATGACAGGGGTAATGCTCCTGGGGGCTGGGGAATGTCTCTCACCTAAGCGGAAGGGTCACTGACCCTCCGCTCGCGCACACGAGGTTCCGCCACCTTCCTCCTTCACCTCTCACTCGTGTGTCCCACCGCCCACACGCATCCTGTCTTCTCTTATCCAGAGTCTCGCACCCTATTGGTCCTCAGCCTCAGCTGACTCTCTCACAGTTCAGAGTTCAGAGTGCAACCCCCAAAGTCTCTCCAGATTGGTTGCCGTTCACGCGCTTTCCTCGCGCATGCGCAGCCTGACTCTTACTCAGTGACCTTGCTATCAAAGAACAGTATGGCGCTTCCTATGTCAGTGACAGCGCGGAACCATCATATATATGTATACACATCCTTACATTTAAATACTTACATATTTCAACAGCTCGCGCTTGCAAAATTAGGCTGCGTCCACGCTGCCGCTGAGAGCGGTGACATCACCAACTCTCCAAGCATGAGCACAGGGTGTCCTGCATAATTTTGCAAGCGTGGATCGGGGCTATTTGTGTGTGTGTCTCTGTGTGTTTCTGTGTGGCTGTGTGTGTGTGTATTGACTGCTGCTGAGTGCACATCAAAGTCAATTTTGTTTGTGTCCCCAAGCGCCAAGCTTGGGAGAGCGTACGTGCACAAAGGCAATCCTTTGGGGGGCATTCATCCACCTCTTTGCTACCTCCCTTCCCTCTCCCCCCCCCCTTTTTTTTTCTTCCTTCCCCTCCATGCTCTTTGTCTTGCTATCCCCAGTGTCATCCACACTCCTACCTACAGTATTATTTATTTATTTCCGTTTTCAATGTTGTGTTTTCACAGATTTTTTTACATTATTTCTGTACATTCATAGTATGATTGATATAGTGGCAGCCTACCCTTTCACTTGCAGAGGATCACAGCGAAGCAGGTTGCCAGCGGAGGAGAGCAGGAACACAGCGCTATTGCAGGGCAGACACCGAAGGAGGAGCATTTGACTTCACCGTGCTCGGGCGTGCTCCTCCCCGTACCTCCGAAGCCCCTGCGCGTGCGCTCACACACCATCACGTTGCCGCCACCTGCACTATCCTGTTCAGCCACCCGCACACATCTTCGGCTGCCCGCCCGTGCACATCTTCTTGGCCGCCCCTCGCGCACAGCGTCTGCCAGCCCGCGCACCATGTTTTCATCGCACGCCGCCTGCGCCCCCCTAAATAATCTTGTGCCTCATTGCCCCCCCAGTTTGCGCACCACTGCATTACAACACACACTCTCTCAATCAATCACCACATACACACACTCACCACATACACTCGATCAATCACCACACACACACACACACTCACCACATACACTCAATCAATCACCACACACACACACACTCAATCCCCCCCCCACACACACACTCAATCCCCCCCCACACACACCACACACTCAATCCCCACACACACAATCCCCACACACACTCAATCCTCCCCCCACACACACACACAATCCCCCCCCCCCACACACACACACACACACTCAATCCCCACACACACTCAATCCCCCCCCCCCCCCCACACACACACAATCCCCCCCACACACACACTCAATCCCCCCCACACACAACCCTCCCCCCCCACACACACACACACACACACACAATCCCCCCCCCCACACACACAATCCCCCCACACACACACAACCCCCCCCCACACACACTCAATCCCCCCACACACACACAATCCCCCCCACACACACACACTCAATCCCCCCCCCAGACACACAATCCCCCCCACACACACACACTCAATCCCCCCCCCACACACAATCCCCCCACACACACACTCAATCCCCCCCACACACACAATCCCCCCCCACACACACACAAACTCAATCCCCACACACACACACACACAATCCCCCCACACACACACACAAACTCAATCCCTACACACACACACAATCCCCCCACACACACACAAACTCAATCCCCCCACACACATGGGGCGACATGCTCCGATCCCCCAACCCCCAATGCTGCTGAAAACTGGTGCGGGAAGCAGACAGGAAGAGAAGGAGGGGCTGTCTGTGTGCAGAGAGAAGCCCCGCCCCCTCTGCAAGACACAGACACATAGAAGCAGCAGCACTGAGCTTCTGGCCGCCCGTGCACAGCTCTGCCCGCCCCCAGGTTTCCCTGCAAGCAGCCCGCGCCCCCCCTACATAATCTTGCACCCCCCCCATTGGGGCCGCGCCCCACAGTTTGCGCACCGCTGGCTTAATGTAAAACACACACTGCTGTTGTTTTAAGCCTGGAAATCATAAAAACATACATTGGCAGATTACTTGGGTCTGCCAATTTGCTATATGTTGTGAATCCAAAGACCTGATTTGACCCTATTATTTTTTGCCTATTTAGTATAGCCTCGTGTCTGTGCCAAACGTTTTGGAATTCCCTTACTGTAATAGCCTCTACCACCAATTTTAGGAATCCACCAACCTTTCTGGAAATACTTTCTGACATTTCCTTTTAGCTTGCAATCCTCCAAATAAAGAACATAACCTCTTATTCTAGCACTTTTGTTTCTCTTAAATATGTTTCCCTCCTGTACTTTTTTTTCAATCTTAATATACCGGTATATTTTTTTAAAAATGTTCCTCTCACCCTTCTCTCCTCCAAGTTGTACATGTTGAGGTCTTCTAGTTTTTCCTAGCACATTTGATGATATAGACCAGGGGTGTCCGACTTGACGACATTTGGAATGGTCTGCTTGATGAAGGAGCAAAAAAATGAAAAATCGATTAAAGAAAGGAACAATAAGAAATCGTTAAAATGTAAAAAAAAAAAAAAAACACTTTGGGAAATATGAATATTAACATACATTTTAAAAACGAACACAATTGTAAGAACTTCTTTAACCATTAAAAACAAAATAAATCAATTTAAATAATTATATTCAAATTAAATTGAAGTTATTCCCCATATTTGTTTGTGAGCAGATATTTTTTCGGCAATGAACTTTGTTAAAAATAAGTACAGATCTGTACTTTGCAGACACAACCTCTACTGAAACATCAATTAACCTACCTTGTGAAAACGTATCCTTTAGAGATTGTTCTGCCCTCCAAGATATGCAGGAACTAAGGGGTGATCAGGATTTGGATCATGGCCCAGATAACTTCCTGGGAAGACATAATACAGGTCTAAAAATGAAATCCCATTTTTTCCCCCACATTTATTAAAGGTAAATTCCTCTCCACCTTTGAAAGCTTGGTGGAGAGGGACCTTATGTTTCTACATAAAGGTTTGAACTTCGATACATTTCCAAACAGACCTCACGCAGGGTGAAATTCTGGCCCTTAGGGACATGAAAACGAACAATTCACTAGTTATAAAAAATGCGGACAAGGGGTGGTGCAGCATAGGGATGATTATTACAGGGAAGCCATGGGCCAACTTGGTGAAGTTTGCTCCTATGCTGCACTACCAGCCGACCCCACAGTTAGGTTCCAGAGAGAGCTTAAAGAGCTACTTGATGAGGGCTCTGTGTTTGGAGTTCTCAATGAGAATTATACTAATTATCTATTTAATGCAACCCCTACCACGGCCGTGTTTCACCATCTCCCAATGATTCATAAGACGCTGATCTCCCCTCCAAGGAGACCTATAATTTCCAGCATTGAATCTTTGATGATGGTGTCTCACGGTACGTAGACTATTTTATTCAACCCTCGTAAGGCAGTTGCCTTCCTATATCCTAGGTAGTGGAGACTTGCTAACACAAATTGAAGGGATTACCTGGATGCGTAATCTAATATGGGTTACGCTTGATGTAACATCGTTGTATACAGTTATCTCCCATGAGCAAAGCTTGGCAGCGGCTCGTCATTTTCTGTCACAATCTGAACTAGTACTGGCACAAATCCCATTTATTCTTGACTCTATGCACTTTCTTCTTACACACAATTTCTTTTTGATGATGGGGTTCATGCGGAACGGCGATGGGGACAAGTGTTTCCCCCTCCTATGCCAATCTCTTTATGGGATTGTGGGAGTCGTTCCACGTGTTTAGAGATATGAACAAATATAGGGAGCACATTTTATTTTACAGACGTTTTATTGACAATCTCCTTTTCATTTGGGAGGGTGATATTTCAACACTTTTAGAATACATTCACACACTTTATCATAATGACTATAATTTTAAATTCACCTATACCTTTAATTATCAACCTATACATTACTTGGACCTATGCCTATACTTTGACACTGCTCTGAATATTCAGACCGATATATTTTGGAAACCAAACTCACGTAACACTTTTCTTAGGGCGAGCAGCTGCCACACCAAAGCCCAGTTCAGGGGGATACCAAAAGGACAGTTCATGCATGCAAGACGCAACTGTTCTAGCGATGAGGATTTTGAATTACATTCAAGAGATCTTTATGCACGATTCCTTCATAGAGGGTACAATCAAAGGGATTTAGATAAATCCCTTCAGGAAGTATAATTTATGGAGAGATCTTCACTCTTAAAACGGCCACCAAGGAGGCCCTTGATCATTGAGAGTCCCTCATTCATTACATCATAGCACACAAGCCGAAGAGATTAAGTCCATTTTTAAGAGACACTGGGGAGTACTAACTCTGGGTCCAGTCCTTAAACCATACATCTCATCAGGTCCAAATATAATCTTTAAAAGAGCTAAAACTCCTTATTCCCTAGTTTTTAGACTAAAACTGTATTGTATTGTATGTCTTTATTTATATAGCGCCATTAATGTACATAGCGCTTCACAGTAGTAATACATGTGGTAATCAAATAAATAACAGATAATATAAATAACAGATCATGGGAATAAGTGCATTAGACATAAAAGTAACATTAAGTAAGAGGAGTTCCTGCCCCGAGGACTTACAGTCTAATTGGTAGGTAGGGAGAATGTACAGAGACAGTAGGAGGGAGTTCTGGTAAGTGCGTCTGCAGGGGCCAATCTTTATGTATCATGTGTTCAGAATATCCACAGTGCTATTCATATGCTTCTTTAAGCAAGTGTGTCTTAAGGTGGGTCTTAAAGGTGGATAGAGAGGGTGCTAGTCGGGTACTGAGGGGAAGGGCATTCCAGAGGTGTGGGGCAGTCAGTGATAAAGGTTTAAGGCGGGAGAGGGCTTTAGATACAAAGGAGGTAGAAAGAAGACATCCTTGAGAAGAACGCAAGAGTCTGGATGGTGCATAACGAGAAATTAGGGCTGAGATGTAAGGAGAGGCAGAAGAGTGTAAAGCTTTAAAAGTGAGGAGAAGAATGGAGTGTGAGATGTGGGATTTGATCTGAAGTCATTTGAGGGATTTCATGAGGGGAGATGCTGAGACAGATCTAGGAAAGGGTAGAGTGATTCTGGCAGCAGCATTTAGGATAGATTGTAGGGGAGACAGGTGAGAGGCAGGAAGGCCGGACAGCAGGATGTTACAGTAATCAAGACGGAAGAGAATGAGGGCCTGAGTCAGAGTTTTAGCAGTCCAGCAACAGAGGAAAGAGCGTATCTTTGTTATATTGCGGAGGAAAAAGCGACAGGTTTTAGAAATGTTTTGAATGTGAGGGGCGAATATGAGAGAGGAGTCGAGTGTGACCCCCTAGGCAGCGTGCTTGGGCTACTGGGTGAATGATCGTAGTTTCAACAGTAATGGGGAAGGAGGTGGTAGGGCCAGGTTTGGGAGGAAGTATGAGGAGCTCTGTTTTAGCCATGTTGAGTTTAAGGCGGCGGAGGGCCATCCATGATGATATAGCAGAGAGACATTCAGAAACTTTGGTTTTTACAGCAGGTGTAAGGTCGGGTGTTGAAAAGTATATTTGTGTGTTGTCAGCATAGAGGTGATAATTAAACCCAAAAGATGTTATTAGGTCACCTAGAGAGAGTGTGCACAGAGAAAAGAGAAGAGGTCCCAGGACAGAACCCTGGGGTACCCCCACAGAGAGATCAATAGAGGAGGAGGAGGTGTTAGCAGAAGAGACACTGAAAGTACGATGGGAGAGGTAGGATGAGATCCAGGATAGAGCTTTGTTCCGAATACCAAGAGTATGGAGAATGTGAAGGAGAAGAGGGTGGTCCACGGTGTCAAATGCTGCAGAGAGGTCGAGTAATATGAGCAGAGTGTAATGACCTCTGTCTTTGGCAGCATGGAGGTCGTCAGTTATTTTAGTGAGTGCTGTTTCCGATGAGTGAGCAGTGCAGAAGCCAGATTGTAGAGGGTCTAGGAGAGAATAGGTGTTGAGAAAATGGAGCAAGCGAGAGAATACAAGACGTTCAAGGAGTTTAGAGGCAAAAGGCAGGAGGGAGACATGTCGATAGTTAGAAAGACAGGTAAGGTCAAGCTTGCTGTTTTTGAGTAATGGTATGACTGTTATGAAGGTGGATGGAAAGGTTCCAGCAGAGGGAGGAGTTAAAAATGTGTGTGAGCTTAGGGATTATAGTTGGAGCAAGAGGTTTTAGGAGATGGGAGGGAATGGGGTCAAGAGGGCAAGTGGTAGAGGGAGAAGAGGCGATCAACAGCGACACATCCTCCTCTGAGACAATGGAAAAAGAGTCAAGGAAGGCAGGAGGAGAGTTAGGAAGAGGTGTATGATGGGAGGAAGAAACAGAGGGAATGTTCTGACATATGGATTCCACCTTTTCCTTAAAATAGTCAGCAAAGTCCTGAGCAGAGATGGAGGAATGAGAGGCAACCGAGTGTGGTTTGAGTAGAGTATCAAAGACAGAGAACAGTCGGCATGGGTTAGACTTGTGCATGTTGATTAGTGAAGAAAAGTAGGCTTGTTTAGCTTGCAAGAGGGCAGAGTTGAAACAGGATAGCATAAATTTGTAGTGAAGGAAGTCTGCGAGAGTATGCGATTTCCTCCAAAGGCGTTCAGAGGAACGAGTGGAGGAACGCAGCATGCGCGTGTGGGAATTTAGCCAGGGTCTAGGGTTAGAAGGGCGAGGGCGGCAGAGAGAAAGTGGGGCATGTAGATCAAGAGAGGAGGACAAGGCAGAGTTGTAGTTCCTGACCAGATTGTCAGGGTCTCAGAGCTGAGAGAGGAGAGGGAGGAGCGTAAAGTGGAATCAAAGTCAGGTAAGTGAATAGAGTGCAGGTTTCTGCAGAACCGGGGGGGTAGATGGAGGTGGAGAAGGGGAGAAGCGAGAGAGAGAATGAGATGAGGTGCTGGTCAGAGAGAGGAAAAGGGGAAATGGAGAAATCGGAGAGAGAGAAGTTTTTAGTGAAAACCAGGTCTAAGTAGTGGCCATCCTTGTGGGTGCTGGCTGCAGTCCACTGTTGAAGGCCAAAAGAAGAGGTTAGAGAAAGAAAGCGGGAAGCCCAAGGGAGAGAGGGGTCATAAATGTGGCAATTGAAGTCCCCAAGGAGAAGAACAAGGGAGTCTGAGGAGAGAAAGAAAGAGAGCCAGGATTCAAAGTGAGAGAGAAAGGCAGAAGGGGGATGAGTAGAGGTAGGTGGGCGATAGATGACCGCCACATGGACAGGGAGAGGAGAGAGATCTGGACAGTGTGAGCCTCAAAGGAGGGAAAAGCAAGAGTTGGAGGAAAAGGAAGGGTTCGGTAACAGCAGAGAGAGGAGAGCAGAAGCCCCACGCCTCCACCCCTGCCATCAGTGCGCGGAGTGTGGGAGAAAGAAAAGCCACCATAAGAGGGCAGCTTCCAGAGCAGTGTCAGACTGAGTGAGCCATGTCTCAGTTATAGCAATTAGGAGCAGAGAGTGAGAGAGAAAGAAGTCATGTACAGAGAGGAACTTGTTAGAAAGGGAGCTAGCATTCCAAAGGGCACAGGAGAAAGGGAGAGAGGAGGGAGGGTGGCAGGGGATGGGTATGAGGTTGGAGGGGTTGACACCAGAAGGAGTAGAGGTTGCAATTGGCAGGCGAGGACGAGCGCATGTAGGAATAAGGCAGGGAGCAGGATTGGGAGAGATATCCCCAGAAGCAAGGAGGAACAGTGTGGATAGAAAGAGGATGTGTGAGGATGATTTGTAGGGGTGTTTTCTAGTGCAGGGGATATAGCTGTGTGGTGTCAGAGGACACAGGTAAGAAAGGAGTTCATGTGAACAGAGAAGTGGTGAAGGAAGGATAGATGGAGATATATGAATAGAGTTAGAGACATATTGAGGCTGGTAAAAAGAAGTGCATAATTTGAGAAGAAGTGAAGTAACAGCAAATATAAATGGTAAAGGCAGCATCACAGTAGTAATGATGCAGTCTGGTATAGATGATATCCTCTTTTCCAGCGTAGTTCTAATGCAGGAATCAGGGCCACTTGGGGGTGTCCACTTCTTCACAACTTCCTTTTAAACTTCAGTTGTTCAGTAGTCCTGCCACTTATAATGGGCCACTTGGATATGGGCTGCAGGCAGACTAGCTGTTCTGACTGGGTTTATATAGGCCTAAAAGTCACATGACAGTGTGGTTCTGTCTGCTTAATTAGCACATCTGAGGCACATTCAAACAGATGGTTTTCTACACAGGGTGTTCCCTGCCTAGGTGTCAAAGCGTAATTCAATTAGCAGACAGGATTTAGATATGGGATAAAGAAGTGCATAATTTGAGACAAGGTCTGATCTACCGAAAGGGACGTTCAAATGTAACAGTTGCAAAATCTGTGTCAGGATGAAATCTATAGCTACTTTTTCCTCCACAGTAATGACAGAAACCCACAAAATCCACACGTTCATAAATTGTAACTCTACATTTATAGTTTATTTGTTAACGTGTGGTTGTGGGCAGGACGACGAGGTGCCTAAAAATTAGGATCATGGAGAACCTTCGCCTTATTATGATAAAAGGCCAGAATCCTGTTCCTGTTCCAAAACATTTCTCTAACTGTCCTAAGGGAAGCATTGACAGCTTTAAATGTCAGGGTATTGAACATACTGTATCTCACCCCCACCTAGAGGAGGGGATAGAACCAAAGTGCTAGATAGACGAGAAGCTTTTTGGATATTCACCTTGAGAACCAGAACACATTAGGGCTAAATATTGATTGGAACTTAGGTCATTTCCTTTAAAGAGTTTCTTTTATGCACATGGGGTCGTATTTATTCTCTTTTTTCCTTCCTCCCTTCCCCTTTTTTAACTGCTCCTCCCTTTATTTTTATTTTTTCTTTCACCCTTTTTTTCTTTACTTCCCCCTCCCCTTACTTTCTCTTCCTTTCCCCTTCCCTCCTCTTCTTTCCTTTCCCTTCACCCCTTTTTCCACTTATTTCCTTTTTTTTTGGTTTTGTTCCAAATTGCAAGTGCCATATTTTTAATGGTATTTCCATCTGCACATCCGTCCACTTCAATTATAGATCTAGTGTCTATTGTGTATTTTGTATAATGCACATTATTTTGGATGTGGCATATTAATTATACATTTGAAACTGTATGTATCAGTCTTTTTACCTTTTTGACATTAGTCTTGAGATGGATTTGCCCATCTTTCCTAATATATAATGACATGCGTAAAATGTCCAAAAAATTAAAATGCTCACAGCACAAATATAAATACGGTAATTTGAATTATTTTAATAATTCTTATTGTTGAGGTTTTTGTGCGATTGGAAGGGATCAAACTATATTGTGGTTTTCCCTCATTCACTAAAGGTTTTACTCTTGTCCTTTTTTCTTATATACTGTACACCAGTATATAAAGAATGTCAATAGATATGATAAAAGAAACTAATATTATTATTGTGATTTCTCTGTAATCTAATATGTTTGGACTGGAACTTTGTCCCTTATACTGGTTTATAATGTCAAATCAGTCCCTGTCTACACCAAAGACTCTATTACAGAGCTTTGTCACCTGCCTGTATATACAGTAGTTCCAACTTATAATAGAGATGGTTATTGGCAAGCTATACATCTCCTTATAGGATGCTCCTAGGAGAGTTTACTAAACTTGTCTAAATAAGAATATAATTAATAGTTTATAAAGATAGACACTACGTGGGGGAATTCCTTAATTTTTTCAGGTGATGTGATAGGGATCTGTACAGTTTTTATACAGGTATTTTCCTTGTTTTTTTTAATATATTTTGCTATTTTTGTAATTGTTCATTATGCTGTAGTTGATTAAAGTTTGTTTTATTGAATTTGTTTACCATCTGACATTTTCAGCCAATGAGGATCGATGTTGCGTCAGCGTAACTCACTTTGGGGTCGCGCACTGATGATGTCATCCTCAGCATTTCAATGGCGCGAATTGGTATGTATAAAAATGTATGTTGATTGTTGCACCATACACTTTGATAAAGTGCTCACGCACGAAACGCGTACAGTAGGTGCGTTTCATCTTGTTCATCTGCTGTTGAGCTTGCAATAAATTACTAACTAAACGGACAAAACCTGCGGTGTAACAGGCCAAGGGAGACATTTAATGAAGGCTACTGCATTGAAGGGAATGTGGTATATGTGGTGCTCAGAATCAGACCGGTAACTTCTGTAACATAATTGTGATTGAGACCATAAGCTTGGTGGTCTGGCGACGACGGAGTGCCCCTCAATAAGGCAATAATGCGTAATAGCTGTAGGGGAAGTGACAAGTGGAGTCAGTTGGGACAGCCACTGTGATGTACACAATAAACACCCTAGCAGTATATAATTGAAGGAACTATGTCCATTGAATAGCAGGGTTTAGATAAGGCACATTGGCACTTTACCTGCACATCCGGGGGGGGCACTCTCAGGATCAGTAGCGTGCAGTCCATCAGATAAGAAGTCCAGAAGGATAGTTGGTGAAGATAGAGCACAGCTGCAGACGCCCTGCAATGTGAAGCAGGGAAAACAAAGCCAGGCCACTCCGCAATAGTAACAAAAAGTGTATTAAGCAAGCAAACACTTAGGGACGAGGGACAGGACGACAGCAGGTATAACAGGAAGAAATGGATGGCATTTGATGCCCAGTGTAGGGGCAGCAATGAAGTAAGACTGGCCCTGGTGAGGAGGGGGGGTGGGGAGGGGGAGAGTGAGGAAGATAGGGGTAAGAGTAAGACAGGGAGGGGGAGAGAAATACAATGGGAGAGGGGGAATAGAGGAGGGGGCTCGCAAGGAGGTGCGATATGGGAGGGCTTGCAGGACATGGGGCACCAAGGGGGGAGAAGCCTGGTCAAAACTCTAGTCCTGGGCCCTGGGAAATCTGTCAGTGGCCCTGCTACTTAGAGGTTCTCAACTCCAGTCCTGATGGAGACTCTCCACTAAAGGAAGGACAGTCCTGATGGGACAGGATAATAGATTTTAGGTCCAAAAACAACTTTTCTCTCCGGTGATAAGGAAGCCCCCCTTGTCACCTTATGGCTCAAAACCATGGACATTGTATAAACAGCCTCGTTATACTGTGAGGTTGATACCATCCCAGAGGGAAGTCATCTGACGAAAAGCCGGTTCCAAGTAGGATTGCTAGTGCCGCTGAGTGAGAGGCCACCTACCTGAGGGACCACCACATTCTCCAGGGACCACCGGAGAGTACCATCTGAGGGTGCGAAGACGACGGTTATTTCCGTTTTGTTCCGGCGTTTGGTAACCCATGTCTTAGTACATGGAATGGTTGTTATTTCATGATTTGATGTACGCAGATTTATTACCCTTTTTAATACATTTCTATTTTTTAATTTACTTCACTATGTGCGTTGTGCGCTGTTTTTCTTGTCGTTAATTACTTGTAGTGTAAGGGGTGCTGAGCCACCCTAATGTCAACAGCTGCAGATGCTACATTCATCACTTATATCTATACAAAAGGTAATGTAAGATTTACACTGATTCTGCTGGTGTAATAGAATTAGTGTGGGGTTTTGGATATTTATCCTCATTTTTTTCACGAATATATCTTAGTACCGCACTTTTATTATTTTTCGTTTTATATTCATCATGTGAACAGGCAGTCACTAGATTCAATTGGCGCACTGCTATAGAGCTGGCAGGGCTCAAAAAGGGGTGTGCCAGAGCTTGTTTCAGAAGAGGAAGGGGTTGTGACTTTGTAAATGGTTGCTATAGAAACAAAAAATGCTTTACATTATAGACTTTACATTTGCGTTACATTATAATACATTAAAAATGTCATTCACAGTGGGTTTTTAAAATGAAAAAAAAATGCTACAAGTATTTTCTCATAGTACAGAACTGATTTATTTAAAAAAAAAAAAAAAACAACATGTTAGCTATTGCTTGGTGTGCAGCTTTAAAATCAGGATTATTCAGTTGTGGTTCCAAATGCAAAAGTTATTGTAGAACCTAGTGTGTCCAGTGGTTTCTTTACCAAAAAGTAAAGTTGTTGCAATCTATCCAACGTTTAATCCTGCTCAGTCCAACACCTATTTATAGTGACTACAGGGCCCATATCCGCCCTCCCTTCCCCTACAATAACAGTGGTGACAAACAGCATGATTTCTTATAACGAACCACCCAACTTTCCAGTTTTCTCTCCTCATAAGCACCCTATAATATGTAGACTAGCTTATGACAATCAAAATATACATTATGATTAATCTAAGGTTTATATACCAAAGCTGTGATAAACTGTTATGATAGAGAATACTCTCATATTAAATGTATATAAATATATATAATGCATGTGTATTGCATATATTAAACATTTTCATGTATGATGCAGCCTGTTTTTCATTTGTGATTTTTCATTTGACAGACAGTGAATTAACGATTCATAAATTTTGATTTCCAGTGTATTGAAGGCTTGTTCAGGACTGAAGGAGTTACAATTACAATAATGTATACCCTGTTCACTTATGTAACTATGTATTTGTAACCATGTATTATTTGTCATCATACTGTAGCTCTGTGCCCAGGACATACTTCAAAACGAGAGGTAACTCTCAATGTATTACTTCCTGGTAAAACATTTTATAAATTAATAATTACATTTCTTCTTAATTGTCTACACTTCAATTGTTCATAATTGCTTGTAATTTTCTTCTAAGTTATGTCACTCAGATAAGTGATTTTTCTCTAGCCTGCGCTTAACATTCGGCATTTTAATCTATAAATCAAAAGTTCACATCGTTGTTTCAGTTTTTATTCTTTCAATTGCAAAATCTCTCCAGGAAACTTTTTCAGCTCTTTATTTTGTTACCTCAGGGAGCTTTGCAGTATGTATGTGACAGTTCTGCAACTAATAACAGTGACTGCTATTCTAAAAATAATTACACTTCATTTACACAGTTTTCTTCAGAATGCACTCACAAATTGAAGGATGCTACACAAAGATTAAATACTGCCGTTTCCCTGTTCATTTAATCCCCTTTCCCTCAACACAAGAGACCAGAGATATTGGCAATTTTATTTCTGTTACTTTTTGTTAAGGTGCTTGCAAGAATGGGTGCTAACTATTCTTTCAATGGGTTTCAGACCTCCTGCTTTGCATGCATCCCTAAATGAAAAGAAGATGATTGCTAATACAGTACAGTACATATCGTTTGAGTCATGTTTGAGGGCATTTTGCATTGTTATTATTGCAGCAACTGTACTGTGCCAGGTCACTTCTAACCAGAGAGTAGGCTTTAACTGTAACATGCAATAATGCCTACACATTTCTTTATACTGTATTTATTTCTATTAAAATATCCCATTAGATATCCCATTTCCCTGTACTCCTATTCATTGTATATTTTTTTTAATTAGTGATAATTAAAATGCAAAATGCATTTTTTTAGATTGGAATTGAAGGCAATAAAATCTGTGCTGCTTGTATCCAGCCAATTTTGAAAAATGTATTATGTCAGCCTTGCAGTTTGATTAGTATTTTAGTTCTTCTTAATAGAGCTCATCACATAATGTCCTTAACTTGCAGTTGTGTTCATGGCATTTTTCCATGTTATGCATGTCACGGGACTGTTGACTATCTAAAAAGGAAGTGGGACATGAAATTAGTTACCGATATAATAGAATGTATTTTACTGTATATCGGTGACGAGATTTAGGAAAATATTTATTGCTTTATACAGTACAACAAAAATAACAAAGACTTGGGAAAATAATACAATCTATGAAGAGGTGATAATGGCTCTGTATAATGCATGTATTCAGTGTATTGAAGAATATATGGAATGTTTTACTAGTCACCCAAGCCACACATAGAGGAATGATTGAGTGATAATGGTTCTGTGCTATAAATGTATTTAGTGTATTGCAAGAATGTATTGAAACCTTTTGTTACACAATTATTACACAGGCAGAGGACAAATCACACCGAACTCAGGCAGGGGCGCTCAGAGCGAGGGCCAAGGGCATTCCCTTGCTTCTTGCTTAATTTGGCTGTAGTGCCTGGCGAGTAAAGACTGCTGTGACTGGCGGAAGAGACTGAAGTCAGTATTCTGTTGG
Source organism: Ascaphus truei (assembly GCF_040206685.1). Taxonomy (NCBI): domain Eukaryota; kingdom Metazoa; phylum Chordata; class Amphibia; order Anura; family Ascaphidae; genus Ascaphus; species Ascaphus truei. The sequence goes on along the minus strand of NC_134486.1, from coordinate 92,839,355 downwards.
CTTAATCTCCAAAACACACATTTTTTTTTTTAATAAGCTACATCCACGGCTTGGTGCTCTGAAGCACTATACAATGGTTGGGGGAAGATGGGCAGCATTTGGCGAAGTTAACGGAAATGTCAAAGCTGTGCTATCTTGAACGGAGCTTTGTGGATCTGCGTTGTTTGTTTAATGGTTCATTAGCATATGATTTCCATAGGAGTAAGCCAGATGACTGTTAAAAGTTAGTGATCCAATATTTTTTCAAGTTAACGCCAGGGCATTGTAATGCTAAGCACCTTTGTGGATGTGCATTATGACTTTACGACATTACTCCTATTTAATGTATCGTTAAACATTTAATGGACTTCTGAGGTCCTCCCCTTTGTCATGCTATGAACATCTGTAGGAGTCTGGTGTGTTTTTCAGACACCATCTTATTATGTGTCAAGTACTTTATATTGTTATGCAGATGTAATGCCTTGATATATGTTGTTTAGATTTATGAGGTGATTACACAATTAAATGGTATCAGCATGTCTTGTCTGGGATTTGTATATGGGCCTTCAGGAGGAGTGGACATTTCTTTTTGATATGCACATAAAATTAGTTATCTTCCTAGTTGAAAGGTAGAAAGGCATTAAAAGACGGTCATCATGTGATTGTTCAATATTCATTTAATTTATTTATTTCTCAGTTTTCAGTTCGTAGACCTGAGAAGCTGTTCTTGGAAGTTTGCGACCCTCACAATTCTACCAGTATGGAGGAACATCACACGAGGAAAACATTCCTCAATTGCATTGCTCTTTGTACTCATTATGGTTTCCGATCAAGTTTATAACAACAGGGTAACTGCTTCACTGCCCTAAGGGCCTGCAACATAATGTAGTATGTTCAATACCTCTCTGATATTGATGGGGTTAATCTCCAGCATCCCATGTCTGTACTTTTGTTTATAAATGGGATATATCAAAGTAGCAAAATTAAAAATCTGGCATTAGGACACACACAAAGGTGTAGGTTTTGTCAAAAAATAAAAATCTTTACAGGTTCTGGAGCACTATATTTTATTTAGCCATCATAAAAATTGCTGCCCTGTATCAGTGCTCAAGGCTGCATGTTGCCTTTTTCTTATGTAAACATGAATCTGTACTGTACCATTTTTAAACTTCATTAAAAAGCATGTTATAGATAGCCACAATGATGTTACATTGCTGTGTACTTTGATATATAGACCCCATAAACTTATGAAGTTCTGCATCACAGAGCAATGGGGAGTATGCCAAAGGAGGAAAAGGTGTCATAATAGTTGTCTATGTCCATAGTGAACAAAAATTCAGACTGAATCATAAGCAGGAACTATTGGGATCAGTGTTTCCCAACCCCAGTCCTCAGGGAACCCCAACAGGTCAGGTCTTAAGGATATCCCTGCTCCAGCATAGGTGGGTCAATCAGCGGCTCAGTCATTTTGACTGGGCCACCTGTGCTGGAGCACGGATATCCTTAGGACCTGACCTGTTGGTGTTCCCTGAGGACTGGAGATGGTAAACACTGGTTGGGACTAAAATATTCCACAAGATGTTTCAAGTGGATCTAAGAGAAACAGCCACAAAAGGAAGTTATACAAATGTATTCAGTAAATCAGAGTTACTGTGAAATGCTATTTTCTTTAGTTGAGAGGTAGTGTATCTCATTTTGAACAATCTTCTGATATAAGAAGGATATGTTTGTGTGAATAAATTTATTTTATTTATTTATAAAATATTTTACCAGGAAGTAATACATTGAGAGTTACCTCTCGTTTTCAAGTATGTCAAGTATGTCAAGTAAAGCCCTGAACCTCTTGTAGATGTGCAGAGTGACTGTTAGTTCAAGGGACCTGTGACAGGGTGGATTCCCTATCTGATTGTTATGCATGGGAACCCTAAGTTTAAAGTTTGAACACAGCACTGACCAGGTTAAATCTCAGTCTGAGAATAGGCTGATTTGATTAGTTTGCTCACCTGGCTCATTATAGGTTTGTAAAAGTCTGCAGCTCTCATTGCTCTGAGTTGCTGTCTGAACCAGAGAAACACATGCTGAAACTCTGGAGGGAGAAAAGCCTGCAATAAGGTCTGTTTATATTGGAACTCTTGCACTTCTGTATAATGAACTTGAGTCGCCCTTGCTGGGAAAAGGGCAAAGCCTTTATCAAGATGTAACGGTGTTTCCCCTGGTCTCTGGGAGATTCCCCTGTTACCAGGTGTTTGGTGCATGCTACCTGTAGGCTCACAGAATTGCTGAGTTGTCCACCAATATTTTTGGGGACCCAGGACAGGCTTCTGTGGTACATACCCGACATTGATCTCTAGTGGTACAGCGCCTCCATCTGCCGCAGGCTCCAGATGTATGGAGGCAATCTCCTTTGGTAGAACACAATTCCCTCTCCTTCCCCGGAAAGATTACACACCAGGCAGGAGGTATGAATAACTGGAACGGGTTTATTCTGTTCAGCCACACATTCACCGCAGGCTTCTGCCCAATACAGTCTCTGGCTTGCTATCCAGCTGTAGGATGGTCCCTAGACCTACACTACAAGTCAAGGGCCCCCGCTGCAGTCCTTTCTCTTCCCTGACCCCCTAATAGAGTCAGGGGAAAGATACACACCCACTCTCCCTCAAAGGGAAGAGGAACAGGAAAGGCCAATATGCAGGCAACTTGTGTGTGACCTGCCTCTCTCAAGTGGGGAGAGGCAATAACTAAATTTGGGTTGCACCTCCCATAAGTACAGTAGGAGCAGGGCACCAGATCTGATCCAGGATTGGATAGAACCAGGCCTAGTTCCATCTCCTCCCCTGTCTCTCAAGGATACTGCTTTAAATGGGGAAACCCGAGGATGAGTTCTAGTAGGCCTGTTCTTACCAGGGCTAACTGCTAGAGAGGGCAGACTGGTAGCCAGAAACTAGTCATGACTACAAAGGACTTCTGCTTATGTTAATCGTTTATATGGTGAAGATAAGCTCTGTTTTGTTCCACCTTTTTGGCGGCTAAAAAAAAAGCCTATACTCAGAAAAAACAATTTGTTGTCCCTGCAACAGGACTCTAATAGCGAAGTGGTAATTTGGGTTAGGAAAGGGTCAAGATAGGTGTGATTTTACTTTATGTGCGATGACCATATTATGCCCAGATTAGTGGAAGGTTGACTGTGGGTGAGAAATGGGGACATTGTAACATGGCAGTGTTGTATATTGGGGAGGTGATCCCAAGCTGGACTAATACCATTCGACTTTAGTCAAATCTGTTAGTATTGCACTGTATTAATTTGTACTTGTGTATTTTTTGGGAGTTTGGGCTATTGAAGAAAGGTGAGTTATTGAGGGTTCTCCCGGGTTTGCCAGTACAGATCACATGTGACAGATTGAGACACAGTGTAAACTTTCATAATTCTTCTGGTAAAATTAGTCATGGAAACTTCAGAAACGTGTGTCAATACTGGGCCTGTATGAAACACTTGGTTAATAGACACAAGTGGACCACTGGGAATGAAGGGACTGTCTGGAAATAGGAAAGAACTCTCAAAATATATACTGGAAATATGATTATTGTAACATTGTTTTCTGCAAGTTAGGATACAGTATGAACCTGCAGGGCAGAGGTAGGAATGATATGCCAACCTTGGAGTGGTATCAGAGTCCTAGAAATACACGGTAGTGATGTCTTGTTCCGGGTTGAGTCAAGCGAGTCTTGGGTTCGGTTCCAGGGTCGAGGCAGGCGGAAGACAAGAATGGTCAGGTCATATTGCCGACATCGAGGCAGGCAGAGTTGAAGGCAGGAATAGTCAGGTCACACTTCCAAGGTCACAACAAGATTAAGAGCAAGGACAGAGAAAACCACAGGACAAGAAAGCACATGCAGTAAAATAATACTTTTCACGGGCACTGGCTGAGAGCAACTGGCAACTATTTAAAGCCCTGGAGCAGGTGCTGACAATTAGAGTCAGAGGGAGGCTGACTTCCTTGTGTGGTGGCCAACTTAGTTGGGGTGAGAGCGTACTGGAACGTTGGCCATCTTGGCTGCAGAGCAAATCCACACAATTATAAAGGGATACTAACAGCTTGTTCCTAGGGATCTAAAAGGATACATTTTAAAAGACATACTTGATAACTCATTTACTATTTGAATTGTTAAAAGACCAAAACGCGATAATTATACTTTTAGTTTTACTCCTATATGGCATTAAATGTAGGATTAATTTTTACCTACTACTACAGTAGCTAGCTACCTTTCATCTGTTTACATTTCAATACCTTTGTCATTCAGCCATAATTGACATCCTCCATGCATTCTGTTTACAAGCCATTTCTACAAAAAGGCTGTTCATTGGGACCTGTGTATTAGTGATGTCCTCAAGACTTGAAGCTGGACAAATGTCAACACATAGAACCAAATTACTTGACATAATTTTGTAACCAGTTTGCTAAATTGCTGCCATAATTTCCTGGCACAATTATGTGTAGCCATGCATCCTCTTGGCTACTAATCTGTCCTGCCTAACACATAAACCCTGGTACCAGCGCAGGCAGTTTTAGGGTTTTCCCGTGCAGTTAGCAGCTTCCTTGAGTGACAGGGGGGGGGGTGGGCTAAGGCATGTGTACTGCCCAATCAGGGGCTCAGACCTTGGACCCTCCCTCTGGGTACAAAAGGCGCTGCACAGCCAAATTTAGAGGAGTCTAGTTCTAGGGAGTGTGGAGTCAGGGCTCTGACCACTTTCCTTCCCCTCCCTTAGGGGAGAGGGACCACTACCCCCTATTCCACCAGGGAATAGGGGAAGAGATGAGGATAGACCCTTGGGGCCTCTGGCCTCCGGGGTTGAGTCTAGGGACCATCCAGAAGAGGGAGAAGAATGTACCGTTGTATACAGTATCCTGTTGGAGAGAGAATAAAGCCGTTCCTGTTTATTAGGTACTCTGACCTGAGACTGCAATTAATCAGGGGGAGTATCAGAGAGGATTCTCCTGCAGGGATTGCATCCAGTGCTACTAGAGCCTGCTGGAGATGGAGGCGCTGCACCAGTGAAAAAGAACCAACCATCACCCTGAAAGTCTGTCCTGTCTTCCCCAATAACACCGGCGGAAACTCAGGGCTCTGTGAGCCAGCAAGTGAGCAGCACTAAAACATTGTGTAATAGTGAGATCTCCCAGAGGGTGGGGGAAAACGTGTTACATATGAAACCAAGGGTCTATTTGTCAAATTATCCTGGCTGCCATAATGGTACAGAAATACTGCATCAAATTTATTAAACAAGGAAATTACTTTAGTTTTATTGGGAATGTTTTTCCTCAATAAATCTGGTGTTGTTTTTTTGCTCCAACTTTACAGCATCTTTTATTGCACCCCTTATCACACAATAAGACATTATTGCACCCCTTATAGCACAATAATGGGCTATCACTGCACACATTTTATTGTGCGATTGACATCGGCTTCATTTGTCTGAGTTACGTTACGTGATTTGCACAACAAATCATGCCATTTAGTGCCTTACCGTGTGATAACGAATGCAATAACATCTGCTTTATCTGTACATGCATGTCTTCTGTTTACTGATTGCTTAGTAAGTATATAGTGAAGACTTTTTTTTAGATTAGCAACAAGCAAGAATTGTTGTTGCAAACACTATATAATTTTAAGAGTTACTTAAGACTGGATTGGACTATTATATGACCAAAGTTTTTTTTTAAATTATTTTAAGATGGGCACTTGAAATGTTGATGAATAAATACAAGATGATGAGTCAGGAACACTTAAATATAAAAGTGATGGAATCAAACAGATATTATAATAACTGCTTAAAACGTCTTTATAATCAAGTGTGCTCATGATTCTGCTGATAATGCAGATGTATGATAAAAGAAAAATCTCTTTAAAGACATTTCTAATTAAATCATGAATGATCTGAAGTAAATTGGTATAAACATTTGTTGATTACCTAGATAATTGTAAATTCCTTTGGGACAGTTTTCCATTCACTTTATGGGTACACATAACTTTTCTGTTGCTTTTACACATAGTTTGTATAGCACATTTTGCTAACTAACACAATCCAAGTACAGTGCATATTATTTTTAGTGTTGCATATTATTTTTAGTGTCATCCTGGGCTGAGATTTGTTTTTTGATCATTATGTTGGTTAATATCTGGGTTTCAGAAAGTAACATTTCCAACTTTAATGTTTGTTTTTGCAGGATTAACGTTAAATTTCCTTATGCAACTTAGGTAAATCTCTTTCCAGGAAAAATAAATAATGATAAACAAAACATATTTGTACATTTTGACAATGTTTAATGAAAAACACAGATATTTTTCTTATACCACATGGTAGTATAAGAAAATAGAATAAAATACTGTAACACGCTAAAAAAAGCTTTATGCTGAGAGCTCAAATGTATTGTGTTCCTATTTCTGTCTCCTTCACTCGTATGCTACTTTTTGGATTAATCTCTCTTTATTTTAATGTCCTTCCCACCTCTTCGTCTTTTTTTTACTCTCAGCGACTCTCCATCACTTCTACTTCCACTTACTTTCTCATCCAGTTCCTCTTTCCTCTGCTAATGTCCACTACTCTTTATAGCCTCACGCCTTATTCATTATCTTCTTTACCATCAATTTCTAACAAAATCATAAGTAAAAGTATACCTACTTAACAAAGTCACAAAACCACTCACATTTACAGAAAAACAGCTTGTAACAGAAATACACTAGCAAAAAGTCAAGCAACAAATCACAAAAACAGTAATTCCTACTTTGCCTCCTTAGGCACAGTACCTACAAAAAATTTTAAAGCTTTAAAATGGCAGTTTATCTTGGTGAATGTCCTACAGAACAGATGCGCAAACATTTCAGTCTGCGCCCCTCCTGTATGCACTCCCCCCACCCTCCTTAGCTAGTCTCCGGCGTCAAATGACGCGGCAGGGTCACGTGACATCACGTTGCCATGGCAACGTGCCGTCACATGACCACGCAGCATTATTTGATGCCGCGTTGCCATGGCGACACATCGCCTGAGACAAGGTAAGGGATGCTACAGAGGCCATGCACGATCCTGGTATTTAATTTAAATGCCTTTGGGAAGAGCGCAGGGCCTCTATAACCGCCGCAACCCCCCTAGAAAAACTCCCCAGTTTGCGCACCCCTGTCCTACAGTATGTCACAATGTTTGTGAAGTAAAAATCTATCTTTTGTCATTTATAAATTAGAAAAACAAATACCTTTTCTCCAATTCCAGGAATCTAGACCAATTATATTTGGCAGAGCTTTGATGATACTTTTCTTGTACGCTTCTTAATTTTTTTTCATGAAGAAACAAAAAATAAATAAGTAACTAAAAGGAAGATAAGAGGTGAAGCAAAATATTGCTAAACAATAAATTGATTTGTAACAGACTTTTCAGTAATAGAATAAAACAAATTGGAGATACTGTATACTGTATGTACTATATTTTCAATAGATTTTTACTGTTGAAAACTTCACAAACATTGTAGTACAGGGGTGCACAAACTGGAGAGATTTTCTAGGGGGGTTGCGGCGCTTATAGAGGCCCTGCACTCTTCCCAAAGGCATTTAAATTAAATACCTGGAGTTGTGCGTGGCCTCTGTAGCTTCCCTTACCTTGTCTCAGGCGACGTGTCGCCATTGCAACGCGGCATCAATCTACATAGACCCATCCAACGGGATGGATTAGCAAGCGATAAAAAAATTATAAAAACATGAATCATTATATAGAATATGACCCCAGAACAGGGTTAACAATCAAAAAGAGACATATTTGTGACTGCCACCAAAGCACCATAATTATCAACCCACGTTGCATTATTATTATTAGTATAATTCCTGACCTTGTCCTTGGCAGGGTTCGCACAAAAGCCAGCTAGTTTTGTCAACTTTCAGTTAGTACATTCTTTTGCGAAGCCAGAAAATCAGTGATGTTTTGCCAGATACCATAGGGACACCTTATCTCCTGCTTCCATCAGCGGTTCTCACCATTTAAGAATCTCTCTTTTTTTCCATGAAGTTTCAGCACTGAAGTCAAGGAATATCATCATTTTACTTTGTTGATAGGATAGTTGTTGTTACTGCCGAGCCACTTTCAAGATGGTTTCTTTATCCTGGTAGTGCAGCAATTTGATCAGGATAGGTCTCGATCTATCATTGGAGTTTGGAGTTCTGTCTGGTATAAAGAGGGGAAGGGGATAGGAAGCTCTTACGACAGTCTGGGAATGGGGTGATGAGGTGCAATGAGGAATGAAACACAAGAAATATAGCCAAACTCTTGTCTAGGCAAGAAAAGAGCCCCAGTAGTACAGCACTCAAATCAAATTGTAATGAATTTATGTAGTAATTAAACCTTAGCTTTTATTAGGATAATGTGTATAAAATAATTAGACGAGCAAATGACGATAAGATAACACTAAAATAACATCAAATAAACAAATCTCAGAACACCGCTGTGTAAACAGTGGCAACCACTATTTATATGAAATGTGTGTGCTGTAGAGGGTTAAATCAATAGAGATTATGGAAGATAATTGTTAGAATACCAAAAGCAGTGTTAGTGGCTTGTCCTATACCCAGAGGAAGACGGACCTTGGAACACTGGGTGTGCACAGGAAAGGGTCAAGCTAAACACGAAGTATAAACTGGGCTGCTAGAGGCACCCTGATAACCCTAATGTGTGTAATATAGCCAAATAGACCTTTGTCAATAGTAGCTATAGGTCAATGCGAGGCTAATGGGGTTAAATCGTGTCCCACTGAGGTACATGCAATCCGATTATGAGATTGGTTGCAATGTACTTGGGTAGTATACAAGGCTTGTCCAAATACTGGGCTGGGTGCTTAACCACTGATATCAATAACTAAAGACATGCATAGCGGTTGCAGTATGAACAAACTGGTACTATAGAACTGTGAACCATATAGAAGTTAATATGTAACTCTGAGGTATTCACTTGTAACCTAGCTTAAATCGTGATATAATGTACAATGTATCGTATAGTAGCTAGAACTCTCTACTTGCAGGACGTACTGAGATCGCAGCCTTGATCACTGCATGTGACGGTGCTCGTCTCCGATCAGGAAGCGTACCCCAGGGCTGAGGTTTGGATGCCAATTATCCGACCAGAGCCCAGGGACAGAGTCCTGTTAGAGTATCCGTAGTCAGTAAGGCAAAAGGTCAGGGCAGGTGGCAGACAGCGAGGACAGGGTTACGGTCCGGGGTCAGCAATAGGGATTCCAAATTAACAGGCTAGCCACAGCAACAGGGAAGGCTCACGAACAAGGAAGGCTCAGCAACTAGAACCCAAGGTGGTCAGGAACACAGGGAAACGTATACAATTCTCAGACAGGGGCTGGAAGTCACTAGCTGCTATTTAAGCCCTTCAACAGGTGCAGCCAATAACAAAATTCAGGAGGAGGCTGCCAGCAACCAAGATGACCACAGCAGCGAGGTAAGGACCATTTCAGCTAAAGCCTGGACTGGAACCCTTGCACTGCTTGACACTGTACTGAGGTCATGCTGTAGTGACACGCACTGACGCACGTTTCACGTAAGTTCACGCTTTTTCAAGGTGGCCCGCCTATCGGCTAGATGCGATTTAGGTAGATGTTCGTTGCCATAGTGATGGCAAGGCATCTGATGCTTCAGTCCCAGTAAGTGCACGAAACTTACATTCTTGATCTGATTGGAGAATATACATGTCAAAATTTTTGTCAGAGGCAGAAGGGTGCCAGGTGCGGAACTGAATGCCAACACAGAGACAACCAGATGAGGTATTGGAATTGCGCCTTAGTGTAGAATAAAGCTTATCAACAAAGTTAAAGAGCAACTTTAGGAACATTAGTGTTGTCCTCATATTTGCTATTGGGACCAAAAGTCCATATTATAATGACAAAAGTGGACATGTAGACACCCATAGTGCATCAATTCCACACCACATAAAAGGTAGTGTCAGGTGGGAATTAATTCTTACCTATGGATATGTACAGGGATACACATGAGTACTGAGATTGATATTGGCTCTCAGTTGGTGTAGTAGGCAGCTACGTGCTGGCCAGTTACAAATCACCTGTATCTCATCCAAACCAAGTTCAGGTTCAGTAAGGACATGTTAAACAGTTGTGTTTCTAATGGTGGCATGATGGTTGGGGAACAGCTGAAAATATACACATTGGGGCTGGAGTGACCTAAGTCATCTCCATTCAAATGTATGGAGAGAACAAAAATCACTCATGAAGTCCCTGAGGGAATAATGTTCCCAATGTGTAGATCCAGCTGGACTCTTTCTTCAACAATTCTTTGTTCCTGTTCCCTCTCCGGATTGATTCTGGGAGATGTTCAATCCCCATGAATTTAAGATTGGAGACATCTCCCCCGTGCATACCATTGACATGTTTTGCCAGAGGAGTATGAGTTTATTTCTTATCGCTCCCACATGTTCGAGGACCCTGTGTCTAAATTGGTGGGTGGTCTTACCAACATATTTCTTTCTGCAGGTACAGATTGCCTGGTAGACTACCTCAATGGTTCTACAGTTGATAAAATGCTTCAGTGTAAAAGTTTTGGACTCGTTACAATTACTGAAACTTTTGGACACTACGGCATATTGACATGCTCTACAGCCTTGGCATTTAAAGTTGCCCGATCTCTTTGAGAGGCAGGACATTTTTTCCTGGGATTTGAAGTTGCTATGTACCAACATATCCCTTAGATTTGCGGATCTATGACTAACCATGGTCGGTTTTGGTTGTAGAACTTTCTGAAGATCTTGGTCCTCTAAGAGAATGTGCCAATGTATCTGTAGGATATTGTTAATCCACAGCCATTGGTTATTGAAGGTCCCCACAAACCTAAAGACTTTAGTACTGGCTCTCTTAATACTGTTGTGGCTCTAGCCTCTTTTCCTGAATCAATCCTTCATGAGGGTGGCCTTTGTTTCAAATGCTTGCTCAGTGGAGCAATTTCTCCTGACCCTCAGAAATTGACACATAACCAAATCTGAGACCAAATGATCTGTGTGCTCTTTTGAGTTCAAAACCTGGGTTCTGGTAGTCTTTTCCTAGAATCTCAATCAGAAGGACTCTGACAGACTATCATCATCAAACCTTTTACGGATCCTTAAGGCAGCCCAATAATCCTTAGGTTTGACCCTCTATTCCAATTGTCATAGTCCTCCAATTTATCTTTAATTTTGGTCATCTCACATTCAATGGAATGTATTTGTTATGTATTTCCTCCTGTTGCATTTCAATTGCTGTGGCTCTATCGTCTATTTCAGTTAGTTTCTCTTGCAACCGGTCTAATGTTGAATCACCTATGGCTTCTTGTTGAGTGAGTTCTTTGTGGTTGAACCAGAGTTCCTTTAGCAGAATGTGTTGAGTCAGAATTTCCAACTGCCTGTGAGTTGTCAGAGTCATCTATTTCCGATTCAACCTGTTTAGGGGATTAATGGTTATCAGCTGACATCCTTCAGGTAGTCAGTGATGGATTTGGGTGTTTTGTCTCCTTTAGTTTTACCCATTTTGTCTTACCAGGGGTGGTTATATGTAGATGGGAAGAGTCAGGGAGCGCGATTCACCAGTAGAAACATGAAAAACAAAACATAACATGCAAAAAATAGTGCAACTCTGTGGAGAAAAACGGATCAGCAGGACCCGTGGCTTACTCAAATAATGGTGTGTAACACAAAGCAATCACAGAGTAAAGATTTGCTCCAAGACAAATCTACCCATATAAAGCAACAGAAACAGTTCAAGGTTCAAACAGATGATATATTGAGTATACAAGAACCGCAGCAGCGGTAGGCAGTGAACACTTACAAGAAAGCCTTGTAATAAGGCATGTAATGGACAGGCAGCGTTCTGGCAGAGGGAATATGCCAAAGTGTGACGTCGCAGGACCGTGGTGAACGCTGCGCTCGGCGAATCCTCCGGTCAGCGCGTCACAGTACTTCCTGGTTCAGTCCCTCCAGACGAGAGCTACACGTGACCGCTCTCGTCCTCAGATGCTGCAACAACCAATACGGCAGGGTGGTCTTCTCTCTACGTGTGGCAATTTCCGCGTTTCACATACAGCTTCGCCAGGAGAGTAAGATCACCTGGTATTGGCTGTCAGTCTCAAGTAGCCCCAACCGTCCAATCCGCGAGCTTTTCTCATAATGCACTCAAACACAATAATACAATAAGATACATCATCACATAACATAGGGAAAGAGGTACAGATGAAAAATAAATAACTTTAATAACATGTCAAAAAAACTCCTCCTATATGCATAATACATAGAAAAAATAAAAAAATAAATGAATGAATAAAACACTAAATAGACACACCTAATGATAGCAGACAGTAAGTGGGGCAGAAAAAATTCTCATACATGGAAAACCAGGAGGAGGGGCAACAGTACAAAAAAACACCATATGCCAAAGAGTTAAAAAATCTGTCCATATCAGACGGTTAGAAACGAATAGATAATAATGTATATACTTTGAAAAACGTATTAATTAAAATGTATAAAAACACCTAAAAAATACACCTTAAAAACATATAATAAATAAAAAATATTATAAAATATGCAACATGACAGGGTCTTACATACAGAATGAGGTGGAGATAAAAAATCATAAAAAAGCGGCAATATCTATATCAATGTTCAGGTCGTGAGGCTCGAGGGTCTTCAATTTGAAGATTCAAAAGCTTTCTCTTTGGATAAGTTTTCTGTCTCTGTCCCCCCCCCCCCCTCCAATGTGGATCAACGCTTTCAATGGCCCTATATTTTAATCCGTACTATTGAATGGGAGAAGGGTTATGTTTTGGTGACATCAGATGTTACATCGTTGTATACATCCATTAATCACAACAATGGGATTGCTGCAATACGAAATGTTTTATTGGATGATTCTCTTTTAAAAATAGAGCAAGTTGAATTTTTATTAGCCAGCATAGCTTTTATTCTCGAGCATAACTATTTGTCTTTTAATGGAGATTTTTATTTGCAGAAGTGCGGTACCGCCATGGGCACCAGGTTCGCACCAAGCTACGCAAATTTGTTTATGGGTGTCTGGGAGTCACAATGTGAGAATCCCTGTTACGACCAAAAATAAAAAGGACAGACACCACCAATTATCAGACTGCATTTATTACTAGATACAATAGAAAGGCACTAGAGATCAAAAATATTATTGGTAAAAATTGGCACATTCTGAAAGAAGACCCTATCCTAGGAGCAATCCTTAGCGATAGGCCTAAAGTAATTTTTAAAAAGGCACCCAGCCTTAAAAACAAACTAGCCCCTAGTGCTTTTAAGAATAAGACACAGGAGGGATGGCTGAAGAAACCTAAGGTTTTTTTTAAGTGCACTTCGTGCAAGGCCTGTAATTCAGCCCTTTCAGAGAAAATAGATTTTAAATCTCACTCAACTTGGGAATGTTTTAAATTGAATACATTTGCAACATGTACAACTAGTTTTGTTGTTTATCTATTGGAGTGCCCGTGTGGCCTCCAATATGTAGGAAAAACTATAAGACCCCTAAAAGTCTGTATCCTTGAGCACCGTGGGAACATTAGGAAGAAAATAACAACTCACAGTGTACCAAAACACTTTTTAAGAGTACACGATGCGAATCCAACCGGATTAAAATATAGGGCCATTGAAAGCGTTGATCCACATTGGAGGGGGGGGGGGGGGGGGGGACAGAGACAGAAAACTTATCCAAAGAGAAAGCTTTTGGATCTTCAAATTGAAGACCCTCGAGCCTCACGGCCTGAACATTGATATAGATATTGCCGCTTTTTTATGATTTTTTATCTCCACCTCATTCTGTATGTAAGACCCTGTCATGTTGCACATTTTATAATATTTTTTATTTATTATATGTTTTTAAGGTGTATTTTTTTAGGTGTTTTTATACATTTTAATTTGATATGTTTTTCAAAGTATATATTATCTATTCGTTTCTAACCGTCTGATATGGACAGATTTTTTAACTCTTTGGCATATGGTGTTTTTTGTACTGTGGCCCCTTCTCCTGGTTTTCCCTGTATGGGAATTTTTTCTGCCCCACTTACTGTCTGCTATCACTAGGTGTGTCTATTTAGTGTTTTATTCATTCATTTATTTTTTCATTTTTTCTAGGTATTATGCATATAGGAGGAGTTTTTTTGACATGTTATTAAAGTTATTTATTTTTCATCTGCACCTCTTTCCCTATGTTATGTGATGATGTATCTTATTGTATTATTGTGTTTGAGTGCATTATGAGAAAAGCTCGATGATTGGACGGTTGGGGCTACTTGAGACTGACAGCCAATACCAGGAGATCTTACTCTCCTGACGAAGCTGTATGTGAAACGCGGAAGTTGCCACGCGTAGAGAGAAAACCACTGTAACAGGAGACTTATCCCTGTTCACAAATGTGCCTCTAATCCGGCAGTGTGGTGGTTAACTGCTGGTAGGCAATTAACTAACACCACCTGCCTGATTGCTTAGAAAAGCCTGTCTTTTGAGACAGGAAGTGAGACTCCTTTGCTCACACCTGAGCTGAATTTTGGAGACAGAGCAGAGATTCCTTAGTCCACAACTGGGCTGAACCAAGGAAGGGCAGATGTCTTGAGCGACAAGCTGACCACAAGACAAAGAGGATAAGATTCTAACCTGGAGCCTGACATTTTCTGTGCACACAAGGGTGCGGATCCAGGAGAGCAGAGAAGCTTCCCCTACAGCAGCCCAGCTAACAGATAAGACTTTTTCATATAAGACTATTATCTAGGTCTGTGTATTGATAAATATCTCCATGATTTTGGGCTGGAAAAGAGCCTAGCTAACCAACCCAGTCAGAGAGGGCTGAGCTACATGTGTAGATAGTCTCCAAAGCAGAGATAGGTTTTCTTTGTTTGGCTCACTATTTCGCTTATGTTGTTTTTTTGCTGTGTTTTAAGCGACAGGCACAATAAAGCCTTGTTATGATTTCACCTTACAACAGTCTCCATTGTGTACCTCTGCACATGTCCTCCTACAACCACCCTGCCGTATTGGTTGTTGCAGCATCTGAGGACGAGAGCGGTCATGTGTAGCTCTCGTCTGGAGGGACTGAACCCGGAAGTACTGTGACGTGCTGACCGGAGGATTCGCCGAGCGCAGCGTTCACCACGGTCCTGCGACGTCACACTTTGGCATATTCCCTCTGCCAGAACGCTGCCTGTCCATTACATGCCTTATTACAAGGCTTTCTTGTAAGTGTTCACTGCCTACCGCTGCTGCGGTTCTTGTATACTCAATATATCATCCGTTTGAACCTTGAACTGTTTCTGTTGCTTTATATGGGTAGATTTGTCTTGGAGCAAATCTTTACTCTGTGATTGCTTTGTGTTACACACCATTATTTGAGTAAACCACGGGTCCTGCTGATCCGTTTTTCTCCACAGAGTTGCACTATTTTTTGTATGTTATGTTTTGTTTTTCATGTTTCTACTGGTGAATCGCGCTCTCTGACTCTTCCCATCTACCAGCACACCCCAAGGATCAACTAGGAAGATCCGGTGAAGGTTGAGCTGCAGTTTATTCACCGTTTGTATAGAGCCTTCTTTATTTATTTTAAGTTTATCACTGCAATATAGCTTTTGACTCATACATCTGTGGGAGCGCCTGGTGAATTTCTGTCTCTATCTTTATTTTTCCTATCACCGATGGCAGAATCCGCAGATGTTATGGAGACTAGAGATGTTTTAAACAGTGTGGATACTCTCATTGAGAGTATTATGGAAGAAGCTATTAGTGTTGAAATTGTTTTTACACGACGTAAACTAAGGAGTAGAGATATTGAAACCCTTTTACACAAATAGAATTACTGAAGGAAGATTTTTTAGAGAAGGATTTTAACAAATTAGAAGGGCTACTGTGCAAAGAGACCCGCAAATGGTGGGATTTGATTTTCTTGGAGAAATATTTGGCCGAACGAAGGATTCCAAGAGGTCTTAGACTTTTCAAGAAACCCACCTTTGATTTCGAAAATGAGAATTACAGCAAAGCTTGGGATAAAACCATTGATGAAGGTTCATTCGAGCTAATAAGAATGATCACGACACACCAAAAAAAAAGTTTAGGAGTAATTAGCGAGGAAGTAGATAGGATTGAAGCGGCAATAAAACCATTAAAAAATACAGAGGATTTTTTAAGATTGGATAAGGAACTACAAGAGAAACTAGACAAACTACAACTTAATGTCATAGAATCCAAAACTAATAAGTTTGACAGGGATGAGGAGGATTACTTAAAAGGTAATTACAGGAATTGGAAACAAGCAAACAGCAAAGAGAATATCAATAGAAGGTGGGAACAGAGTGTATACCAACCAAGAATGAGACCAGAAGCCTTTAGGAGCTCTAGAGTAACACCTAGATCCCCAGTTAAAGAAAGAAGGAACTATGCTCCCAGAGTATCACCTGTTAAGAGACAAGAGGCCCGTGCCCCATCTAGGTCTCCTAAAACCAACAGTTCTAACCGGGAAGAACACCTCAAGGGAATCTTATTATCCCTGCCACTAGCGTTAGATCTCCAGTGTTACTAGAAGAAAATAGAGAGAACTATAGGGATAAATCAAGGAGGTCCCAACAACCACGAGTTAGATCCAGGGAAAGATCGAGGAGAATGCCAGAACCAAGAGTTAGATCTAGGGAAAGATTGAGGAAGGAGGAGGAACCCAGGGAAAGAGAGAATAGACACGAAGGAAGACTCTGGAGTAAATCTAGTAGATACATACACAGTCCAAGAAGGGACCATATGGAGGGGAGGGTAAAGACATCGGAAAGGTCTGAACGTCATTTTTTAGAGAAGGGTCCCAACCACGGCAGGTGGGAGGACCCCAACAGATTTGCGGTACTGGACAATATAGGTCGAGAATACCAGTCTCCCAAACCACAAAGGAAAAGAAACCTAGAGGAAGGAGAGGAGGAGGGAGGCAAAAGGCTAAAAAAACTAAACCATTGAGTGGTATCTTTAATCTTAGTTCCCTGGTTTTAACTCCTGCACAGAATACGATTTTAGGCAAGGGTTTGAACTTCGCCCCCACTGTAGGGCCCAGCAACTTCAAACTTTTTATTGATGCGAATAAGTATCTCCGCAAATTAGCAATTAAAAGATTTTTCCTACTAGAAAACAGGACAGATCAGCCTATGGAGAATATTAACATCACCGAACATAGTAATACATTGAATGATATAGAAGAAGGACCACATTTAATTTACACGAAATTGAAAAACAAATCCAATTTTTACCCGAGTTTTAGTAAGGGCACATCTAGATACTTTTTATAATTTATTGATTAAAGATTTTGAAAAACTGCAAACTGATAGGAGACCCTTTTTTAACAATTTAAGTCCGGTTGAAAGGGAGGCATTGAAACAGTTGATGGATAATGACAGTATAGTCATTAAACAAGCAGACAAGGGAGGGGGTGTTGTCGTTATGGACAAAAGTTATTATGAGAAAGAGGCATCCAGAATTCTAAACGATGAAGTGACCTATAAAAAATTAGTAACCAATCCGACAAAACAGTTTTTACAAGAACATAATAATCATTTAAATAACGGGAAAAGAAGTGGTGTCCTTAATGAAGATGAATATGGATACTTAAATAGGCCAAAACCCATATTACCTGTTTTTTATTTTCTCCCAAAAATCCATAAAGACTTAAAAGAACCTCTCGGGAGACACATTATTTCGGGGATTGGGTCTATCACCGAAAATTTATCGGAGTATATAGATGCATTTCTTGACAAATATGTCATTGGGATTAGATCATATCTAAAAGACACAATGCAGATCCTTGATATCCTAAGTACTATTGAATGGGAGAAGGGTTATGTTTTGGTGACATCAGATGTTACATCGTTGTATACATCCATTAATCACAACGATGGGATTGCTGCAATACGAAATGTTTTATTGGATGATTCTCTTTTAAAAATAGAGCAAGTTGAATTTTTATTAGCCAGCATAGCTTTTATTCTCGAGCATAACTATTTGTCTTTTAATGGAGATTTTTATTTGCAGAAGTGCGGTACCGCCATGGGCACCAGGTTCGCACCAAGCTACGCAAATTTGTTTATGGGTGTTTGGGAGTCACAATGTGAGAATCCCTGTTACGACCAAAAATAAAAAGGACAGACACCACCAATTATCAGACTGCATTTATTACTAGATACAATAGAAAGGCACTAGAGATCAAAAAATATTATTGGTAAAAATTGGCACATTCTGAAAGAAGACCCTATCCTAGGAGCAATCCTTAGCGATAGGCCTAAAGTAATTTTTAAAAAGGCACCCAGCCTTAAAAACAAACTAGCCCCTAGTGCTTTTAAGAATAAGACACAGAAGGGATGGCTGAAGAAACCTAAGGGTTTTTTTAAGTGCACTTCGTGCAAGGCCTGTAATTCAGCCCTTTCAGAGAAAATAGATTTTAAATCTCACTCAACTGGGGAATGTTTTAAAATGAATACATTCGCAACATGTACAACTAGTTTTGTTGTTTATCTATTGGAGTGCCCGTGTGGCCTCCAATATGTAGGAAAAACTATAAGACCCCTAAAAGTCCGTATCCTTGAGCACCGTGGGAGCATTAGGAAGAAAATAACAACTCACAGTGTACCAAAACACTTTTTAAGAGTACATGATGCGAATCCAGCCAGATTAAAATATAGGGCCATTGAAAGCGTTGAACCACATTGGAGTGGGGTGGGGGGGACAGAGACAGAAAACTTATCCAAAGAGAAAGCTTTTGGATCTTCAAATTGAAGACCCTCAAGCCTCACGGCCTGAACATTGATATAGATATTGCCGCTTTTTTATGATTTTTATCTCCACCTCATTTTGTATGTAAGACCCTATGTTGCATATTTTATAATATTTTTTATTTATTATATGATTTAAGGTGTATTTTTTAGGTGTTTTTATACATTTTAATTAATATGTTTTTCAAAGTATATATTATCTATTCGTTTCTAACCGTCTGATATGGACAGATTTTTTTAACTCTTTGGCATATGGTGTTTTTTGTACTGTGGCCCCTCCTCCTGGTTTTTCCTGTATGGGAATTTTTTCTGCCCCACTTACTGTCTGCTATCATTAGGTGTGTCTATTTAGTGTTTTATTAATTCATTTATTTTTTCATTTTTTCTAGGTATTATGCATATAGGAGGAGTTTTTTTGACATGTTATTAAAGTTATTTATTTTTCATCTGTACCTCTTTCCCTATGTTATGTGATGATGTATCTTATTGTATTATTGTGTTTGAGTGCATTATGAGAAAAGCTCGTGGATTGGACGATTGGGACTACTTGAGACTGACAGCCAATACCAGGTGATCTTACTCTCCTGACGAAGCTGTATGTGAAACGCGGAAGTTGCCACGCGTAGAGAGAAGACCACCCTGCCGTATTGGTTGTTGCAGCATCTGAGGACGAGAGCGGTTACGTGTAGCTCTCGTCTGGAGGAACTGAACCCGGAAGTACTGTGACGCGCTGACCGGAGGATTCGCCGAGTGCAGCGTTCACCACGGTCCTGCGACGTCACACTTTGGCATATTCCCTCTGCCAGAACGATGCCTGTCCATTACATGCCTTATTACAAGGCTTTCTTTGAACCTTCAACGGTTTCAGTTGCTTTATATGGGTAGATTTGTCTTGGAGCAAATCTTTACTCTGTGATTGCTTTGTGTTACACACCATTATTTGAGTAAGCCACGGGTCCTGCTGATCCGTTTTTCTCCACAGAGTTGCACTATTTTTTGTATGTTATGTTTTGTTTTTCATGTTTCTACTGGTGAATTGCGCTCCCTGACTCTTCCCATCTACCAGCACACCCCAAGCATCAACTAGGAAGATCCGGTGAAGGTTGAGCTGCAGTTTATTCACCGTTTGTATAAAGCCTTCTTTATTTATTTTAAGTTTATCACTGCAATATAGCTTTTGACTCATACATCTGTGGGAGCGCCTGGTGAATTTCTGTCTCTATGTGGTGATATGTAGGTAATATTAAAGGTCAGGTAATATAAAGCGATCTAGCAGTTTGCTCCAAGAAGGCTGTCACATACCAATCATTTTAGGTGATTTCAGTCAACCCTGTGAGTAAAAGTCACTTAACTGTAGATTCACTTGTGCTTTGACAGTACTGACAAAAGATGGAGATTTGCTTTGTTTTGGGACTCTGCCTCACCTCACCGAGATCCTTTTGGGCCTCCACTCCAGGACACACTGGAAAAATCACTCTCTGCCAGTGTCGAAAGTCCTCACTGAATCCGATAGCGCAGGCCTGCACAACTCCAGTCCTCGAGGGCCGCAAACTGGCCAGGTTTTCAGGATATCTTTACTTCAGCACCATTGGCTCAATTAGTTGCTCAGTATGACTGAGCCCCTAATTGAGCCAGCTGTGCTGAAGTAGGGATATCCTGAAAACCTGGCCTGTTTGCGGCCCTCGAGGACTGGAGTTTTGCAGGCCTGCGATAGCGGGTGCCCTTGTACGCCTCCCCAGAGTCCTTCTGTGTTTTTATATATGGTTGCAGAAAGAGGGGGCGGGGAATGAGGGAACAGTAAGCACTGGACCCTGCCTCTCCTTTCACAGCTCCCGTGCCTGCACGAGTGTGCTGTGCCTCTCACAGGCTGGTGGCTGCCATCTTGAATTCCCACAGAGATACAGGGAGTGGATCAGTGCGTGAGCTGGGCAGTTCTGCAGCAGGCTAAACTCACCTGCCTTGGAGGCTCACCGACAGAGCACAGAGACAAGATTGCTGCTTATCTCCCTGCCTTGGCCACCGAACCTCTGCCACCACTGCAAGTGTGCCTTTTTTCTCTGGGAGGGAGGGACTCACGGGCTGTCCCTCTGGGGTTAGGTCACTTTTATGTATTTTTGGGAATGGAGAGATCTTGTATTTCTGTAAGACCAACAGAGCTCCAATGTCACACATCTTCGCCACTTTGCTTTATGTCCACACCCCTACGTTTCCTACTTTAGATGGGTATATTGTTCAAGTTTTCATAGTATGGTATCGCCCCTGAAATAGCTGCCAAGCGAAATGCATAGGATTAATTCCTTGGAATTTCTGGGTCCTACTCAAACACGCAAAGCTGACAAGGCGCAAGCAACACAACATGACGTAGTCTCCGCTTAAATCATCAGATAGATATGAGGACATGGAAATCCAAGACTTGTGTGTGAGAGCTCCACATGGGGTGTGAAAGTAGCATCATTTGCTTTCCGTGGTTGCAAAGAGACTGCGCTGAGTGGTTCCCAGTAATTGCTTGTGTTTGCTGAAATCCTGTAAGATTCTCTTTTACCTGCACAAATAAAATAAATCTGTATCAGTATTACACTATGTACCTCTCCTTCATTTAGAAATCCTCTACAAGAAGGAACAGAGACCTGCTTTATCTCTACACATATTCACTTACCTCTATTCCTAAATGACATGGATTGATATGCTTAAAACTCAAGTGGAGGAAATGTGAGTACACAATTCACAGATCACTAGTCCTCCTGTCATTTTTGTCACAACCTACACTGTTGTTTTTTTCCCTCACAGTATCTTGTTCGCTTTGGTCACCATTCAAACCATACAGACAGTGGCGAGAAAAAGTTTATGAACTGCAATGATAATTACGGAAATTCCATTGTTTTTCCAATAACCTTCTTGAATGAAAATCAGTATTAAATATCCAATAGAGTTTATATTACCCAATTCCATGTCTTTTCAAACAAAATGATGTATGAGTTAGACAACCAATGATTAATTAAGAGTCAGGGTATGTGCAAAAGTAAGTGTAACCCTGTTTTATCCGCTAAATTAAAGGGGGTGATTAGAACCAGGTGATGAAATAATTCGGTAGATCTTCAAGGGTGAATTTGGGAGGTCTCACACTATATAAAGATCAGAAACTTTGAGTTTAGTCTATACATGTGTGTGGAAACACTTCATGCCACGAACAAAATAAATCTCTGAGGACCTCAGAAAAGTAGTTATTGATGCTCATCTGTCTAAAAAAGGTTACAAAACAATTTCTAAGGATTTGGGGTCCACCAATCCACTTTCAGACAGACGGTCTACAAATGGAAAGTTCAAAACCACAGTCATTCTACCCAGGAGTAGTCGTCCTACCAAAATCTCTCTAAGAACAAACCGGCAAATCATTCAGGAAGTCATAAAGAACCCCAGAGTAACATCCAAGGATTTGCAAGCCACTTTCGCCTTAGTGTTCATGACTCAACTATCAGAAAAAGACTGAACAAGAATGGATAGCCAGGAGGAAATCCCTGCTCTCTAAAAAGAACATTTCTGCCCATCTGAAGTTCACCAAAGAGCACAGAGATGATCCAAAAGACTACTGGAACAATGTTCTCTGGACAAATGAGTCAAAGGTAGAGCTTTTTGGCCTCAATGAGACACATTGGGGCCCATGCTATAAGCGTTCATAAAAAAATTGCCGGGCCATTTAAATTGCCATTTTTTTAAAGGTATCTATCACAGTATTCAGAAAGCCTCGATTACCTGTGATAGCAAAATTCCCAAAACGGGTGAGTAGCCAACAGCACGATGATCGCCTCTCTGAAAAGGCATTGCCTGGTGATTTCTTTCAGCTGCAGAGAGAGCTGCCCAGAGAGAGCCGCATCTCCCTGTGCAAATCTCGCCCAAAATGTATGTTTTTAATATATATTTTATTACTAGTGTAGATGAGCAGGGGGTCTCCGGAGCAGAACCGCATTGATTTAACGTCCGGGGACCCCCTGCTTCCCGAGATACAGGCCCCGTTATGGGGTACCAGTATCTCCTATGCATTTTATTCCCATGATCATGTGACGTGGGACATTTAAATGTATAGGAGATAACGGGGTCTGTATCTCTGGAAGCAAGGAGTCCCCGGACCTCAAATCAACACGGTTCTACTCCAGATACCCCCTGCTCATACACTAGTATTATTCAAATTTATATTAAAACCGCTGCTACCCACAATAAACATAAAAAACTCAACAACACTAATACCTACCTCCTCAACCCCCAAATGATTGATACCAGAGGCCGTGGGTGTCGGGGACCCTCCCATGGTCCCAGCGGGTGTCTGTGGGCCCTCGGGTGTTGTCCCGGGATGTCTGAGGGCCCTTGGGTGGTCCCCATGGGTGTCTGGGGGCCCTCAGGTGGTCCCCGCGGGTCCCCGCTGGCCTGCGGTACCAATCCTTGTTCTTTTGCTATACATTAAATACATACACCCCCTCCCCCACAACACATACAGTATAGTAATGGGCCAAATAACTAGTGTCCAGATATGGATAATAGGTCATTTGCCCATTATTAAATAATATATTAGCCAGCCAGCATAAAGTAAATAAAACTTTCTACTTACCCCTGCCATCATGAAGGGCATCCTCGTCAGCATACTCCAGGTCCATGTCCTCTGTTGCCAGCAAGAGTACATGAAAAAATACAGACCATACAGACATAATTGTCTGCAATCCCATTGGCTGTAATATCATGTGATATCATCCATGTGGTTTTAAGGATGGGATATATCTCCCTTGGAGATGATGTCACATCATTTAAAAAAAAAAAAAAGCTTGTCACATGATACAGCGTCAAATCGGATTGGAGCGGTACCATCTGACCCTAAAATGTGACGTCACAGACCTATAAGGGCGAATATGAGACACCAGCCCTATGCCTGGCAGACCTATGTTTAGGTCTGCAGTGCAGCAGTGACAAGATTACATTTCAGTTGGGAAAAGGTTTGCTTAATTAGTCACATCCTTGCTGCCTCGTTAAGGGGCTTTAAAAACCCAGGCTGCACACACATGCCTGGCTGCCTGACCTAGTGAGACACACTGAAATGCTAGAGGAAAACTACTTGCTATAAGGTCTCTCTTTCCTATACTGTTTTGCTATATTGATACTCTGGACTTTGAACAGCCCTTGTTGGGAAGAGGGAAGAACCCTGCTCAGGACTGATCTTTCTATTTTGTTTATGTTTACTGAAAAGAAGCTGTGTTATTTTTGTATGCCATATTTTTGAGGCTAAAGGCCTGTATAGCCTGAACCGCGTGGGAGAATTTTCCTGTTCTGTCCTTAGTGTGTTTTTTGTTTTTTAATATGTAACAATAAAAGTTTTTTATTTTTGTATCCACCCGGTGAGTTGATTGGTGCTTTGTACTGGATTTGGCTGTTCAACCTATCTTTTTCCTGTTCATAAATAAACATGTAAATTCAGAAACCCTTGTGTGGTTGCATTGACCCTGTAACATATGGTGTCAGAAGTAGGATGCTGAGAGGCCCCTGCATTTGAAGGGCCACATAAAAAAAATGGAACATTTTTAAAGAGTTTCTGTGTGAACAGGCCAAACAGCAGGGCCTGTTAATCCAGGAACAGGTCAAACAACAGCAACTATTCATGAGGAGCAGGCCAAGCAAAACCAATTACTTCTACAGCAGCAAGCACAGCTCCTATGCCAGCAGCAGGCAGCACAGGAGGAAAACCAGGCCAGGCAAAACCGGGAAATGGCCAAGTTACTGGTTCGGCCCCCTTCTGCTGCTGGACCAGACATTCCAAATAACCTCCCGGTTCTCCTGAGTAAAATGAGTCTTGCCGAGGACCCAGAGGCTTTTCTATTGACATTTGAAAGGGTTACTGAGGCCCAGGGCTGGTCTATTGATTGCTGGGCAACCGCTTTTGCCCCACTCTTCATAGGAGAATCCCAGGCCTCATATCAGGGCCTACCAGCGGATCAGGATTTGGACTATAAACAAGTAAAAGCCGCTAGACTGGATTTCTTAGGAATGACATCAGAGACCTACTGGCAGCAGTTCCGGAACTTGAAGTACACCTCTAAGATTAGACCCTGGGTCCTTGCTCAGCTCTTACTGGACTTGTCTACTTGCTGGATACAACCCAAGCAGCGCACTAAGGAGGCGATTCTCGAACAATTTGTTTTGGAACAATTCCTACAAGTGATAACCTCTCCCGCATGCTCGTCGTAGCCAACTTCCTCGGTGCTGAGGATCAGGAAAGGGTCCTGGACCCGATGGATCCTACTCACCAACTCTGGCAGACGCCCAGAGAGGGAGACCGGACCAACAGGTAAACTACGACCCATCCACATGCAACCGCCAAGACCCTCGTCTACTTCCCGATGTCGGCTCATCTCCAAACGAGAGAGACTTCAGAACACGTCGCATGCAGGATGAATCCAACTCCTGGTCTCCAGTATCCAGTCCAGCTGAGCGGTATCCATGTTAACCTCCGGTGAGAGAGCCCTCTCCATGTCCTACCTGGGGGGAATAAGGACACCATCATATGGAATGTCCACAGATGGATTATTCCTTCAGCAGGACAGTCGCCTCGCCTTCCCCAGAGAAAGTTGCAAGCCCTGGCTACTCTCAGTCATGATTGGGGGTAAAACCGTCCAGGCCCTTGTAGATTCAGGCTCTGGGAAAACTCTGGTCTTCCAGGAACTGTTACTGGCTGTCATGCTTTCCTATGACTCCCCATGGAGCATAGAGTGTATACACAGCGATGTAAAATGGTATCCGATGGCCAAAATACTGCTACAAGGTAAAAGGTCAGGAGGCCAGGCTCGAAGTAGGAGTTGCTCCCTGTCCCCGTTTTGCTCGGCCGGGAGTGGCCTTTCTTTTCAAACCTACTGGTTTCCTCTCAGGAGGAGCCTCATTCTCTAGTACAGGTATAGGAGAAGCCTGGTAAACTGTTCCCCTTCTCGGCAGATCTATTCCCCAGTAGACACCAGGTTACAAAGACTCATAGGCAAAGATGCTGTGACAAACAGGACTGGTTGCAGAAATCTGGACCTCAAGGTGGCCATACTAAATGGCATGTCACAGGTAATGACTGGGGATGGCCAGAAGGAGGGAGAGAGATAGACCCTGGGGATTTACCAGATCTGTATCTCCCTGATTTACACCAGAAGCAGAGGGAAGACCCAATCCTGGCCAGACATATGAGAAAGTGGTAAAAATTGATGACCAGATGTTTAATGCACAAGGGGTAATGGTGTTCCCTCATTTTGAATTATCAAATGATATTCTGTATAGAGTGAACAGGCAGACACAAACAGGGGAGGTCACCAGACCAATCTTGGTTCCCAAGGTGTTACAACTGTCTTCACTTTAGCCCATACTGCCCCTTGGGGTGGTCACCTTGGTAGAGATAAAACCTTGGACCATATTTCGTTCTGGTTCTATTAGCCAGGGATGCATAGTTATATTGCTAAATTATGTGTGGCATGTCCTGAATGCCACATAACCAGTCCGAAGGAACAAAAAACAGCCCCTTTGGTTCCTCTGCCCTTGGTCTCAGTTCCCTTTGAGAGGATTGGAGTAGACTTGGGAGGACCTCTGGAGCCTTCTGCGAAATTACACAAGTTTATTCTGGTAATAGTCGACTATGCAACAAGATATCCTGAGGTGTTCCTCTTGAGGACAGCAACTGTGAAGCAAGTAGCCAACACATTTTTGGAGCTGTTCTCACGGGTCGGACTTCCCCAGGTTATGTTGACAGACCAAGGTACAAATTTTATGGCTAAACTGATGCAGGATATCTTAAAATTACTAGAGGTCAAATCAGTTCGGACATCGGTCTACCATCCACAGACTGACGGATTGGTGGAACAATTTAACCAAACTCTAAAAGGTATATTGAGAAAATTTGTAGATTTGCAAAAGAGAGCCTGGGATGAACTTCTCCCTTTTCTGCTGTTTGCAGTGCGGGAAGTTCCCCAGGCATCCACAGGATTCTCTCAATTTGAACTACTGTATGGCCGCCAACCTTAGGGTATCCTAGACCTCCTAAAGGTGTCCTGGGAGGAACAGCAGTCCCCTTCTAAGAATACCCTGCAATATGTATTGGACCTTAGGAAGCGCCTAGATGTGGTCGGGCATTTTGCTAGGGAGAGTCTTAGATCGGCACAAGACAGTCAGGATTGAAATTACAACCAAAATGCTTGCATGAGAGTGTTTCACCCGGGGGGACCAGGTGATGTTATTATTACCCAGTTGTGAGAGCAAACTCCTAGCAAAGTGGCAGGGCCCATTCGAAGTACTCCACCGCACAGGTGATGTTGATTATGAGATTTCTCAACCAGGGTCCAGTAAGGGGAAACAAATTTACCACGTGAAATGCTGAAACACTGGAAGGTGCAGAGGTCTCTGTTCATAAACCCGGTGGAAGAATAAATTTACCTGGATCCTCAGCCTCCACAGGGGAACACATTTGTGAGGTGAGTATCAAATCACTATGGGTAGCCAGTTGTCCGCTGAACAAAAAGGGGACTTGTTAAAAATATTTAAACAATTTAATGATGTTTTTTCTGATTTACCAGGACAATCTAATTTAGTTTCACATGTTATAGAGACAGCACCTGGGGTAAAAGTACATTCTCGTCCTTACAGGTTGCCTGAATGCCAAAAGGCCCTGATAGAGAAGGAGGTACAATAAATGTTACATTTAGGCGTGATTGAGGAATCATGCTGTGAGTGGTGTAGTCCAATAGTTACGGTCTCTAAACCAGATGGGAAGGTAAGATTTTGTGTGGAAGGTAAGATTTTGTGTGATGCCATGGGTGGACGAGTTAATTGACGCCCTTGGTAGAGAGGAATATATATCCACGCTGGACTTAACAAAAGGATACTGGCAAATACCTTTAGAGGAGGAGTCCAAGTGCAAAACAGCCTTTGCCAGTCCCATAGGTTTATACCAGTTTGTGGGAGCACAGGTTGAGGGACTAGACAGATGTTTCAAACACTACGATGGTATAGGACTGTGATGTGAAATGAAGTGTAAAATAACGTGAACACTTACACGGCCTTGTGTAAATGCTTTCACATCAAGGTATCTTTACTTTTGCTGTTTTCTCTTCTGTGTTCTGTCCGCTTATACTTTTCTTCTCCTCTGTTGTGAAATAAAGCGTCTCCGGTCTTCTCTACAGGAATGGCTTAAGATGTTGTCCTCAGAGTTAAATGAAATGAAAACAAATACGTAAGGTACAAGACAAATCAATTCCATAGCTGAACTCTGTTAGAGTAAAAGACATGTCCACATGACCAGAAAGTTTGTGCTGATAAAGTGCACGTCTTTATTTATTTTGATATTATAACCATGCAAGCAATTCTTGATGGTTTCAAGGGACTTAATATGAAAGGTGTGAGAGCGCAATTTTCGAGCGCTCACTGCCACTGAGATCTGACAGCTGAGAAGACCGAATGGAGATACGTCATGCAAGCAAGGGAGGGACTCAGGGAGATGATCGGATTGGCTGAGGGATCCCTACATAAGGCCATGACCCCAGCCATACCTTTCTACGGAGCCTGAGGAAGCCCAAGAAGGGCAAAACGCGTTGCTACTATCCCTGAGTACTTTTTTACTACTTCAGCCACCGTTAGGAGCAGGAAGTAGGAGCGCAGCACACCACCCGGACGCGGAGAGTTAGCTGCGCACTTGAGTATCCTGCACGAACATTTTCTGATAGACTGGCTGTTTTTATGCTTACCCAGCTCTTAAGTCGTTTTGACTAAGTGCTTTTTAAATGTTTTGTTGGGGCTTTGTACTGTTGGTGTTTAATAAAGATCAAGATTACCTCACCTGTGTACCCTTGTGTACCACCGTGTGAACCAGGCACTATTTAAGTGACTAACACACTCGGCTGAAGGTTTGGATTTGGAGTTCCATAGAGGGGAGAAGAGATACCAATTACAGTCCTTACTCACACATGGCCGTGTGAGTCTCCTTCTAACCTCACATGGTTACATTTTAACCTACCTCCGCCCCTTCACCCCCTTTTTCCCTATTGTTTAGTGTGAAAAACAGGAAGGGTGCTTGACAGCCCTGCAGTGAGGTGCCATCAAAGACACCTCCCTCCAGAGGTCACTCACGCTTGTCCGTGTGAGTGGATGCAGTATTCCTCTGCTTTTTTGATTTAAATACAGTGGCGACACAGTTTATCGCACTTCGGCCAGATCCGCAAGCCGGGAGATTTCCCGGCTTGCTAGTGGCCGCCCCTCGGCGTGCGGTCACGCGTCTTCGGGAGCGTGCGCCCCCTGCACGCGCGTCCAGGGCTCCCCGAGGGAGCCCTGGTGTCCCGCGATCGCGGGACGGCGGCAGGGGGTTCCGGGGGACCCGGCGGACCCGGCAGCGGTAGGGAGAGCGCCCCGATCGGAGGGCGCTCTTCCGCTGCTTCGGCGCGCGCCCGTCACTCTCGGGCGCGCGCCAGGCTACTGCTGCGGCCAAGAACGGGCAAATGCTCGAATAAACTTGGCCGCAGCAGTACAACCGTCTATCCCAGAATTATTTTATATATATATTCTGTCTTGTACCTTACGTATTTGTTTTCATTTCATTTAACTCTGAGGACAACATCTTATGCCATTCCTGTAGAGAAGACCGGAGACGCTTTATTTCACAACAGAGGAGAAGAAAAGTACAAGCGGAGAGAACACAGAAGAGAAAACAGCAAAAGTAAAGATACCTTGATGTGAAAGCATTTACACAAGGCCGTGTAAGTGTTCACGTTATTTTACACTTCATTTCACAGTCCTATACCATCGTAGTGTTTGAAACATCTGTCTAGTCCCTCAACCTGTGCTCCCCCATTTTTTGTTTGTTTTTCTGTATTATCAAGGATCCTGGATTGGTCCTTTTTGGGGTCTTGAGCAGCAGGAAGAGATTCGGAAGTAGAGGGGACCCTTAAGTACTCTTAAGGTTGTACTGTTCTATTACAAGAATTATATCACCCCACAACTTATTCATTTAAGGTAGCGCCCGGGCTTTTTTTGCACATCTCTTATACCAGTTTGTGACAATGCCATTTGGACTGCATGGAGCCCCAGCCACGTTCCAGAGACTCATGGATAAAGTGCTGAGACCTCATAGGGCTTATGCCGCCGCCTACCTAGATAACATTGTCATTTATAGTAAACACTGGTGGGCCTATCTAAATAGGCTGAAAGCAGTCCTCACGTCTCTAAGAGGGGCAGGGCTCACAGCCAACCCAAAGAAATGTGCCTTAGGTAAGGCGGAAAAAAAATACCTAGGTTATGCTGTGGGAGGTTGAAATGTAAGGCCACTAGCCGACAAGGTAGCTGCCCTGAAAGAAGGTTCAACCCCCTGAACAAATAAACAGGTACACTCTCTGTTGGGTTTAGCAGGGTACTATCGGGGGTTCATCCCCAACTACTCTGAAGTTGCAGCACCACTAACAGACCTCACAAAAAAGTGTGCCCCTACACAAGTGGTATGGTCGAGGGAGTGCCAGAGAGCCTTTGTGGAGGTAAAAAGGTGGCTATCAGAGTGTCCCTTCTTTAGAAGCCCAGGCTTTAATAGGCCTTTTATCGTACAAACAATGTATCAGAGATAAGGAGTAGAACATCCAATCCTTTTTCTGAGTAGGAAATTGTTCCCGAGGGAAAAAAACTACTCAGTGATTGAGAAGGAGTGCTTCGCAGTAAAGTGGGCTTTTGAGGCCTTGAGGAATTACCTGGCAGGAGTTAATTTTACTTTGGTGACAGACTATGCTCCATTAAAGTGGTTAAATACAATGAAAGACTCCAATGCTAGGTTGACCAGGTGCTATATGGCTCTCCAATCCTTCTCCTTTGAGATTCAGCACAGGCCTGGAAAGGAAAATGCAAATGCCAATTTCTTCTCTAGAGAAGGGGTCAATGGTCGGGCTTCAGCCGTGCATAGCCCCAGCCACACACTAACAGGGGAGGAACGTAACAGGGTGAATTTAAGACACCATCCCTATGCCTGGCAGACCTGCGTTTAGGTCTGCAGTGCAGCAATGACCAGGTTAAATTTCAGCTGGGAAAAGGTTTGCTTAATTAGTCAGGTCTCAGCTGCCTCATTAAGGGGCTTTAAAAACCAAGGCTGCACACACATGCCTGACTGACCGACCCAGTGAGACAAACTGAAATGCTAGAGGAAACATACTTGCTATAGGTCTGTCTTTCCTATACTGTTTTGCTATATTGATACTCTGAACTTTGAACAGCCCTTGTTGGGAAAAGGGAAGAACCCTGCTCAGGACTGATCTTTCTATTTTGTTTATGTTTGCTGAAAAGAAGCTGTGTTATTTTTGTATGCCATATATTTTAGGCTAAATAAACAAGTGAATTCAGAAACTCTCGTGTGGTTGCATTGACCCTGCAACAAGGCCATACTGTATATAAGGCCAGTAAGTCTAATTTTAGTGAAAGATCTCAATGAGGCAATATATAACCACACTGAAATGTTCCAGCACTCACTGACTATTGTAAAAATGGTCAAAAAATGGAATATGCCAAAATGTGAATTTTAATGAAAAAAGCGAAATCTACAATAAACCTGGAATAATGTCACGTCAGCAGGAAATACACAATTTTGGTGATAGATACTGAACATTTTAGTGATATGTACTATTTGCTATTTTGTTCTTTTATTGTTGGGGTGTTTAGGTGCTTATGTATTTATTTTATTATTGTGTATTTTTGGCCTTCATGATTTGTATTAGGTTGATCATTGAGTTCTATACTGGCTTATCAGGTCCATATTATCTGGGTATGATATACCTCTGTAATAATGGGTAGAGGTTGGGTATAATGGCCCTTGGGTGGGTGGTTACGCTTCCCGGGTAGGTAGCAGGGGTGGGTGGGTTAATCCCTTAATTACTAGAGTGGTTATTAATCGCTAATTGTTTAGGGGCCATTAGATTGTATTTTTCATGTAATCTAGCTGGCAACGGAGGACATTAACCTGGAGTATGCTGATGAGGACACCCTTCATGAAGGCAGGGGTAAGTAGAAAGTTTTATTTACTTTATTTATACTGGCTGGCTAATATTTTATTTTATAATGGGCAAATGAGCTATTATCCATATCTGGATAATAGTTATGTGTTGTGGGGGGTTGTTGGGTGTAGTGAAGGTTGCTAGTAGGGTTTTTGTGTTTATATTTGTTTCTTGGGTGTAGAGAGATTGGGTGAAATGGGTTGTAGCCCCAAGAGTGGGTGTTTAGCCCTTCCAGGTGGTAGCGGGACTGGTTAACCCCTTCATTATCATAGCGGCTCCCACACTATGGTAGTGAAGGGGTTAACTCATCCTGCAATATTCCAGGCAGGCCTAAGCACCCACCCTGGGACTACTACCCCCTTCATTCACCTCCTCTGCCCCAAGAAACAGGCTATTGCGGTTAACCCCTTCTAGCTTACAGTAGCTAGCCACTAAGGCAATTAAGCTGTTTTAATATAAATTGTAATACTAGTGTAAATGAGCAGGGGGTCTCCGGAGCAGAACCCCATTATGGGGTGCCGGTATCTCCTATGCATTTTATTCCCACGGTCACGTAATGCGAGACATTTAAATGCATAGGAGAAACATGGTTCTGCTCCAGAGACCCCGGGCTCATCTACACTAGTATTAAAATGTATATTAAAGTCTTGCGTTCGTTGGCGAGATATGCGCAGAGAGAGGCAGCTCTCTCTGTTCAGCTCTCTCTGCAGCTGGAACAAATCACCGGGTGAGCACGTTTGAGAGAGGCGATCATCACGTCGCCGGCTATTCACCCGTTTTGGGAATTGAGGTTTTCTGAATACAGTGATAGCAACACTAAACAATCTGGCGGCGTAACCGGCCCAGCGATTTTATTTTCTTCAAGCCTTATTCTGTAGAATAGGCCCCTTTGTGTTTAACACGCACACATTGTGGCAGATGCAAGACCCACTCTTGACATTTGCATCAATCTGTATACCATATGCTATGGGGTTTTGATTTGAGCGCGTTAGTTTCTCTCTCTCCCTCTGAGATTCTAAGTAGCTCCATTGACACTGAAAGGGTTAATAAAATAAATAAATATCACTTATCCCATCCATGTAGAGGAGCACCATTCTTTTCATGGTCTAGGCCACTGGAAACTATTCCATAAAATGGCTAAACCATAAATAAATAAATAAAAAAGAATCCAAGACACAATGTATTTGTAATTACGTTTCATCCATCCCGGGTGGCAAGGAATCCTCAACTTGCTTGAAGCCCGGGTTCCTCTTCCTCCACCTTCCCCGGTGAGATTTTCTTATAAGTCATTATCTTCTTTTATTTGATGGACCTCGCTGTCAACTTATGGTGCTATATGTATCCTTGGACCTTTATTATGGACTAGAGCACGGTTGTGCAAACTGGGGGGCGCAAGATTTTACAGTGTGTGTGCAGTGATTACAGAGGTCCCGCGCTCTTCCCCAAGGCATTTAAATTAAACGCAAGGACTCTGTAACTTCTCCTACCTTCTCTTTGGCGGCGCGTCACTATGGTAACCAGGCATGAAATGATGCCGCGGGGTCATGTGATGTCACGTTGCCATCAATAATTGGTACAAAAAACTCAATTTCAAGACACTCATGCAATTAAAAAAAAAATTGTTGCTTACTCTCTGAGTAAGTGTTAATTTGAAAATGCACGTCATACTGTACACTTTCAGTGTAATGATCTCTTACCTTATTTTTTTTAAGAGGAGTTTCTCATTCAAAGTAAATAAAACTCCAGATGAAGTACTAATCTTTGAATCAAAAGCAAATAATGTCATAAATGATGTCTTCACAAGATTAAAATCAGTGATAAAAGGCTAAAGAAACACCTTGACAAAATCAATATTAATTAGCAATAGGTCAGACTAGAGCTCACTCATGAATTCTTAAGACACTCAATGAGGTCAGTGCTAAAGCAATATATTTCCGCTATGCAGATTCATTGCAAACAGCATATGCATTGACAGAGTAGATTACAGTATATGTCAGCAAATTAATATGAACTAGTAGAGAAATGATAACATCCATATCATCCGATGGCACATTTGAATGCATTTAATTCTTAAATAAAATGTATTTTCATAAAATGATGCCCAACATAGAAAAAAGCAGCTAAGCAGTTGCTTTTTGTTATGAAGGGAATCAAGGATATCCTATTTTAAATACATTTAGTATTTAAGTATATTTAGTAAATATATTTATTATATAAGAAGAGCAAATTATGTGATTGTGCAAAACATAGTCAGTAGAAACTAGCATTATTTTAAAATTCAGATTCTTTTTACCAACTTATTACACTGGTTGCTGGCTTCACTGGCAATGTACAGTAAATTAAAATTACATAATTTTCAGTATAGGGGCGAAAAAACAAATTTTTCAATTAAGAATAAAAAATTTTTAAAGTGTGTAACAGGGTATGTATATTCTGCCTGTCTTTCCCCCTGTTATGGAAGTCCTGTTAGCTACAGGCAGTAACAGGTTAAATATATGGGCTCTTGACCCCCCTTATGCCCCTCTTATGAGTGATAGAAGTAAGGTGGTGATTCATGGCCTGTGTGAGCCTATCATAGACCATGAGCCCGCCCTTTCTTGATCCTCTAAGGAGGGTGTGACAAAGTTAGTTTAGTCCTTCTTCTACTCTTGAAGAGAGAGGAAGTCCTTTTCCTGCTCTGGAAGAGAGTGGAGGTAGAGAGCTGTATGTCTCTCCTAAGGCAGGATGAGCGGGCTCACCCCCAGCCTTTGGTTGGGGGAACATCAGATTCAGCCATAGAGGCATGTAAGACCAGGGGCCTTCACCATCCAGAGGTCTGGGACCTCTGAGACTCTGCATCATTGTATGGAGATCTGCAGTGGATGCCTGCCATGCTGAATAAAGACCCTTGTTCTGACACTCCTGTCTAATTATCAGTCCTTGGGCAGGAGGGAGAAGTATGCAGTAGTGGGGGCTGACTTCTGGACACCCTGGAACCCACTACGGCTGGAGGCGCTGAACACCAAGAGAAGGAACCTAAGCCTGCTCTGAGCTCCACTACATCCCAGATCAGCTCAGCTCTCCTGATCCTAACAGGTATCGCACCACACACAGGTAGCAGAGGCTGTGTATCTCCCACTGGGGGACAGGACGGGGGACAGTGCTACAATGTATTATAGTTACTGTTATATCACATTTTTTTGCATATTAGAATTGTTGTGTTGTCTACTTTTGATTGAAATCTTACAGTATTAATTATGTGATTGCAATGCAATTAAAAGCTGTACAGTATATGCCATTTTATTTAAGAAAAATTACCTGAACTTTGATGTGCAAGTCGCATCAACTTGAGCTTAGAATTTGGTTGAGTGGTAGAGTAGGCAGGAAGCGGGAATGCAAATGAACTAACCTTATGTCACGGCAAGCAAAAGTGCCATGCAATTGCAGTGTTAGCAAGTGTACACCATTGTAAAGCATTTGGAAACTTACTGTGTACAGAAAACTGAGTTCCAGACCTGAGGTGCAGTGAGGGGAAATGGTTTAAGGCGAGCGAGACCTATAGAGTTGAAAGGGGTGGAAAGGAGACAGTTATGAGTAGAGCGCAGGGGACGAGCAGGGGCATAGTGAGAGATCAAAGCTGATATGAAGGAGGGGGCAGATGAGTGGAGAGCCTTAAAGGTAAGGAGGGGAGTTTTGGAGGCGATCTGAAATTTGATGGGTAGCCATGAGCAGGATTTAAGAAGGAGATGAGTGAATACTGTTTTGGTAGAAAATAAAATTCTTCTACTGTAGCAGTCAAAATTTGGATTGATTGCAGGGGAGAAAGTTGTGAGGCCTGTTAGCAGTATGTTATAATAATCCAGACGGGTGAGGATAAGTGCATGCATTAAAGTTTTAGTAGTATTGACAGAGGAAAGGGCGGATCTTGGCAATATTATTGAGGCAGAAGCAACACATTTTGGCCAGGTCATGAATGTGAATAGGAAAGGAAAGGGAAGACTCAAATTACACTGATGGCAACATGCTTTGGTGACAGGATAGATGGTACAGTAGTACCGTTTACTGTGATGGAAAAGGGGGGTATTAAGAAAAATATATGGGGAAATATGAGGAGCTCAATTTTAGACATACAATATTAAGTTTAAGGCGGCATAGCACCATCCATGAAGATATTGCGTGGCGGCAATCCGCGACTTGGGACTGGATTATAGGAGTCGAGTAGTGAGATTGGCCTATAACTACCACATAATTGGGGATCCTTATCCTTTTTCGGGATCATTGTGATGTGTGCCTCAACCATCTATTTCAGGATAGTGTGTTGTTGCCCGATTGAGTTAAAGACTTCTCTTTACAATCTTTGTAATACCTACGAGTTAGTCCATCAGGGCCAGGACTCTTACCAATAGAGGTCAGTGCGTAATGCTAAGACCAAAGCCAGGAGAAGAGTAATGAGGAATAATAAAAGGTACTTTATGGGGACCCCCAAATAAATGCTTGATTGAAGACAGGTACTGGGTACGTATTCCTAGATAGTGAACTCCCCACCCATGTAGGTAAGTAACACAACCACACCTGGAATCATAAACATTTAAAGTACCCTAGAAAGTACCTAAAGTCCTGAAATTCATAATTAGGAAAACATGTACCAGTAGCAAGCAAGTTACTCACTTATGAAGCTGCAGCGTCCATGTAATCCTGAAGTGGGGGTCCTCACGTGTGCATCCGTCCGGTGAGTCAATGTAACAAAAAGGAGGAGAGGAGGCAGAGCACTACAACAGGTATCCAACAAATAAATGATCAGGAGAGTGTGTGTCCCATAAAAAAATAGTTATTTAATGGTCATGTAGAAAAAAGAGGGCCAGAAAGCCAGGGCCATGACTCTTACCAATAGGCATGGCTTTTATAACATCTTCTATATTCTCAATCTCTATTGGCTGCTCTATTTATTTTGTTGTGTTCAGGTTTCATTTTTTGCAGGTATTCAGAGATTCTGTTCGGAAAACTCACATAATTTTTACCAGGTAAGTTATAGAGGAGGGCATAGAACTTTCTAAATTCTTCTCTGATTTAGTTAGGGTTGTGCGTGGTTTGGCAATTTGATGTTTTTAAGCTAATTACATACTTTGAGGTCTGCTTTTTCCTCAACACCCTGGCCAGTAGTCTGTCTGCTTTGTTTCCATTTTCATAATATTTTTGACTCATCCACATCTTAGCTTTCTGTATCTTATGATTCAGTAACCCTCTTAATTGCCATCTTATTATTATTATTATCAAAGAGTTTTTTTTATGTCCAGACTATCTCATTAATTTTCTTGGTTAATTTCTCAATTGCTATAGATCTCTGCTTTTTCTTGTGGGATGCTAACTTAATTAGCTCCCCTCTAATCCCACATTTGTGCACTTCCCAATTGCCATTGCTGAAGTGTCCCTCGCTACGTTTAGAATCGCTAGATTTGAAAATAGTTGTTCTCGCTTTTGCCATTATGTCAGGATTTCTAAGGAGAGTCTCATTAATCCTCCATCACCAGTTAGCTTTGTTTGGCCCCCCCAGATGCTATTGTCAGCTCTAAAGGGACCTGGTCTGACCAGGTTATAGGCCCTGTTTTTACATCTCTGACCAGTTGCAGGTTTCTCTGCTCAACAAAGAGGTAGTCTGTCCTTGTGTATGTGCTGGGAGGGTTCACGAAATAGGAGTAGTCCCAAGCAGTGGGATTAAAGATCCTCCAAATATCTTGTAAGATGTATGAGAAACAAGTTTTATTAATAGAATGAATTTGGTGTTTGGGCAGTGTGCATTTTCCTGAGGAACGATTTAAGAGTGAGTTGACCGTTAAGTTGAAATCCCTTCCGAAACCATTAACCCCTTCTTAAACTCTAAAAAGCACTTTAGGTAGACTTTGACCAACATTTGGGGCATACACATTGACAAAGGTGTAAGCAGTATTCTGTATGGAACATTTTATAAATATGGATCTGCCTTTCTATCCTTTAACAAGAAAGGGAGGTTTTTAGTTATCAAGTTTTTTTTAAACTTTAGCTGAGCTCGTGAAAAACGACAAAAAATCGGCAAATGTCCAACTTTTTAAAGTGTGTTTCCTGCACAAAAACAGTCCCCCATCCCATCGTTTAAATTCTGACAACGCTAACCTCCTTTTGAAGGGGGAGTTCAACTACTGTAGTCATATAGCCCCTGGCTACTAAAATGCTCTGCCCTAACATATAAGCCCTGGTACCAATGCAGGCAGTGTTAGAGTTAATCCCTTGCTTTTGTGCTGCAGTAAGGTAAGCTGCAGTAGTTACAGGGGGGTGGGCCCATGGCTGAGGTGCTGCCAACCTACCGGAGCTAATACCTGGGGCCTTCCCCTGGTAATAAAAAGGGGCTGCAGCTCAAATTAGTTGTTGGCGCCAGACTCTGGTTCTTGTTATTCCCTCCCGCAGGGGAGTGGGAGCTGATTCCCCTTATACCATCATGGAGCTAAGGAGGGGTCTTGGGTTCTCAATCCCCTTGGGTTTGCTCCATCCATGGACTAGGAGAATATATATATATATATATATATATATATATATATATATATATATATATATATATATAATATGTGTATATATGTGTATGTATGTATATGTATGCTGTGAGACCAAATAAAGACCCAGTTGTTTTATCCTGCCTGCGTATGAAGTTATTCAGGGGGAAAGGAGAGAGTTTCCTGCAGGGACTACTTCTGTCTATGATAGGGCCCTGGAGGATGGAGGCGCTGCACCAAAGAGATAGAAGATGAAACACCAAAAGCCTGACCTGTTGATCCCAAATACCAATGGCAGACACTCAGAGCTCCTGAGAACCTACAGGTGAGCACCACATAACACCAGGTAGTGGACAAATCTCCCGCTGGCAGTGGGGGGGGGGGGGGTGTGGATGTGCTACACTACGCTAAAGTATTAGGTGAGATATAAGCTACTAATGATCTACCACAGCCCTTTGCTAGCCTGAGGCCCCAAGTCTTAAAATGAGGTAAGTATTATTGTATCATAAATACCATGTCCATAGGCCTTGCATCGAAAAAAGCAACAAAAACATCAGAATAAAAAGTTTAATTTCTTTAATTTTATAATCTGCTTGGGAAAGTGATGGTTTTCCTTTCCAACAGCCCCAATACACTAAAACAGTTTTAAACTTACATAGGGCTCTGTAGTCAAACTAGTGTTTCAAATGAAAAAGCCTTAAAGCTGCAGTTCAGTCTTTTTTTTTTTACATTTATTTTTTTACTTCAATAGTTTTATGTGTGCAATCTCTAATTACCAATAGAACTGTATAGCTGCCAGTCAATTCGTTTTCCATGTATTGATAGGTCAACATTTGGTGACATATTAAAAGCTGGGATTTGTTTATATTCTGCTTGTCAGTCAGTGGAAGCTCATGAATATTCATGAGCACTACTGCACTGACATGTGCTAGAGGGAGGGCAGGGCTGACAAAGGGGTGTGCCAGGGCTTTTGACAGGACATGAAGGGGCAGTGCCTTAGTAAATGGCTGTTAAAATAGAATACAAGAAAATTGGTCTTTCAAAGTTGTTTTTTTAAAAACAGAAAATGCTAAAAGTATTTTTTCTTACTACAGAACTGATTTATTTAAAAAAACACACATGCAGGATATTGACTGAACTGCAGCTTTAATAATAACAATTAGAACATGATGTCTTAATACCAGAAACAAGAAATAAGAAAAGAACATTAATATTTCAACCTTTAATAGAAAACGAACATACTCGAGAGCCAGAGGGGCACCTTCATTATACTTGGGGGACATGTTTCTTCTCTGCAAGAGGCTCTCTTGGCACCATCAAGCCACACCTGACCACTGGCCTATTTAACTCATTATTTTTTGGGGTGATAAAGACTGGGCTGATGGTTTGCCTTGGGCAATAACAGTGTGGGTAAATGAGCAGACCCCCTTGGCCTACTTCACCCCTACCCAGTATCCTTGATAGGAGTGTGAACCCCCTGAGAAAGTAAATTTTGCCTAATAGCATCAGTGAGTATAATGACTAATATAACGTAACGATCAAGTACTTCACAGATCCTCAAGTTAGTGTTAGCCCTCCCCTTTAAGGAACAGCCGCTGCCTCCATCCAGGCTACCTGGGGTGAGCCTAGATGTGATTTTCTATAGTTCCGTTGCCATACAAACCAGAGCTCTGGGTGTCTCTGCCCTGCCCCGGGGACGCTCTTCTGTCCCCAGCACCGAAACACGGTGATGGTATGGTAGCAGGCCTTTCATTGTCTCCATGTCTTTAGCCGGTTGATTCCCTCATGATAGCAGCGGCTGCCGCAAATCCAGTCTTTTTCAGAGCTGGGATGAATCCTCCAGTGCTCTCAAAACGCACTTCTTTCCCTGGTGTATAACAATAAGTTTAAATGAAATCCCCATTTATATTTCAACTCACATTTTTGTGAGGTAGTTTGTGACCCGCTTTAGGTTTCTTTGCTCCGGTACGTGTGTGTGTGT
Source organism: Ascaphus truei (assembly GCF_040206685.1). Taxonomy (NCBI): domain Eukaryota; kingdom Metazoa; phylum Chordata; class Amphibia; order Anura; family Ascaphidae; genus Ascaphus; species Ascaphus truei. Next base: position 92,799,060 of record NC_134486.1, on the reverse strand, counting down.
GTATGTATATATATATATATATATATATATATATATATATATATATATATATATATATATATATATATATATATACAGTATATGAAAAAACAATAAAGTAGCGCCTTAAAAAGGTATTAAATATAAGTGAATATAGTGAATATATAAAGTTAATGTATATAGTTAATACTAAAAATATAAAAATATAGAATAAATGTGTAAGTGCCTGTGCATAGATGTTAATGTGAATAAACAACCTATTAATAACATCAAACAGTGATATAACAAAAAGAGATATATAAAGTGAAAACCAGTCCTTTGGGAAAATGTCCAACAATGATATTAATGATGCTGGTAGAAGAAGGGGTCTCCGGCTTCTCTCAAGAGGATTAACCACATCCGTAAGGAATCTGCAGAAAGGAGAGAAGAGAGAGTGCACGCCACATAGTATAAAACCGTATATTTTTTTTTTTTTTTTTTCAACTTCAAATTTTTCTTTATTGGGTTCACAGATTCTTACATTGTATCACAGCCCATTGTATTAAAGCATCCCAATAAAGTTTTTATATCATACATTAGACTATTTGAACTGCCTCAATATGGAACAAGAAGCAAACATATAGGACAAACAAGACAAACTAGACGATGGACAAGGGAGGGGGGGAGAAGGGGGGAGGGGTTTTCTCCGGGTATGCCTACCGACGTATAGTCTCTTATGAGCTTCTTATCTTTGTAGATATCCCTCATTGTCTCCATCTCGAGTATGCCGAGTTATCCCTATAGACTAGGTGTGTTGGATTGCTACCCTGGGGGCTGTCACCTACCTGTTCGTCGCTATTCGTCGTCTGGACTCTGACCCCTAGAGGAGAACGCGCCTGTACCTATTATAGCAGGATTGCGGTGGCATCCACCCCGGGGATGTCTGTCTGTGTCAGCCAAGGCGACCAGACTTTTAGGAAGTTTGTGCCGGTGTCATTAACCAAACTCGTTAATTGTTCCATCCGGCAAACGTGCCAAATCCGATTTTGAATCTTGGGGATAACTGGAATTACTGGTTGCTTCCATAATGCTGCGATCTCGCATCTAGTGGCTATTGCAAAATGCGCGATTAATTTGTGCGTCGCATTTGGCATACCCTGGACCCGCCTGCCCAGTAGGAACAACCACGGGTCCAGGGGGATCTCCCAACCGAGAATCCGCTGTAACCAATCTCTAATCTGTTCCCAAATCGGGGCCACTTTTGTGCAGGACCACAGCATGTGTCGCAAGTCAGCCACCTCCCCGCACTGTTTTGGGCAGAGCGGGGAGTAGCCCCTAACAAATTTAGCTAATCTAGATGGGGTGTAGTACCACCGCATCAGGACCTTATACGCGTTCTCCTTTAGTGTGGTACAGATGGAGCTTTTAGCTGCTGCTTGTGTGATCTGCTCCCATTCCTCGTCCTCTAGCGTCTCCCCTAAGTCAGTCTCCCACTGTCGAATGTAGTGTAACCGGGTCTCGCTTGTCATCTTCGGACAGACCACCTCCCTGTACATTCTAGATGTGAGTCCCCTTGTGTCCGTATCTCTGGAACACAGCTGCTCGAAATTAGTACGTGCTGGTCTAATTGCAGCTTTGTTGTAAAAATCTCTGATCTGGAGGTACCTAAAAAATTCTGTATTTGGGATATTTTTTGCGGATTTGATTTGTTCAAATGATTGTATATGTATCCTGTCCCTCAGATCATTAAGTCGGGTAATGCCCGCTTGTGTCCAGTACTTCATGTTTTTACTGTTCAGGCCCGGAGCGAAATCAGGGTTGCCGATGATTGGCGTCATGAGTGATGCCTTTGTGGTTAATTTACAACTAAATTTGGTGGCCTCCCACACCCGAATAGAATTGGCAATGGTCTGTAGCGGCGTGCCGATCTGACGTGCCCTTCCCTTGGGCAACCAGATCAGCGTTTGGATGTCAATTGGTGCACAACACTTTTTCTCCAACTCTACCCATCTCCTAAGGCTTGGGTCTGTGTGCCATTGAAGAATTTGGGCCAATTGAGCCGCTTTGTAGTAAGCGAACAAACAAGGTACCGCTAGCCCTCCTCTGGTTGTGGGTCTCGTCAAAATACCCTTAGCAATTCTTGGGTTTTTCTTATTCCAAATGAATTTCATTATTGCTGACTGAAGAGAGAGGATGTCAGAGTGGACCAATGGTATAGGTAGGCTCTGGAAAAGATATAACATCCTTGGGAGGAGATTCATCTTCACGCAGTGTATCCTTTCAATCCATGAGATGCCCCCTTTTGCCCACACTCCGAGATCCTCCCCCAGCGCCTTTATTAACCTGGGAAAGTTTGCCTTATATAAAGTTTTGTAGTCCCATGTAAGATATACCCCTAAATATTTGATAGCGGAGGGTTGCCATTTAAAATTAAAGTTGAGATCAATCAGTTTTTCAACTTCTTTGGGAAGATTTATATTGAGGGCTTCTGATTTAGACTGATTAATCTTAAAGCCAGAAATATGGTTAAATTTGCCCAGAATTTCAAATACATTAGGAAGGGACGTGAGCGGTTTAGATAGTGTTAGGATAACATCATCCGCATACAGAGCGGCCTTATACTCTTGCTCTCCATCTGAAATGCCTGTCATATCTGGGCTATTACGAATGTGCGCCGCCAAGGGCTCTATACAAAGGGCAAACAGCAACGGCGACAGCGGGCATCCCTGTCTCGTTCCACTTTTTATATGGAATTGCTCAGAAGGAAAACCCTGGTGCCTCACTCTCGCCGCTGGGCCCTCATACAGTGCCATGATGGCCCGCATTAGGCGTCCTCCAAAGCCAAATGCCTTCAGAGTCTCCGTTAGGTAGGGCCAGTCTATTCTGTCAAAGGCTTTCTCCGCGTCCAGACTTAGCACCATAGAATGTGTATTTTTCTTTTGGGCCAGATCAATCAAGTCAATGATTCTTCTGGTGTTGTCTGCCGCTTGCCTTCCTCCGATAAACCCCACCTGATCTGCATGGATTAACCCGGGAAGGACACTACCCACCCTGTTCGCTATAAGTTTGGAGTAGATTTTGATATCAGAATTAATCAGTGAAATGGGCCGGTAGCTCTTACAGTCTGCCGGGTCCTTTCCGGGTTTGTGGATCACCGAGATGGACGCCTGAAGCATTTGTGCTGGGAAGGAGCCCCCCTCTAGTACGCCGTTAAATAATTTTAGCATATGTGGGGCTAGAATTTTGGCGTACTTCTTATAATACAAATTAGAGAAGCCATCTGGTCCCGGCGCCTTAGCCGGTTTTAATGCTTTGATGACTTCCAAAATTTCCTCCAAGGTAAAGTCCGCCTGTAGCGCTTCTCTCTCAGCCCTTCCTAAGGTTGGTAATTTTGCCTCTTTCAGGAAGGTGTTTAATAACTCACCCGTCTTAGTGTTGTGGGTGACCTTGTCTCCATTATATAGTTTTTCATAATAAATTTTGAATTCCTCTACTATTTTCCCAGGTATGGAGGTAAGGTCTCCCCTTTGGTAAACCGTATATTTATTGATGGGAAAGGGGAGGGAGGGGGAAGAAATACACTCACAAGGGTACAAGAATTAAAAGCATTTCGTGATTATATCACCACCATCCGGTATCTGTGCTTGATTCAGAAGTCCCTCGGTCTCAGAGATGAAGGAACCACGATCTGTCAGGATGTCCAGGGTGTGTAGATAAAATCAGCTAAGTGTTCCAGAAATCCCAGAGAATCTCTCCTTGCTGGAAGGCCTCTATAGTGTTTGGCGCTGGATCCGGCCTGTTCCTGCGCATCCGTGATGACGTAGTGTCTATGCGTATTGCGTGATGACGCTCCCTGACGCGTTTCGTCACACACGGGTGACTTTTTCAAAGGGTAGTAAGGAGGGGATGTACGGCTGTGTATATATACCCTAATGGTAATGTAACAACCCCTCGATCCAGCTGGAATTAAGTACTAGAGTAATGAGAGCTAATTGAGCCATCTGATACCACACTAATGATATACAGGACTAAGAAAAACCTGAACTATGATGAAAAAACAAAAAGGAACAAAAGTGAAGCTAATCCTATACAATGAAACCACATACAATTGACTACATCACGAAAACTGTATAAAAACTAATATAATTAATATATTCATGAATATTGAAGCTAAAGGCTATACATATAATTATCCAACATCATAAATAAAAGAATGACATCTAATAGATGAATTATTCCAACACATAATTATTAATCAAATCATGATATCACAAATAGATAATGTACAGATGTCAATAACATTTAAAAACCCTTTATAAATTTATCAGAGAGTCTAGTCTACCTACACTATAAATACAAAACTTATATAAGATACTGGGAAATCCCTATAATCTAGTGTAATAATTAATTTAACACTTTGATTACAAAGTGAAAGGAAAGAAACATGATAATAAAAATGAAATAAAATATATTAACCTATATTACAAAATATATTCTATATAGCATCACAAATTGATTATAAAGTATATTGAATGAATAAATAATATATATAATGCCTGATAATTAGAATGGACCCAGAACAATATGTACTTTGAAAGTGGTAATATCTAGTACTAATACATTACATAAGGTAATGTTGAGGTGTGGGCTCAAGTGAGGGATATATGATATCATACAGGCATATCTACTATGTATAAATGAAAATATATAAAAAACATGTACTTGATTAAAATTATGAATAATAGCAGATGCCAACTTCCACGATAAGAGAAAGATCACGGAAGGATTCAGACAAATAGATGTCAGAGGAATGCAGAGGAGACCAGAGAACCAAGGAGGTGTGTCCATAGGAATCACTTAGATCAGCGTACTAACATCTTAGCATTCGTTCAATCCACCAGGGGTCAAGGTACCCAACTGGTGGATCCAGAACGTTTCCCACCTGCAGAGAACTTTGAAGCGATCGCCTCCCAAAGCACAAGGAGAAATGCTATCAAGTCCCATGATAGTCATGGACTTGGGATCCTGATTGTGTCTAGATTTAAAATGCCGAGAGACAATATGGGAATTTAAACCTTTTATAACATTTCTCCTGTGCTCCAGGAAGCGAGTGCTAAGGGACCTGGTAGTGCGGCCAACATATTGTTGACCGCATCCACACTGAATAAGATAAATGATATGGGTGCTTTGGCAATTGGTTCTCTGGTCTCCTCTGCATTCCTCTGACATTTATTTGTCTGAATCCTTCCGTGATCTTTCTCTGATCGTGAGTGTATTTCTTCCCCCTCCCTCCCCTTTCCCATCAATAAATATACGGTTTTATACTATGGGGTGTGCGCTCTCTCCTCTCTCCTTTCTGTATATATATATATATATATATATATATATATATATATATATATATATATATACATATACATATATATATATATACATATACATATACATATATATACATATATATATATATATATATATATATATATATATATATATATATATATATATATATATATATATATATATATACTTAGTTAAGTTTTGGTGAGTAAAAAAAGTGACAAAAACCCTCCACAGCAAAGCATGCAGCAAATGGAAATATAACTTTATGCTCATTTGCATGTCTTAGGCAGGTCTGCAACCCGGCCTTTCACCATTTATCACCCAGCACACAGCATTTCCATTGCAGCAAGTGCTGTGTGCTGGGTGATAAGGGTGAAAGGCGGGGTTGCAGACCTGCCTAAGACATGCAAATGAGCATACAGTTATATTTCCATTTGCTGTATGCTTTGCTGTGGAGGGTTTTTGTCACTTTTTTTATTCACCATAACTTAACTAAGTATGGTAAAACCCATCCTCATTGCTACAGCTTTGCATAGCCAGTTATCAACCCCACACTGATGAGACCCATTAAAGTCGAAACAGCTGTCGTGGGTGGGTTTACTGGCTATGCATCTTAACCCTGGCTGCACTTAAAGCTGTGACCATGCAGCAAGCTTAAGCCTATAGGGAACCATGTTTAAAATAGTTTTAAAGCAAAAAGTGGCACTGTGTGCTCATTTGCATGTCATTTCCCAGAATCCCTTGCTGCAGTGGAAGTGCTGTGTGCTGTATGCTAGGTGATAATGGTGAAAGGTGGGGTTGCAGACCTGCCTAAGACATGCAAATGAGCATACAGTTATATTTCCATTTGCGCTATATACACACACACACACACACACACACACACACGAAAAGAAAAAAGAGAAGCGAGTGCCCATAGTGTGAATCTGCTAAGGTAGCACACTCACAAACGGAGCTATAATATCAGCACAGAAGAGAAATATGTCTCTAATGGTTACTCATCTACAGCAGGTCTCAGTCCTCCAAAGTATGTAGTAAGAGGGAGTCCTAGTTTCTCCAACACAGCGCAATGCAGGGTAGGCAGAGAGAAACACAGCTGCCAGGTAGCATAGATAGACACTGCAGCCTTCTGGTATACAGAGCGCACCATGTGCATAAATTCCCCTTACGAAGTCACGTGGTGACGAAACGCGGGTTGGGACCCGGATGAGGCGGACGACTGACGTCATCACATACGCTGACGTCTATGAGCTCCTAACGAGTTGCTCTATGCGTATGTCCTCTAAACTGCATTGCTGTATGTGTCAGAATCCATGATCCGCGACGCGCATGACGCACTCGTCACTTACCTCAACCCGTGATCGGGCCCCCCGCTCCTTCCTTCATCCATGGCACCTCTTCTCCTTCTCTTGGGATCAGCCACCATGCTACAGTAGGTGCGCGCATCCCTTGCAGAGGTTAATACTACTTTCTCTGATCCCGCCTCCATACTCTGCCCATGCGGCAACGTCATCAGTGCGCAGAACGCACACGCAGCGCATGGTCAGCTTGCGCACAAGCCGCGTCATCTCTCCACCACTGGGATCCTCCCCACCTGTCTCCTGCACCGTATCCTCCTATCGCACTCAATCTCTCTGACACGCCACCTCCAGCTTGTTTCCTCATTGGTTCTTGCGTCCTCTATATGCTCAGCCAGCCCACTGGCAAATCGGTTGAGCATAAATCTTCCTATGTGCAAAGTGTTCACTGTTACCCTTGCCTCCACAGTTTTGTCTTGTCCTCCGGTTCCTAGTTCCTCTGTTTCTGACCTCGGCTATTCTTCTGGACACCGCTCTTCTAAACTCCTGACCCCAGCTACCAACATCGATCCGCAACTCTCCAACCTCAACCTCAGCAAAGTACCACGATGATCCGCACCTCTCCGATCCTGACCACGGCTAAGTACCTTCAATGATTCGGACCTCTCCAACCCTGACCTCGGCAAGTATGTCTGACCATCCATACCTCTCCAACTCCGACCCGGCCACCTCGACCTATCTACACTCGAGACGTGCTTACGCTGCTGTGGTTTGGTGTTATATATCAATTCCCACCTCGGCCTCGCAGTCACGCCTTGTGCAGTCCGTTACAAGTCCTGAAAGCCTGTCCTGTTGCTGCCATCTCAGCAGCACCTCCAATTTAACCCCCTCTCTGTAAGATGTACTACTAGTTACTGCTGTTTGTGGTGCGGTCATACCTGTGAGGGTCCAGGAGGGCTGAGTGGTCCGCGATGGTGTGGGGAACAGGACAGGCTTTTGTAGATCTTCAATGTTCACTCCGTGTATCAGCTCCTCCAGCTCCAGTGGGCTCCCGGATTTCCAGAGCCAGTCCCCCCCTAGGGCAGATTCCATCCATACCCCTACCAAATAGACTGAGAGCTCAGGCAGGGGTATATAAAAAATGATGATTTATAGGTAGCAGCCACTGCTAGCAGTACAGCGAATGCATGAGTATTGATCTGGGTAACCAGACCTCTGGATAGTGCTTTGGCTCTCTGGTAGACTTGAGGCTTATAACTTCTCTTGCTCAGTCACCCCATGAGGGACTGACTGAATGTCTTACTCCTAGCCGGGAGGAGCCGCACACACCTCCTCTCTCTAGGAGGGGTGGAAGAGAACTCCTATAATTTAGCACTTCCTCTCTGATGCACCAGAAGGGGGGCACAAGGTCTGCACCATGATTGGCACCACTTCTTCCGTCACTCAGAGAGTCAGCATGAGGGGGGTGGGTCAATGCCCTACGATAGCCTGCCACAGCCTGTAGCTGCAAAGGGCATACGTGTCAGGAGGCAGAGATGCAGTCTGTATCCTTCTAGTTAATGTAACTGCTGTTTCCTCCTTTTACCATGGAATACAGTATGTTAGCACTTTATAAATTAATGATAATATTAATAGCATACTGTACTGTACTGTATGTGAATTCAATTATCACATCAGCTCATGTTGTTCATGAATATACTATCCATTTGGTGGAGAACAATTGGAAATTGTTTTGGGGAGTTAAGCACCTAGCCATTATAGTAAATACATAATTTTCAGGATTTTATTAATAGAAATATTACCCTATTGGTTATTGACATACCCAAAACCTGAGGAAAAAAGACTAATACTTTTTTTTTGTTTTAAATAGAGCATTCATTTTCTCTCTCCCTTCTTTCTATATTTACCTCTCCAACAAAAGCCATATAGAAGGCTCTTGATGTTATCTTTATATGTAGAGTATAGATTCTCTAGCAAAATCCAACAACTTTGCTGGAACTTTTAGGCTGAAAAGTTAGATTGAACTTTTCACAACTTTTTTAAAATTGTATATATATATATATATATATATATATATATATATATATATATATAATCAAAAAATAAATAGATGATACCGTTCTGTGGATAACGAAATGCTTTTATTTGTGCGAGCTTTCGAAATACACTGATCTCTTCTTCCGGCGATGTTACAATGAATGAAGCAAATCGTATACTTAAAAACAGTGTCTCTTGGAATGTTATCTGTGCTGTTCCTTCCCCCGGTGTGGATGTGTTTTATGGCTAGAGGTGTCAAAAGGTTACTGTGAAAGCAAGTGAAGAAAGAGTGTGTATGTGTATCAGTGTGAATAAAAATGAATGGAGAGCCCACAGTATATACAGTGCTTTACACAAGGTGTGTGTGGAGTGGGTGTGGATATAAATGGTGTGGGTGGGTGTGGAAATGTGAGAGTTTGTAGCACAACTAAAAGTGTGTGTGGATACTTAGTGGTCCCTATTGGTGTATAGGGATGGAAAAACAAGGAGTATTAGTATGTGTAAGAGACAGCTGTGTGTGCATACATATAGCAAAGTATGTACAGACATGGCCTTTAGCGCTCATGGGACGAGAGTTCACTAGTGTCAGTAATGACGCATAAAATGAAGAAGAGATCAGTGTATCTCGAAAGCTCGCACAAATAAAAGCATTTCGTTAGCCACAGAACGGTATCATCTATTTATTTTTTGATTATTGAAGCTCAGCTAACACGGTACTGATACCTCTACATATATATATATATATATATATATATATATATATATATATATATATATATATATATATACACACTGTATATATTTGCCAACAGAATTTTAGTAATTTTTTTCATATGTAATTCCCAAAGTATAATATGGACGAAGCAATTTTCCTCTCATGCTTTCATTTATGTGCCTTTGTGTCAATCTTCTGTATTTATGTATTTCTATTTATCTGAGCTGAAGACACAGTGGGGCAGGTTTATGGAGCGATTACTTAAATGTGACTTAATGCCAGATTGGGTGCACTATCCCGTACTGGCGCTTGATGAATCGGCACCAGTCAGTGCTAAATAGCAATACAATATAATATTATTGTACCTGTGGCAGGACGGCCTGTAGCCGAGGTCAGGGAACAGTCCACACGTGTAGTTTCAGGATAAATGAAAACGTTCAGTGGCTTTATTTCTCCACAGCAACATAACATGCGGGTGCACTGTCCCTTTAAGCAAATAAATCCTGCTCCACGTTGGGAGAAAACTGACTAACACAGCAGTCCTAGCTAGCAGGCTGGCTGGCTAAACCATACCCAAACCGTATGAGTCTTTTTAAGCAGTCATGCAAACAAATAAAAGAAATCTTACTTTGGCTGCAGTAAGTAGTGTGCTGTATCCTTCTGGCTAGCAGCACATCTATCCATGTGCTCTCCTCTGACACAGGCAGCTACTGCTGGTAACAAGATCCTTATCTACCTTGCTGGCTCTCAGGTGTCAGCTTACATCATGATTAGCTAGCTTCCACCTGAGTTAACCCTTATGAGTGCGGGATGAAGCACTCAGACATATGTTTCCCAGGCATAACTGATAGGGGTTGACTTCACCCTGTCACATACGTCCCCTGTTTGTGTGTGGCTAGTGTCCCACATGGCTGAAGCCCGACCCTCCACTCCTTCTCTTGACAAAAAATCAGCATTTTCATGGTCTTTTCCAGGTCTATGCTGAATATCAAAAGAGAAGGGTTGGAGGTCCATATACCACCTTGTCAACCTTGGATTTGTGTCCTTCATGGTGTTTAACCACTTCAAGGGCGCATGGTCAGTGACCAGGGTGAAGTGTACTCCGGCGACATAATGTCTCAAGGCCTCAATTGCCCATTTTACAGCGAGGCACTCCTTCTCAATAACGGAATACCTCACTTCCCGAGCGGGGCCCTCTGACTGGCACTTTTTTAGCATGTCAAAGGCGTCTTGGCACTCCCAAGACCATTTAACTTGGGTCGGGGCACTCTTTTTTGTCAGATCTGTTAGGGTGCAGATATTTCTGAAAAATTGGGGATAAACCGCCGGTAATACCCTGCTAACCCCAAAAGGGAGCGGACCTGTGTCTTTGTCTGTGGGGTGGGGACTTCCTTTATGGCGGCCACTTGCTAGCTAGTGGCCTTACTATCCCTCCCCCAACGGCATAGCCCAAGTACTTTGTAGTGGATTTACCCAGGGCACATTTTTTTGGATTTGCAGTGAGCCCTGCTTCTCTTAAGGACGTTAGGACTGCCCTTAACCTTTTTATATGAGACTGCCAGTGTCTGCTATAGATGACAATGTCATCCAAGTAGGCCGTGGCATATGCCCTATGGGGTCGTAGTACCTTGTCCATTAACCTTTGGAATGTGGCTGGAGCCCCATGTAACCCAAATGGCATAATGACGAATTGGTATAACCCGAGAGGGGTGGCGAAGGCAGTTTTGCATTTGGATTCTTCCGCTAGAGGTATCTGCCAATATCCTTTCGTGAGATCTAGGGTAGAGATATACTCTGCTTTCCCAAGCGAGTCAAGCAATTCATCCACCCTAGGCATTGGATATGCATCAAATCTGGATACAGCATTTACCTTTCGCAGATCCACGCAAAACCTCACCTTCCCATCTGGTTTAGGGACCAACACGATAGGGCTACACCATTCGCTGTGGGACTCCTCGATCACGCCCAATTCCAACATGTCTATTATCTCCCTCTCTACCAGGTCTTTTCGGCCCTCTGGCAATCTATAGGGACGGGACCGTACTTTTACGCCAGGTTCTGTCTCAATCCTATGGGACACTAAATTAGTCTGCCCTGGCAGCTCCGAAAAAAAATCTGGGAACTGGTCACATAATTCTAGTAGGTCTGACCTTTGTTCTGTTGTTAACTGCCCTCCCATGGGAACCTGATGGTCATTGTACGTACTACCCTTTGGAAGCTGCGGACCCAAATCCGTCTCTTCTTCCCGAGGGTGGATGAACAGCGATCTCATCGTTTTCCAGGGTTTCAGGAGGTTCACGTGGTAGATTTCTTTACCCTTCCTGGACCCTGGTTGAGAGATATCATAGTTCACCTCCCGGTGCGGCGGAGAACTTGGAAAGGACCCTGCCACTTCGCAAGGAGTTTACTCTCTGATGTCGGAAGTAGTAGCATCACTTGGTCCCCAGGTTGGAAGACCCTCAAGCGAGCATTTTGGTTCTACTGCCTCTCTTGATGTTCTTGGGCAGATTTGATGTTTTCCTTAGCAAACCTACCTATCATGTCTAGGCGCTTTCTAAGGTCTATGACATACTGAAGGGTATTCTTGGAGGGGGAAGGCTCCTCCTCCCAGGATTCCTTCAGTAGGTCGAGAATACCCCGAGGTTGGCGTCCATATAGGAGCTCAAACGGGGAGAAGCCTGTGGATGATTGGGGAACTTCTCGTACCGCAAACAACAGGAAAGGGAGAAGTTCATCCCAAGCTCGCTTTTCAGTGTCCACAAACTTCTAAGCATGGTTTTTAAAGTACGGTTAAACCTCTCTACCAATCCATCAGTCTGAGGATGGTAGACTGAGGTCCGGACGGATTTTACCTCCAATAACTTTAGGACATCCTGCATTAACTTTGCCATGAAATTTGTTCCCTGGTCAGTTAACATTACTTGGGGAAGTCCTACCCTAGAGAACAGTTCTAACAGCCTGTGAGCAACCTGTTTAGCAGTGGCTGATCTCAGAGGGAAGGCCTCAGGATATCTGGTGGCATAATCTACCACAACGAGTATAAATTTATGTCCCTTCGCAGAGGGTTCTAAAGGTCCGACCAGATCTACCCCAATTCTCTCGAATGGGACGGCTACAAAGGGCCGAGGAACCAAGGGAGCCGGCTTCTGTCCTTTTTGGCTAGTTAACTGGCATTCAGGACATGTCTCACATAGTTTCATGATGTCACCATGTATGCCTGGCCAGTAAAACCGGGACGAGATGCGGTCCGTCGTTTTATCTCTGCCCAAATGACCACCCCATGGGAGAGTATGGGCTAGGGTGAACACCGTTTTAATCAACCCTTTAGGGACTAGCATCTGTCGATTGACCTCCCCTGTTTGTGTAACCTTATTCACACGATATAGAATGTCATTCAACAGTTCAAAATGTGGAAACACTTTTACACCCTGTTCATTCATTATCTTGTTGTTGACCTGTACCACCTTCTCATATTGTCTAGCCAGAGCTGGGTCCTCCCTCTGCCTCTGACGGAAGTCAGGAAGATCCAGGTCTGTCAAAATTCCCGTATCTATCTGTTCCCCACCCTGGTCATCCCCGGCCATGACCTGCAGTCCTTTGGGCTGACTAATGTTACCAAGAGTCCCAGCCTTTCTTAACCAGTCCTCTTTTTCCGCATGTCTCTGTTTACGTGTCTTTGGGACATGGTGTCTACGGGGAAAAATCTCTGGGGAAAAGGGAACAAGTCTCCGGGCTTCTCCGGTACCAGAGAAGTAGGCTCCGTAGGAGTAGGGGCCAACAATGTTTCGAGGTAGGGCCAGTGTCGGCCAAGTAGAACAGGAGCAGGTAGCCAGGGAGCAACTCCCACTAGTAGGCTAGCCTCTTGATCCTGGATACGCAGTAGAACGTTCGCCGTCGGGTATCTCTTTGTATCCCCATGGATACACTCGATATTCCAAGGAGAGTCATAAGATAGTCTATTGCTTGGAATTAGGCCCTCTAGGATCAGGGTTTTTCCAGAGCCCGAGTCCAGCATGGCGTTTACTTTTGTCCCCTCCAGAGATGCTGGGACTAACCACGGATTGTGGTCCCCTCGGAGACAAGCTGTGGCAGTGGTTCTGCCATATGAACAGTCCATCTCATCATCTCCTGAATCCGCAACCTCGGTCGTCAGCGGAAGCCCTCGACGGGGCTCGGTGTTTGGACCTCTCCGCTGTTGGATGGGGTCCTCCCTTCTGGTTGGTGGGGTTATCCTCTCCACCGGGTGGGTGACAGGAGTCCAGGTTCTCGGGGAATACTGTGGGTGGCGGCCTCCCTTGAGTGATCCAGGGGCCTCGGACCCAGGATGGGCGTCTCTGCGGGAGTTTGTACCAGGAACCCTCCGAGATGGGAAAGGGTCTTCCGATCGGGTTAACTGGATCTCCCGAGCTGGCGGGTTGTAGACCCCTCGATTGTCTGCTCTCCTGCCTCTAGCATCACCGGAAGCAACTGGTGTTTGCACCGGCCGTTCCCAGCTATCCTGTTGGGTGTCGTCGCCCAGGAAGTTTTCCACCAAGCGGACCGCTGAATCCAGGGAAAATGCAGCATGTCTTTTTACCCAGGAGCGGGAGGAGGGGGCAGTATCTGTATGAACTGCTCGAGCACAAACTGTTCAAGGATCTCTGCCTTGTCATGTTTTTCCGGTTGTATCCACCTGGTACATAAGTCTACTAAGCGGTGGGCTACGACCCAGGGTCTGTCTCTGTTTGTATATTTGACTGTCCGGAACCGCCGTCGGTAGGTCTCTGGAGTGAGGCCTAGGCGATCCAGAATAGCAGCCTTTAGTTGCTGATAGTCCATGGCCTAGTCTGCTGGAAGAGCCTGGTAGGCTTCCTGAGCTTCCCCTATGAGGAGTGGAGCCAGAGTCGTTACCCAGCGATCAACTGTCCAGCCGTGGGCCGTGGCTACCCTTTCAAAAGTGAGGAGAAATGCCTCTGGGTCTTCGTTTGGCTTCATTTTATGCAGCATCACCGGTGGGTTATTTGGAATCCCTGGTCTGCCTGGGGCTGGGCCGTCGGCCAGCAATTGGAGTAGCTTTTCCTCTCGCCGGGCCTGTCGCTTATCTTGCTGGGCCTGTCGCTCAACTTGTTTCTCTGCTAGCTGGAGCTGTTGCTCAAGGAACTGAGAAAAAATTGTCTCCATTTTTTTTCCCCGTCTGTGTTCTGTGTGTGTGTGGCCCTTCAGATACAGGGCCCGTCCAACATCCCACTTCTGATACCACCTGTGGCAGGACGGCCTGTGGCCGAGGTCAGGGAACAGTCCACACGTGTAGTTTCAGGATAAATGAAAACGTTCAGTGGCTTTATTTCTCCACAGCAACATAACATGCGGGTACACTGTCCCTTTAAGCAAATAAATCCTGCTCCACGTAGGGAGAAAACTGACTAACACAGCAGTCCTAGCTAGCAGGCTGGCTGGCTAAACCATACCCAAACCGTAAGAGTCTTTTTAAGTAGTCATGCAAACAAATGAAAGAAATCTTACTTTGGCTGCAGTAAGTAGTGTGCTGTATCCTTCTGGCTAGCAGCACATCTATCCATGTGCTCTCCTCTGACACAGGCAGCTACTGCTGGTAACAAGATCCTTATCTACCTTGCTGGCTCTCAGGTGTCAGCTTACATCATGATTAGCTAGCTTCCACCTGAGTTAACCCTTATGAGTGCTGGATGAAGCACTCAGACATATGTTTCCCAGGCATAACTGATAGGTGTTGACTTCACCCTGTCACAGTACCATAATCCCTCAAAATATAATTTAAAAAAATCTTATCTGTTACTGTCCTGTATCTCAAATCTGATCCTCTATCAGAGAGGCCTAATAAAATATTTATTAGACTTGACAGAAATAAAGCCTACTATATTAGTGAGAATCGTAGTACTGCTACATTGTGAAGCTAATTTGCAGTATAAGGGACACCTTGCTTTAAAATATTTGTTATTACTCCAATGACCTTACTTCTTCTCCAGGGTAAAATTAATTGTGCCTCAATCCTCCTGGCCAATAAAAAACGGAAAGTTATCTGGACAGGATGTTATGGCTTTCTATGAGCATAACATATGTATATATATTTAAAAATATATATTATATATATATATATATATATATATATATATATATATATATATATATATATATATATCTATATCTATATCTATATCTATATCTGTTGCTGTTGTATGTCTTGAAAGTTAAAAATTGTACAACAAAACTCAATACTAAGTTTATTATGTACTTCAAATGATACAAAACATGTTATTCAGAGAACAGAGATCTAATGAATAAGTAATTTGTGTTTCAGACATGTTGATACTTTAAGTTTTATTTTCTTTATGTAAAATCTTTTGCAAGTGGTTAGTGCTTTAGAGACATAGTCAATATACTATGTTTAATGTTGAACAATATTTGACTTGTCACGAACATAAGTTGATATTTTAAAAGACTTCAGTGGTGTAATTATTCATTTCATAAAAAAGTGTGGTATGTGTTAAGCCACTATCATATTTATGCTTATGCACAGCAGATCATATCGATGACTATTTACATAAAAATAAGAATTTATAGTATCCAGCCAAAGCTTCAGAAAGAGCATGTTATTACTGGTAGGATAGCCATAAAATATCCTTATTTAATATTGTATTGTTCATTATTAATTCCCATTGCATATCTGTTTTCAGAACCTGAAAATAAAACAACCAGCAGCATCTTGCCCTATGCCATCAGTCATGAAATTGGATACAGTTTGTCAGAGAAACACAATATCCATCCACTGTTGGTGGTCCCTACTTCATTCCATTGTGAGACTGACGGTGCAAAACAGTAATCCAAAAATGTACAATTGGTAGATGAGCTTCAGTTTTCAGTAAAGGGGTTTGTGTGTGTTGTATTGAATTTACATTATTGTTATTTAGATTGTTAACTTCTAATTATCAGTATACTGTACTTTAATTAAACCAACAATCCCTTCTAAAACATGTTGCATTTAGTCAGAACCATGGAGCTGAACCACACTGCCTAAAGCTCCTGGTTACTTCTTCCCCTGCCAAGTTACTCACATATAGTATTTAGCATTTAATTTGCTTGTAAAAATTTTTTGACCTGATGCTGTGACTTTTTATTGGTTGCAGTAGCGAGGCTGACCGTAGTGGCCAAAGCCATGTTGTTTCCCCAAGACAAGTATTCCGGTTCAGGGAATTAAAGTCCTTAATATTTCAGCATCTGTGGGGTCTCAGGAACTGTAAATAGCGCTGTCCACCTCCTGGGGATCCCCTGTTTAGATAATGTTTTTTTTTTAAACTACTGTAGTTACATGGTTTCCAACTTTAATGAATACAGTGCTCTGTAATTCAAAGTTCTAGTATCCTTTTTTTTGTCCTGAAAAAGAGCAGATTCATTATAGTTTGGGATACAGTACCTTCAGGCAGACCAACATTTCAGTTCTTCCTATCTGAAATTATGGTGTAAAGCGCTTTTGAAATCTCATAGCTTTCTTCATCAAATCTACACTTGAAGAAGAAACCAATGAGGTTTTGAAAGCTCTGCACAGTAATAATTTAAT
Source organism: Ascaphus truei (assembly GCF_040206685.1). Classification (NCBI taxonomy): domain Eukaryota; kingdom Metazoa; phylum Chordata; class Amphibia; order Anura; family Ascaphidae; genus Ascaphus; species Ascaphus truei. The sequence continues at coordinate 92,782,136 of NC_134486.1, read as the reverse complement.
CAATAAAGAACTGTAATATTGGTTGACTAAAAGGTATCACAACCTACAAATAACCTGTACTCTGTAAGACAGATATGAAATTGTCAAAAAGTTACTGCTCAAATAAAAGGATCTAAATGTTTTGTTAAACTGTACAGAACATTGCATTTGTTTACTTTGTGTAGCCTAATTTGTATTTTCAGAATTTACTGTGGTAGTTTTGTATTGCCAATTATTTACTATGGAGACATAGTATATGGCTCGGCACCTCAAACCCACATTAGCAAACTTGACACCCTCTACAATTCAATTTGTCGTTTTGTTCTCCAATGCAACTACAACACACATCACTGCGAAATGCTCAAAGAACTAGACTGGTCATCACTAGAGTTTAGGTGCAAAGTTCACCTTTCCTGTCTTGCCTTTAAATTCTTTATGGGCAAGCTACCCAGCTATCTGAACAAGCTCCTCACCCCTACCACATGCAGCACTTATCACCTGAGATCAGACTCCAAAAGACTGTTCATGGTCCCAAGGCTCAACAAAATATCCGGCCGTTCCTCCTTCTCTTACCGTGCACCCCAAAACTGGAACAATCTACCAGAGACTCTCACATCCACCACCAGTTTAAGTTCTTTCAAATCTAAGGCTGTCTCACATTTTAATCTGGTCTGTAACTGTTTCATACGCCCATAATATATATTTTCTTTAACTGTGCATGCAATGTCTTGTATATAATGTATACCCTGTTCATTTATGTAACTGTATTTGTAACCATGTATTATTTGTCTTAACTCTGTGCCCAGGACATACTTGAAAACGAGGGGTAACTCTCAATGTATTACTTCCTGGTAAAATATTTTATAAATAAATAGAGTATATCCCATTGGTCAATCACCCAGATTAGTAAAACTTTTTAAGCAAGAAAATATTCAATGTTCGTGCTGGGTTACATGAGAGAGTAAAAATGCCATGGAAAAGCATGAGGAGAACATTTAACCTACTCTAAACAGTAGCGTCTTTGATACTACTGTATATATATTTTCTTATCTGTAAAAAACATGAATGATTATTAAAACTGTATGAGAATTTGAAGTCAATGGGGCTTTCAGTGAGGTTGTGCTGAATCGATGCTACCACACTGTATAGAATAAGGCCCTATCCAATCGGAGAGCATATGCAATCCTTTTAAAGTTTAGGTTGTAATGGGAACAACTCAAACCAATATGACATTGAAAAAGTTGATTTACAATTGCCTTTACTTGTATGATCTAAATTTAAGCAAAGCAAATGTACACCAATATGTATCAAATTAAACTCCCATTTGAAATTAGTTTGGTTGCTCAGACCAGTGTTTCCCAACTCCAGTTTTCAGGAAACCCCAACAGGTCAGGTCTTAAGGATATCCCTGCTCCAGCACAGGTGGGTCAATCAGCGGCTCAGTCATTTTGACTTAGCCACCTGTGCTGGAGCAGGGATATCCTTAAGACCTGACCTGTTGGGGTTCCCTGAGGACTGGAGGTGGGAAACACTGGCTTAGACAGACTGCAGTTTTAACTTTTACAAATCCTTCTGATAAGTATAACTGGAAGCTGGGGTCCCCGAAGCTTAAATGAATGGGTTCCTCCCCATAGACCCCCTGCGTCAATCCTTTTAAAAATATATATAAATAAATGTAAAAAAAACAAACCAATAATAAGCTCTTGGGTTACCTCTTTACTAACCCGTTAAAAAAATAAAAATAAAGTGAAACATTTACAGAAGGAAGTGGTGGATGTAGGTTTTTAATCTAATTCTGGGGGGATTCATTGACATTGGGTGGTGGGATGGAGGTTCAAGAGGTGGACATGTTTAAAAAATTTAGGTGGTCAGCTCATGTTTTTTTTTAGTTTTTTTTCTAGAACAAATGAAAGGTTCTTTAATATCTTAGTTCATTAATATTCTTTTAATGTATAGTATTCTTTCATCTGTTGGAATTGTGCAATTTTTAACTATATTACATACATTTTTTTAAAAGTCCTGGGGCATAAAAGACACTGCATTGCAAAGCGTCACTTGCAGGAACAGTGCACTGTTCCATTTTGCGGTGCCATTTACTCCAGCTCTATCATGTTTTACTTTAAATATTTTCAAATGCACGCATTAGATTCGGAGTGACCCATTCAGCTGTACTGTACATACAAAATAGAGGGGTTAAACAATACAGGTGATGTTTAAATACTATAAAAATGACCTGGAATAGTCACTGTGGGTGAGTTTTCCTTTTAGTTGAAATTAAAACTACCGTTGATTAGCTACTTTGTTACTTACCTCATGTCTAGTACTGCTTTAAGCCCATGGAATTTTAATTCTGGTAGCTTTCTCAGTCATTATACTGTTTCAGCAGTTCAGACCACTTCATATTATGCCAACCACTAAACCAAAAAGCTTTTATGATCTACAGACAAATATGTATATCTTTGTTTAAGAGGAGATATTGTAGCACTTAAGGTGTTTACAAATTCAAGCAGATAGCAAACTTTTTCAGAATGGATTCCAAATATCCTGTGTCTTAGCTGTGTGGCCTGTTTAATGGCCTTCTGTACATTGGTGCTGTATTTGAAGCCTTCTAACTAAGAGCAAGAGCAAAAAAAAAAAAAAGTAAAGTTAGGCTTAAAAGATGGAGGCTCATCATTAAGAAAATGAGATCAGGCTTCACTTCCCTCTCCTCCCTTTCAGTCCCATTATATCACTTTTTTTTTTTTTGTAAACCTGTATTATAAACGATTATTTTTAGGTAAGTGAGCCCCCAGGAAAGATTAAAATGGGTAAAATACATCCTCGTTCTTGATCTTCTTTTCTTCTCATCTCAATCTTTAGAAAGTCTTTATAGAAGAACACAAGCAACAGCAGGATGGTTTGTTGCAGACCTTTGAGACCCCCTTCCAATCAGATCCCAGGGGAGCTAGAATGGTATACCTCTGAGGTTCAAAAAAAAGTCTTTGGACCAGAATAAGGGCCTTTATCTGCCAACATATCAAACATATACAATCAGATATTGATCTAGAAAATGAGACTTTGCTTTTGTATGTAGAGGAAATTAAATTAGTACCTGCTTAAGATCTAAAAATGGTGTTCCTCAAGATGATGACAGGGTACCGCAGGCAATTCCAAGGTTCAAAGACATTTATATGGACACCAAACTGATTTAACATTCTATAATGCATGGAGGGGAAAAAAAAGAGTGAAAGATCTGCTTGCCAAAAGTAATGCATTGGAGACTACCTCATGTGGCGAGACCTTGCATCAAGAAGTCAGGTTACGGTTTTCAATTCATCTCATCTTTTGCTTAAATGAAATGGAATGCATTTTATTTCCTCTTAAAGATAGACTTTTATTACCAGAACTTTTTATACTGCTTATTCACGTTGGCGAGGCATAGCACCCTCTGGCTCAAATATATGTCTTCTTTTGTGCATGATGTTCATGAGGTGCCTCATTTTGACTGAACACTAATGGGTAATTCTCTTTTTCACTCATGCTTCTCCAAATATTGGAATTTTAGTGAAGAGAAGAAAGGATTAATACTCTTAAAATACAAATACAAATGATTCTATATGACGCTTTACTTTATTTTAAACTGTGCACCAGTTTGTGGCTGTGTATGTTGCAAATAATGTGAGAATGTCATATTTAAATGTTAAATAAGTACCAATATATTTGATAAAACATTTCCTTTTTTTAAATAAAGCAGAACATATAATATGACCTTTAGCTAATAAAGTTTATTATGTATTTGTCATTTTTAAGGATGCAACAATTGTCTTAATACTACTTTATGGTAAAACTGAAACAGTTTTAATGTGTAGTGTCTTAATGGATTTTAAATTACACAATGCATTATAAAATCTGTGTTCTGCTAATATACACAGCTTAAAAACTACAGTTTACAATGTGCTTAACTAATTATGACTCTCCCAATTGTCCATGATGTTTTTGCTGAGTTGCTCGACTACAATAATTAAGAATAAAACTTTTACTATAAAACAATTTTACAGTGTGGTATTTAAGAAAAATACAAGTACAGCATTTGCAGGCGAATGCCACTCATAAAGCATCTTTCAGAAACACTTGACTGACCCATACACATACTTTGTTTTATCAAAACATTCAGTACTAAGTATGTTTTGTAACTGGTGCATAACTTTGTAGTCTGGATGAATTTGTCTGTAGTGCAACAATGTTTGAGGTTTTATTTTCTCCAAGATCGTGCTACTTAATATTTGGTAGTTTTTGTAAAATACAAATCCTAACTTTCAAACATTGGAAAAATACAGTATAAACTTTTTTTTTGCTGAATATTTCTTTCAAAAATTGACACGGTCAAATGTGCCGTTTGTGCGACAACCATTGAAGCATGATCTTTATCATTTTACTGTTTTGGAAAAGAACTAAGAATAAATGTTTTCATTAAAAATAAAAATGAATAAACATTGGATTACTCCGTCGAGTGGCTAAAAATAATACTATTTGCTCATATTAATGTCTACACTGGTAAGGTGTAAAAAATGTGATTAACAAGCTTCTCTTAAAGAGAAAAAATCGCTGTCAGAATCATAACACGACCCTTTAGTTGTTAATTGTACTGTTGTACCATAAGTGGACACTTTGTTATTTATTTTGTTATGGAATTTAAACTAAAGGGATGTGGTTTGATACTGAGCAATACAGATAGATAGCTTAATGTGCAAGGAACCCTGTAATTTATTAAATCCTTTTCTTTAGCAAATCTGAGACCCATTACTCAACAATATATCACATCACTGATGATATGGTATCAATTTGAATAAGAGAAATCATGAATTGAGGGTGCCTTTTTGTTGCTTTATGGTAGTATTGATTTATAGATCTCAGTTTTGGTTTGCCAGAGCTATTATCAAATGTATTATTATCTGCAGATGTAGCCTAGGTTATTGTTGCCACTGGTGCGTTGTTGGATATTCTGTGGTATTTTGCTTTCGAATCCTATAGAAACTCTGTAATATTCTATGTTATAATGCAATCTTTTTGGTTATCAGTAGGTAAAAGAAAGCTGGCTATATCTGTAACTGACTGTCATATGTAGGTCATCACCCTGCTTTTTTAATGTTTAAAATGTTACAAATTATTTTATAACATTTTCTTTTACATTAAGTATATATGGGTACAGTTATGGTAGTGTGCGAATCCTATGTCAGAGCCACAAAAAACATAATTGCTCAGTTATTCATTTTCACTCAGAAAAGTATAATGTTTTTATTAAACAACAAGTCTTTGAAAATTGTAATGTACTGTAGTTTGGGAAAAAATAATTGCTATACTACCATCGAGTCCTCTAGAAAAAAATAAACAATAGAGATCTGGATCTGGTGTCAGGAGTTGTTCGTTAAACACAATGCAATCAGTTTTTATTATTTAATGTTTCTTTTACTCAAAGGTTGTGCTGTATGTGTCACAACAGAAGAGTAAGAAGTGGGAAGACATAAAAGAAATTTAATTAAGAGAGTATTATCTTGGTCAACATAGTAATCGACAATTCTATTCATACACCATTTTTAATTTACTGTTGAGATTTTGTTTTCGGAAACATGCAGATTTCTTGGGGATTAAAATGAATAATTAATTAAAAAAACATGCTCGAAATATTCAAGAAGCATTGACAATTAGCAATGAGCGTTCCTTTAAAGGCTTTTTTATTTATATAGACAGCAGTCTCTTGGTCTTTTGGAGCATGTTTGAACTTCCATAATCAACAACGTTTATTTAAAAACAAAATTGGGAATGGTAAAGAAGTATTGAGTATTTAACTCATACAAAGAGAAACAATCTCTAGTTTCAGAATATGATAAAAAGATATAGCAGAAATGTATTACATTTAAATGTTATACAATAATACAATATTGATAAAGGATCCCAATAGTTTAAATTGGTGCTTTTGTTTTAGTCAATTAAACATTTTTTGTTGCTTTAAATGTAACTTAAATACTACCCTCCATAAATGTCTGAGTGCTGCAAAACCTCTTTCTTTCTTTCACTCACCACTGTTTTCATCAGACTTACATTTTGGGGCACATACAGTATTTGTGAAGAGGGCAGGCAGCACTGGTGCACTCAAATGTTGCTTAAATGTCAATGCTTTAATAAAATGATTAATATTCCAATATTTGTAGTGCAAACTGTTATACTAAAATGTGATTAGACCTGAGGAGAAGGATTATTAGAAATAGCTGACAACTAGTGCTATTTTCAGGCTTATGGTACATAAAATACTGTATAAGACTTTTTGAATATTTAAAAGAATAAAAACCCTGTTTAAATATTCAATCCTTCCCAACACCAAAGTGAACTAATTCCAGTGACATGTTTAAGATGTCTCATCTGGGTAATTGATAACTCTTTACCCAAATCTGACACCTCTAAGTATTTTTACAGTAATTTATTTTTTAAAGTTAAACTTGAGAGGTGTTTGTTTGCCCTTGGTTGCTCCCTTTTAGCTGCTGTCACTGTATGTTCAGCAAGTGTTTGCTCAGCCAAAGTCCAGTCTCCCCATCTCCCCTTAACATTATTGGATCTCTGATATGGACAGGGTGGGTGTGACAGGGTAAATGAAAGCCACCAGCTACTGTATATGCCTGGAAAACCTATGTCTAGTCTGCAGTGCAGCACTGACTAGGTTAACTTCAGCTGGGAACCTCAGGACAATTAGTTGGATCCCAGCTGCCTAATCAAGGTGTGTTAAAACCCCAGGCTGTAGACACATGGGGCGGGCTGTTGAGGAGAGAGGAGTAAGCTGCTGAAGAGATTACTGATATAAGGTCTGTTAGCAAAGAAGATGAATTATGAACTGTCTGTCCCCTGCATAGAAAAGGGTAGCTGCATTATTTTTTAGAGTGTCTGCTAAAGAGAAACTGTTTTGTTTGGTCTGCTGAAGAAAAAGCCATTTTCTTTTGTTTGCTGATGAAAAGCCATTTTTTTCTCTTGTTTGCTGATGAAAAGCTATTTTTGTTTTTGTGTGCTGTATATCTTTTAAGGCTAAATAAATAAGCCTTGTGAAGAAACCCGCGTGTGTAGTTGCATGTACCCTGCAACATATGGTGTTCAGAAGTCCTGGGATTTTCAAAAGGCTCCTGCAGTTAAAGGGCCACACACACACACACACAAGAATGGAAGAAATTTTGAAAGAGTTTCTGTTCGAGCAGACCAGACAGCAGGGACAGTTAATGCAGGAGCAGGCCCAGCTGCAAGCGGAGAGAGATGAAAGACTACAGGCAGCACAAGATGAGCGGATTGCCAATCTGCTGACCCATTTCCAAGAACTTGCCAACAGACCCCTGATACTCCTGAGGAAAATGGCACCGAACGAGGATCCAGAAGCTTTTTTACTGACATTTGAAAGAGTTGCCGAAGCTCAGGGCTTGGCTACAGATCGCTGGGCAACTGCTTTGGCCCCGCTCCTCATAGGAGAAGCCCAGGCCTCATATCAGGGTCTCCCAGCAGATCAGGCAATGGACTACCGACAAGTAAAAGCTGCCATACTGGATCGCTTAGGTCTGACCCCAGAGACCTACCAGCAGCAGTTCCGGAACATGAAGTACACCGCTAAGATGAGACCCCGGGTCCTCGCTCAGCGATTATTGGACATGTGTACGCGCTGGATACAACCCGAGGAGTGCACTAAGGAGGCAATTCTTGAGCAGGTGGTTTTGGAACAATTTCTGCAAATAATACCCCCTGCCGCACACTCGTGGGTAAAACGCCACGCTGCTGAAACCCTAGCTTTGGCAGTCCGACTCGTGGAGAACTTCCTTGGGGCTGAGCAGCAGGCGAGTGTCCTGGACCCTATTCCACCGGCACTTGCGGACGCCCAAAGAGGGAGGTCAGATCATCGGGGAACCTACGGCCCGTCCATACGCAACCGCCAAGTCCAACGGAAGGAGCAGTCATTCCAGCAAGGACGGAGTCCAAATGCTGGTCCAACCAGAGACCCTCATCTCCTTCCGGATGTCGGCTCGTCGCAAAATGAAAAGAACTTCCAAGGACGTCGCCCACAGGACCCACCAGATGCCTGGTCTCCAGTAACCGGTCCAGCGGAGCGCTATCCACAGCCCCCTCCTGCGAGGGAACCCTCTCCATGTTCCGCCTGCGGAGAACAAGGCCACTGGTATGTGGACTGTCCACAGATGGATTATTCATTCAGTAAAACCGTCGCCTTGGCCTTTACTGGAGAAAATTACAAGCCCTGGCTACTTCCAGCCCTGATTGGGGGAAAAAACGTCCAGGCCCTTGTAGATTCGGGCTCTGGGAAAACTCTGGTCCTCCAGGAACTGTTACCACCTAACATGTGTTCTTTTGACTCCCCATGGAGCATATAATGTATACACGACGATGTAAAATGCTATCCGACGGCCAAAATCCGGCTACAGGTAAAAGGTCAGGAGGCTTACCTCGAAGTAGGAGTCGCTCCTTGGCTCCCTGCCCCCGTTGTGCTCGGTCGGGACTGGCCTTTCTTTTCGGAACTAATGGCCCCAGTCTTTCACGAGGAGCCTCCTTCTAGGGCTCAGGAGAACCCTGGCAAACTGTTCCCCTTCTCGGCAGACCTTTTTCCCAGTAGACACCGGGTTCAAAAGACTCAGAAGCAAAGACGCTCTGACAAACAGGACTGGTTGCAGAAATCTAAATCTGGGTCTCAAGGGGACCATTCTAGTAGTCAGAGGTCACAAGTGATGGCTGGGGATGGCCAAAGGGAGGGGGATATGGGCCCTGGAGATTTACCAGACCTGTACCTCCCTGACTTTCACCAGAAGCAAAGGGAAGACCCAGTCCTTGCTAGACAGTATGACAAGGTGGTGATAATTGATGAGCAGATTTTAGATGCACAGGGGGTGATAGTATTCCCCCATTTTGAGCTATCAAATTATATCCTATATAGGGTGAATAGGCAGACACAAACAGGGGAGGTCACCAGACAGATATTGGTTCACAAGGCGTTTGTTAAATCTGTGTTCACTCTAGCCCATACTGTCCCTTGGGGTGGTCACCTGGGCAGGGATAAAACATTGGACCGTATTTCATCCCAATTCTATTGGCCAGGGATGCATAGTGATATTGCTAAGCTATGTGCGGCATGTCCGGAGTGCCAGCTAACTAGTCCAAAAGGACAAAAACCAGCCCCTTTGGTTCCTCTACCCTTGGTGTCAGTTCCCTTTGAGAGGATTGGGATAGACTTGGTAGGACCTCTAGAACCTTCTGCAAAAGGACACAGGTTTAACCTTGTAATAGTTGATTATGCAACAAGATATCCTGAGGCGTTTCCCCTGAGAACAGCAACGGCGAAGCAAGTAGCCAACAAGTTGTTGGAACTGTTCTCACGGGTTGGACTTCCCCAGGTTATGTTGACAGACCAAGGTACAGATTTCATGGCTAAACTGATGCAGGATGTCTACCATCCACAGACTGACGGATTGGTGGAAAGATTTAACCGAACTCTAAAAGGGATGCTGAGGAAATTTGTAGATTCAGAGAAGAGAGTCTGGGATGAACTTCTCCCTTTTCTGCTGTTTGCAGTGCGAGAAGTTCCCCAGGCCTCCACGGGATTCTCTCCATTTGAATTGCTCTATGGCCGCCAACCCCGGGGTATCCTAGACCTCCTAAAAGAGTCCTGGGAGGAACAGCGGTCCCCTTCTAAGAATACCCTGCAATATGTACTAGACCTCAGGAAGCGCCTAGATGTGGTCGGCCATTTTGCCAGGGAGAATTTTAGATCAGCCCAGGACAGTCAGGAGAGACATTACAATCAGAATGCTTGCATGAGAGTGTTTAACCCAGGAGACCAGGTGATGTTATTGTTACCCAGTTGCGAGAGTAAACTCCTGGCCAAATGGTAGGGCCCATTCAAAGTACTCCGCAGTACGGGTGATGTGGATTATGAGATCGCTCAACCAGGGTCCAGGAAGGGTAAACAAATTTACCATGTGAACTTGCTGAAACCCTGGAAGATGCACCGGTCTCTACTCATCCACTCGGTGGAGGAGGAAACGAACTTGGGTCCTCAGCCTCCACGGGAGAACATCGTGAGTGACGATAAAATCCCAATGGGTAAACAGTTGTCCTCTGAACAAAAAGGGGACTTGTTAGCAATAATTACACAATTCCAGGATGTTTTTTCTGACTTACCAGGACAAACTAACTTAATTTCCCATGCAATCGAGACAGCACCTGTGGTAAAAGTACATTCCCGTCCTTATAGGTTGCATGAAAGACGTAGGGCTCTGGTAGAGAAGGAGGTACAAGAAATGTTACACTTAGGAGTGATTGAGGAATCATGCAGTGAGTGGTGTAGTCAACTAATTATTGTCCCTAAACCCGATGGGAAGGTAAGATTTTGTGTGGACCTCTGAAAGGTCAATGCGGTATCCAAGTTTGACGCATATCCAATGCCAAGGGTGAACTAATTAATTGACGCCCTTGGTAACGCGGAATATATATCCACGCTTGACTTGACAAAAGGATACTGGCAAATACCCTTAGAGGAAAAGTCCAAATGCAAAACAGCCTTTGCCACTCCCATGGGTTTATACCAGTTTGTGACAATGCCATTTGGACTGCATGGAGCCCCAGCCACATTTCAGAGACTCATGGATAAGGTACTGAGGCCCCATAGGACTTATGCCGCAGCCTACCTAGATGACATTGTCATTTATAGTAAACACTGGTGGGCCCATCTAAATAGGCTGAAAGCGGTCCTCAAATCTCTAAGAGAGGCAGGGCTCACAGCCAACCCTAAGAAATGTGCCCTGGGTAAGGCAGAAACCAAATACTTAGGGTATGCAGTGGGAGGTGGAAAAGTAAGGCCACTAGCCGACAAGGTAGTTGCCCTGAAAGAAATTCCGACCCCCCCAAACAAAAATGCAGGTACGCTCTCTGCTGGGTTTAGCAGAGTACTACTGGCAGTTCATCCCCAACTATTCGGAAGTGGCAGCCCCTTTAACGGACCTCACAGAAAAGTGTGCCCCTAAACAAGTGGTATGGTCAAGGGATTGTCAGAGAGCCTTTGAGGACATAAAAATGTGTCTATCAGAGGGTCCCATCCTTAGAAGCCCAGACTTCAACAGCCCTTTTATAGTGCAAACAGATGCATCAGAGATAGGGCTAGGGGCAGTGTTGTCACAACAGTTTGAGGGAGTTGAACACCCTATCCTTTTCCTGAGTAGGAAATTGTTCCTGAGGGGAAAAAACTACTCAGTGATTGAGAAAGAGTGCCTCGCAGTAAAGTGGGCAATCGAGGCTTTGAGGCATTACCTGGCAGGAGTCCATTTTTCTTTGGGGACGGACCATGCTCCACTGAAGTGGTTAAATAGTATGAAGGATTCCAATGCTAGATTTACTAGGTGGTATATGGCCCTCCAACCCTTCTCATTTGAGATTCAGCACAGGCCGGGAAAAGAGAACGCAAATGCTGACTTCTTTTCTAGAGAAGGGGTGGATGGTCGGGCTTCAGCCGTGCGTAGCCCCAGCCACACACTAACAGGGGAGGAATGTGACAGGGTAAATAAAAGCCACCAGCTTTGACTAGGTTAACTTCAGCTGGGAACCTCAGGACAATTAGTTGGATCCCAGCTGCCTAATCAAGGTGTGTTAAAACCCCAGGCTGTAGACACATGGGGCGGGCTGTTGAGGAGAGAGGAGTAAGCTGCTGAAGAGATTACTAATACAAGGTCTGTTAGCAAAGTAGACGAATTATGAACTGTCTGTCCCCTGCATAGAAAAGGGTAGCTGCATTATTTTTGAGTGTCTGCTAAAGAGAAACTGTTTTGTTTGGTCTGCTGAAGAAAAAGCCATTTTCTTTTGTTTGCTTATGAAAAGCCATTTTTTTCTCTTGTTTGCTGATGAAAAGCTATTTTTGTTTTTGTGTGCTGTATATCTTTTAAGGCTAAATAAATAAGCCTTGTCAAGAAACCCGCGTGTGTAGTTGCATGTACCCTGCAACAGTGGGATAAGGGTAATAAAACACTTCCCTATTCAGAAGCCCCTGAGAAATTCAACTATTTGACTAAGTGGGATTGCACCTTTAATGCTGGTCTCCTTATTCAATATTAAAATACACCTTTTGTATGTAGCCTTCTAACTAAAGTGTTTTATGCTGTCAACGTTGATTTTGTTCCTTTACGTTGTGTTAGAACTATTTGTGAATTACAAGACTTTGGACAGCTTTTTAAATTACTGAACAAAAAGCTCTGAGCACAATGATAGAGGCATATTTAAATATTATCAGCTCATCTGTATCTGTATATTTGGGCTTGGGATTCCATTTAAACCTGTGAGCAATCATAATAATAGTTGCATTTCATCTGGTAGAAGCAATAGGAATTAGGCATGTGTAATGAAATGTTTAGAAAACAATAACGATAGATAGCACTCCAAAAAGTGTTCAAAGACTACATGCAGGGTGCAAAAGGAACAAGGAGGACCCTAATTCCACCTAAAACAATTACTAAAACACCATAGGGTGTTCCAGCACTCACTGAGTAATAGAATAATTTCAAACATAGGAATATGCCAAAATAAAAATTTAATAATGAAAGCACAAGATATCTTTAAATATGGAACAATGTCACAAAAGCGGGTAATACAAAAATAGACCCTAAATATGGTGGTATAGGGGAAAACACAAGGGAAGGGAACAAAACAAGGAAAACCACAATGGGAAAGAAGGTGGGTGTGGGTGGGGGAAAAATGCAGAGGGTAATTAGGGGGGCAAAGTTTTGGGGTAAAGACCCCTTCCTCTGGCCCATTCCCTCAGGCCCAGATGGACCAAAGGTACTTCGCTAAACCCTGCGTCCCCCAACAAACTACGCCAAACCCACAACTAAAGATAATATGGATATACAATATATATATATATATATATATATATATATATATATATCTGAGAAACAGCAAAGGCTTAATAAGTATAGTCCTGATCCAACAAGAGAATGTATGCTGGTTTGACAAAATAGATAATTAAACTGTAAAGTCCTCAGTCTGTGTAGAAAAAATTCTCTTCCTCTCCCTCTCCCTCTCTCTCTCCCCTAGGGTTTGAAATGTTTAAGTGCTTTGATTTCATTGGTTTTAGATGGACAGCACCTTCTCCGCCAGAGCACCCCGCAGTGCATGCTAATTCGTAATTTCTCAGTTGAATTCCTAGCACAATCTTCTGAATATTTCAGTGAGCTTCAAATCTTAAAAACATATTTATTTGCCCACTAAATGGAGAGCTCAAAATGCTTTGAATAATGACCTGAATATACATTTTTAGCAATGCTAATTAAAAATAACCATGCCGGTCAAGGGTTTCCCTTTTTGTTATGGTGGAAAAAATATGTTCAATTAATAATATCACTGCATCCGACTACAGCAAACATGAATCACTAGGTCCATCCCAGCTATTTTCCTGTCTACTGGTTACTTTAAAAATCCTTAAGTAAATGGCCTATTTTTTTTTAAAAGAAGTTCCATAGAGAATAATGGGTCAGGATTTACAATGTGGGGTATCGCAACCAGGCCTGCCGACAGGGAGGTAGTGTAGGTACATCTGTCCCAGGCACCGAGGTTGAGGGGCAAAGTTGGACAAAATTCAATTTTTGTCAGCCTTGGTGTTTCCCCCTCCGGCACTGGACAGGGCCTGGATGGATCCCATGGCACATATAGGGTTTGGTAGGTGAGTAGGCAGAGTGAGAGGAGAGGGAGAGAGGCTGGGGAGAGATGGGTGGGGAAAGAGGGGTGAAGTGGACACCTCCCTACACCACTCAACAAACTGGGACACCGGTAAAGTTGTTGGCTACCCTGATCGCAACCAGATCTGACATAAATGCAGTTAACTTTAATGTCAGATAATGCCCAATACCCCAGATCTTACTGAATTCCGGCCATAGTGTTCTGTTTTATTGTTTGAGTTAAAAATTATTTATACTCTGTCAGGGAGCTAGTGTCCTTTTAATACCCTCAATTTCAGATATCTAAGCAAAACACATTTGAATTAGCTGCACTTTAAATTAAAGAATGCCCTTTTTAACGTAATCCTCTAATTACAGATGTACCATAGCAGTCCTTATTGCTCCCACTGCTACAATGAAACACACAATGCACCAGCAGGAGCAGAGCCATTGTGTGTGGATTAGAAATGTGTGAAAAAGAGGTGGGGTTAATGCATTACTTTACCTGCTGGCACATGCCAGCAGGTGCAGTAGTGCCTGCTACATCTGTAGTTAAAATAACTATTTGTGAATTTCAATTGTAATAGCTGGAAAAGATACAGTAACTAACAAAAGTGTGCAGCTAAACATTCAAAATACCTACCTTGCATCAAACCCAGGGACCCAATTATATACCAGCATTAACTCAGATCAAACGTATTGCCAACTATATTCTATCAAGCTAATGCATACCATCATCAGTACCACTGATGAGACTGTTTCACCCCTTATTAACCTTGGTCAACAAACATAATGCTTTCATGATATCTCCTGAATTTCAATGTTAAAATGTTCAGACCTATTTCTGAAAGATAAGCTTCATCATCTCTAAACAACCCAACAATTACATCTTCCAGATCCATTTGTGTTAACCACCATAACTCCCATATTGTTCACAAATGTAAATACTGTAAGGCTTTTTTCTACGCTATTCAAGTAACTTAAAATTCAATTCCACCGATATACAGTACTGTATCATGTCTGACATCACAATGAAAGAACTAGAAAAAAAAATACTAATTTGAGCTAAATTCTTAAGTGTACTATGAATTAGCAACTGCATTTGTCTCAGGTTATTGCCCCATGGACAACTAAAAATATGTAAAAAAAAACCATCTTCGTCTTTGTAACTAAATCTAAAAAGCAGAATATCACTCAAATACACACCTCATAGTGTATCAACTTTTTAAACAATAGTAAAGAGAAACCGTTCATTTATACACTCAGATGTTAAATACTTGGTCACAAATACATCTGATAAAACTCAGCACCTGTACGTTGGTTCCCTCTGGCCAATGTTGGGCCCCATGCCTCTCTGCCTGGTATTTTCTTCCTCCTCACTGGCAGGGTGTGCTTCCATGTTCCAATTGGATGATGTCAGAGCTGTTTAATGGCTCTGTTTAGCCCTACACATTTTCTCAGAGGAGCACAAGCTTTGCTAGGCTTGATTTTATCAGAAGTCCTTCTGGCCAAGTATTTAACTTTTGAGTGAACACATTGATTTTGTATCTTTACCTTTATGAATAAAGGTGATATACTATGATAAGTGTTCTGTATTTGTGTGCTCTTCTACATTTTAGTTATCTACTTCCCACAAGAAGGTGTGAAATTGTCATTGAACTGAAACCACCAAATGTACCACTCTACTATCACTTTTTGAAAGACGCATTAACTTGTAATAGACTGTTTGATTTAAATTTGTCCCCACCATATTTTTTAAATGTTAACTTACTAACATAGAGACTGGTTTTATGACTAATAATTATGGTTGAGTGTGATTTGGATTATAACTATGTAACCCCCCCTCAATGGGGTTACCAGTTTGCTGCAAGCGGTGATAGCATATGCTAAGTCCCACCCTGTGTTTCTACAGGGATACTGTTGTCACAGAGGAGTATATAGGAGAGAGGAAGGTTCTGGAAATGAAGGTTCCTGGAGGATGAGGAGAGGAGCATTGGGGTTTGTAGATAGGGATGATGTTCTCTTCTCAATAAGAGGGATCAGGCCCCCTTTTTTGTTATGTTATAGATAGGGACAGTGCCCTTATAGTAAGTATCCCAATTAGATTACCAACGGAAACATGCAAGTACCAAAGAGGGGGAGACAGACGGGCCACAGCGGGCCATGTGCAGAGGGGTCCCGGGTGTAAGCGGATCAGCTCTATAGGTGAATCCATATTCACCTCAAGTAGTAGGGAAGAGGCAGTTCCCAATCAAGAATGGGGTATTGTCATTACCTGCACAAAACCATCCTGGATACACATAAGGACCCAAATTAGATGGCGTATAATAAACATTACTCCGAAGGGGGGTCCAAGTACCATATATGCACCTCCCTCTGAGTGTTAATAGTGGGCACCTAGGGAAGCACTATGTTCATGAAAAACCAAGAGTATGTAAAGCAACGTACAGCCATGTCGAGTACGTGTGTGAGGTGTCCCTGTGCCTGGGGACCCACATAAAAACTGAGTTGTTTCTGGCTCCCATCATTTTCACCCTTGCTACCTCATCACCCAACCGCCTGAATCGAACTCCATGAATTGAGCGACCACACCTGTGAAATTCTGTCCAACATTACACTCAGGCAATGACTCTCATTACGCAATATTGGCTCTGGACATGAAACCCTCCTCTTCTGTTGTGCCATTACATGATTTCAGGCTGTGATATGATAGTGAATTAGATGAATGGACCAAAAACCTTGGCATCTTGAACACCTTTTGAACACTGAATAACACTGTGATTGTTGAGCTGAGCTGCTCCGATAATAAACAACTTCCATTTTCTCTTTACGGAAACTCTGTACTGGCCCTGCTGTTTTGGTTTCCTCCAATGAATGCATTAACTCCCTGTTAAAGCAAGGGTGCTCCCTTAAACCCAATTATCTAACCGCATGTGCTCCATTTAAAATGCATCAATCACTAGTTGTACCCACTAGCCAATTAAAATGTCTACTGTATATGCAACCAATAACAAATGATGGTTAATCGGAAGCCCACGACCGACCTATAGCCAGGTGTATTAGTGCTCACATTTTGTATGTGAGTATTGAATAAGATTGGAACAGTAGACAACAGTCATGAAAGATGACAGACTATCTTATAATGTGAAGATATGTCATAACAACATAGGAGAAAGAAAGGCAGAACAGTCACAAAATGTCTAGAATCTATGGATTCTTTGAAGATAAAGAATACATGGATATCACTTAGCAATCAACCATGTTTAAGAAAAGAAAAACGGTAACAGTCGTTTCAATAAAACAAATTGTGCTGGTTGGAATCAACCTATTGATAAGCAATTATGTGCTTTTAACATTGTGTTCTAATACAGATAATTGCATTTGTAGTTGGCATGGGTTTATATGCGTTTTCATTTTAAAGAAACACAGTTATATTACTACTCTTGTTTATATGCAGTAAACAACTTCAACGATAATGATGCTATTTGAAAGAGCTGATGAAGCTTAGAAAAATTACACCATCATAAAAGGA
Source organism: Ascaphus truei (assembly GCF_040206685.1). NCBI lineage: Eukaryota > Metazoa > Chordata > Amphibia > Anura > Ascaphidae > Ascaphus > Ascaphus truei. The sequence continues at coordinate 92,764,913 of NC_134486.1, read as the reverse complement.
TACTTTATTAGCTATTAACATTTTATAGTACAAAAGAAATATGTTTTGCAAGTTGGCAGTACAGAATAAAGAGAAACTCAATTTTAAATAGATGGATACTCAATTAACAACAATATCACTTCATACAATAAATATGCCCTGTGTACAATATCATGTTAAATGTTATCTTGCAATACTGTACTGTATGTAAGAGCGCTATTAATCTTGATCCTATACAAGTTTAATAGTTGAAAATATATATTTTGAGTATAAGCATCAATGTAAAGGTACATTACTTTAGTTATATGAGGAATAATTAATATCTTACTAGCAGAACCACAACGCATGGTAAACCAATTACAACAGCAATCCTATTAGCTAGTTTCTGCCCCTCCCCCCCCCATCACCCATCCTTTCTTTTTTTAAGGAATCTGAACCAGTGGGTCCTCAAGAGCAGAGCAGTGCTATTTTTAGCTCTGGAAAAACCCCATTTGCCAAGTTAGTGTTTTTAAATGCCGGTGTGTCAGCTCCAATTCGAGAATTCAAAATTGCACCGAATCCAGCGGGCCAACTGAAAGACACAATGACATTGTAGCTGTAAGGTCCGGGGGAACACACCTCCCTAAGGGGGTTCCCCCCGTGACTTTACCTACCCACGCTCCAGTCCTCCTCCCTTGCCACCGCGGGCGGGTACTTCCTTCCGCTCCGCTTCCCGCGGTGGCTACTGAACGCGCGCGCACGATCGAGGACTTTTACGTCCTCACTCAGGAGGAGTTCCCGCCCCCAGCTCAGGCCGCGAGTATCTCTCCTGCGCGGCGCACACGCCTGAGGCACGTGCACCGCTCACAAGCCTCGCAGCAAGAGCAGCTGTGGTAATTATATCCCCACCAATTCCTATCTTACCTGGGGCCGCTCCCTTGTCACTCCCCCTCTTCCTATTGGGCCTTCCTCCTATTTATACCTTGCTCAGCCATTCCTTCTTTGGCTGAGCATAGCTTTGTGTGACCTGTGTTACCCACGGTCGTGCCTGCCTCAGTTCCTTGTCTCTTTGTCTTTTCTAGTGATCCCTTGTGTACCGAACCGGCTTGGCTGTGGACCCGCTCTGGACTTCGACCCTTGGCCTGTACCCTGACTTCCTGAACTCTCCGACCCTTCACCTCGGCTTGCGGATTCCAACTTACCCCCAAGCTCTCGGTACCAACTATCTTCTGGAACCTCCCTTTTCGTTTGGCGAGTATCTTACTTATCTTATACTCCAAGACGGTTCCAGATGCCTATTTTCCACTTTCCAGACGTGTCCCCGTAGCTGTGGGTGCAGTCGTTACATCTCTCACCTCAGTTTCGGGGTCCCTCCTTGTCCGTGGTGAGCACAGCGTAACATTATGCTCAGCCCAACGGACATGGACTCCGAAGAGGTTGAGCAACCATGCCCCATGCAGCGACTTCTCCAGCTAGAGACGCAGCTTGCCTCCATGGCGCAGGAGCTCTCTAGACTCTCCTCCTTGCAGTCTTCCCCAGGCCCCTCTGCCATGGCAGCTGTGGCGTTTCCCTCTCCGGGTTTTCCCGTGGCTGTGGATCCTCGTCTCCCGGCTCCCAACCGCTATGCAGGGGACCCCCACGAGTGCAGAGGGTTTATTAATCAGTGCGAGATTCAATTTGAATTATCTCCTTCGCGCTTTCCTACTGCACGTTCAAGGGTGGCCTATATTATGTCCCTCTTGTATGGAAAGGCCCTAGCCTGGGCATCCCCCATCTGGGAGCGGGAGCCTGCCATGACGCGTGACTATTCTCGCTTTCTTCGAGAATTCAGGCGAGTGTTTGATACGCCTGGTCGCCAAATTACGGCAGATTCTTCCCTCTTTCATATTTCCCAGGGTACTCGTCCTTTCGCCGAGTATGCTTTGGACTTCCGGACCATCGCGGCGGAGACCTCCTGGAACGATGACTCACTCTCAGCAGCTTTATGGCAGGGTCTGTCGGACGTCATCAAGGACCAACTGGCCACTATGGAGAGACCCACCAGATTGGAGGATCTCATTGCGGTCTGTATCCACGTGGACCAGCGGCTACGAGAGAGAAGACTTGAACGCACTCTTCCTCGTACCACCTCCTCTCGGTCTACCAGCCGCAGTCTCGTCCATTACGTTCTCCAACCCATGGAGGAGCCCGAACCTATGCAGCTCGGAAGTTATCGGCTATCCGCGTCTGAGAGACAGCGCCGACAAGATGGTGGACTGTGCCATTACTGCGGTCACCCCGGTCATCTGCTGGTAAGCTGTCCCCTGCATCCGGGAAATGTCAGGACCCAATAAGGTATGAGAGGGTCTCATTGGGTGTAATCTCTTCTCCTCTTTCTTCTCCTAAAGAACTTCCCACTCGAATTATGCTGCCTATCTCTCTATCCTGGAATAACTCCCTGATCCCCCCCTCCGCATTTATAGATTCTGGGTCTCAGGGAAACTTTATTGATCAGAGTTTTGCCTATAGGAATGGGATTCCCTTCCGATCTAAGACTGTTCCAGTTGGTCTAGAGGCCATAGACGGGCGTCCACTCCAACCAGCTTTTATTTCCTGGAGACTTGTTCTCTATCCCATTCCACGGAGGACGGTCACCAAGAAAAGATTATCTTGGACATGATCCACACTCCATCGGTAGATGTGATTCTGGGACTCCCCTGGTTGCAACTACACAACCCTCAACTGGATTGGGCTAACAAAGAACCCATACGATGGAGCAGGTATTAGCCAGAGTGGAGTTACCCGCAGAGTATAAAACTTCCCTCCCAATGGTCTACTGGGATCTGGCGGACGTTTTCGATAAGGTATGTTCTGAAGTGTTACCTCCCCATAGAGACTTTGACTGTCCTATTGACCTTCTTCCCGGTGCTACCTTACCCAAGAGCCGTTCTTACCCTCTATCCATACCCGAGACCAAGGACATGGCCGAATATATTCAGGATAATTTAAGGAAGGGGATCATCCACAATTCTTCATCTCCAGCTGGAGCTGGATTTTTTTTTGTTAAGAAAAAGGATGGTTCCTTGCTCCCCCGTATTGACTACAGAGGTCTTAACAAAATTACGATCAAGAACCGTTATCCCCTGCCACTTATTTCCGAACTCTTCGATCGTCTACAGGGGGCAACAATTTTTTCCAAACTTGATCTCCGCGGAGCCTATAACCTTGTCCGCATCCGTCAGGGCGACGAGTGGAACACCGCCTTTAACACCCAGGATGGGTATTATGAATACCTAGTCATGCCTTTCGGCCTGTGCAATGCTCCGGCGGTCTTCCAGGAGTTTGTCAACAAGATCTTCCGCGATCTCCTCGATAGATTCGTTATCGTATATCTTGACGATATCCTTATTTTTTCTAAATCCCTCTCTGACCACATTCAGCACACCAAATTAGTCCTGTCCCGTCTTCGGGAGAACCATCTCTACGCTAGGTTAGAGAAATGTTCTTTTCATCTTTCTTCCATTCCCTTTCTTGGTTACATAATTTCTAGCACTGGCTTCTCTATGGACCCAGTCAAACTCAAAGCTATTTTAGAATGGCCACAACCCACTTTCCTGAAAGCCATACAGCGATCCTTGGGATTTGCGAATTACTATCGTAAATTCATCAAGAATTTTTCTTCTATCATGGCTCCCATTACTGCCCTTACCAAAAAGGGAGTTAACACAGCAGTTTGGTCTCCTGCAGCTCTCCAAGCTTTCGACTCCCTCAAAAAATCTTTCGCTTCTGCTCCTATTTTGCGTCATCCTGACCCCGGGCTTCCCTTTACCTTAGAGGTAGATGCATCCGATGTCGGTGCTGGCGCCATTCTCTCTCAGAGACAATCCCCACAGGCCAAACTTCATCCCTGTGGGTTCTTTTAAAAAAAAAAAATCTTCGTCAGAACGGAACTATGATGTCGGAAACAGAAAGCTCCTGGCTATTAAACTCGCTCTTCAGGAATGGAGACATCTTCTGGAGGGAACGGAGACCCCCATTTCAATCTTTACTGATCATAAAAATTTACTTTACATTGAGAGTGCACATCGCTTTGGGGCACGTCCGGCTCGATGGTCTCTTTTTTTTCGAGATTTAATTATCTCATATCTTACATTCCTGGCTCAAAAAATCAAAAGGCAGACGCACTTTCACGTCAATTCCTGTTTGAGGACAATTCCGAAGTTATCTCCGAAACAATCTTACCCTCCAAATATATTTTTTGGCCAACTCTTTTGATATCCTGGATCAGGTCATGGCAGCACAATCTAACCTCCCGAGGGGCCTTAAGGTGCCGGTCGGCCGTCTGTTTGCAGCTCCACACTTCCTTAAGAAGATTCTTGAGTGGGGTAATTCTTCTAGGTGAGCCGGTCACCCAGGCATTAGCAGAACTTCTGACCTCATTGGTCGTACCTTTGGGTGGCCAACCATGTTGCAGGACATTTCGGAGTATGTAAAGACCTGTCCAATCTGCGCCCAGGTTAAGACCATTCGTAGAAAGCCGTACAGTCTTCTTCAACCCCTCCCTATACCAGAACGCCCATGGAGTCATCTGTCCATGGACTTTGTGGTGGAACTTCCAACCTCTAAAGGGATGAACACCATTCTGGTTGTCGTGGACCATTTTTCCAAGCAGGCTCATTTCGTCCCCCTTAAAGGCCTTGTGACAGGGTGAAGTCAACCCCTATCAGTTATGCCTGGGAAACATATGTCTGAGTGCTTCATCCAGCACTCATAAGGGTTAACTCAGGTGGAAGCTAGCTAATCAGGATGTAAGCTGACACCTGAGAGCCAGCAAGGTAGATAAGGATCTTGTTACCAGCAGTAGCTGCTTGTCTCAGATGAGAGCACATGGATAGATGTGCTGCTAGCCAGAAGGATACAGCACACTACTTACTGCAGCCAAAGTAAGATTTCTTTCATTTGTTTGCATGACTGCTTAAAAAGACTCTTACGGTTTGGGTATGGTTTAGCCAGCCAGCCTGCTAGCTAGGACTGCTGTGTTAGTCAGTTTTCCCCCAACGTGGAGCAGGATTTATTTGCTTAAAGGGACAGTGTACCCGCATGTTATGTTGCTGTGGAGAAATAAAGCCACTGAACGTTTTCATTTATCCTGAAACTACACGTGTGGACTGTTCCCGGACCTCGGCTACAGGCCGTCCTGCCACAGGTGGTGTCAGAAGTGGGATTTGGACGGGCCCTGTATCTGAAGGGCCACACACACACAGACGGGAAAAAAAAAAAAATGGAGACAATTTTTTCTCAGTTCCTTGAGCAACAGCTCCAGCTAGCAGAGAAGCAAGCTGAGCAACAAGCCCAGCAAGATGAGCAACAGGCCCATCGAGAGGAAAAGCTACTCCAATTGCTGGCCGACGGCCCAGCCCCAGGCAGACCAGGGATTCCAAATAATCCACCAGTGATGCTGCATAAAATGAAGCCAAACGAAGACCCAGGGGCATTTCTCCTCACTTTTGAAAGGGTAGCCATGGCCCACGGCTGGACAGTTGATCGCTGGGTAACGACTCTGGCTCCACTCCTCATAGGGGAAGCTCAGGCAGCCTACCAGGCTCTTCCAGCAGACGAGGCCATGGACTATCAGCAACTAAAGGCTGCTATTCTGGATCGCCTAGGCCTCACTCCAGAGACCTACCGACAGCGGACCGTCAAATATACAAACAGAGACAGACCCCGGGTCGTAGCCCACCGCTTAGTAGACTTATGTACCAGGTGGATACAACCGGAAAAAACATGACAAGGCAGAGATCCTTGAACAGTTTGTGCTCGAGCAGTTCATACAGATACTGCCCCCCTCCTCCCGCTCCTGGGTAAAAAGACACGCTGCATTTTCCCTGGATTCAGCGGTCCGCTTGGTGGAAAACTTCCTGGGCGACGACACCCAACAGGATAGCTGGGAATGGCCGGTGCAAACACCAGTTGCTTCCGGTGATACTAGAGGCAGGAGAGCAGACAATCGAGGGGTCTACAACCCGCCAGCTCGGGAGATCCTGTCAACCCGATCGGAAGACGCTTTCCCATCTCGGAGGGTTCCTGGTACAAACTCCCGCAGAGACGCACGTCCTGGGTCCGAGGCCACTGGATCACTCAAGGGAGGCCGCCACCCACAGTATTCCCCGAGAACCTGGACTCCTGTCACCCACCCGGTGGAGAGGATAACTCCACCAACCAGAAGGGAGGATCCCATCCAACAGCGGAGAGGTCCAAACGCTGAGCCCCATCGAGAGCTTCCGCTGACGACCGAGGTTGCGGATTCAGGAGATGAGATGGACTGTTCATATGGCAGAACCACTGCCACAGCTTGTCTCCGAGGGGACCACAATCCGTGGTTAGTCCCAGCATCTCTGGAGGGGACAAAAGTAAACGCCATGCTGGACTCGGGCTCTGGAAAAACCCTGATCCTAGAGGGTCTAATTCCAAGCAATAGACTATCTTATGACTCTCCTTGGAATATCGAGTGTATCCATGGGGATACAAAGAGATACCCGACGGCGAACGTTCTACTGCGTATCCAGGATCAAGAGGCTAGCCTACTAGTGGGAGTTGCTCCCTGGCTACCTGCTCCTGTTCTACTTGGCCGAGACTGGCCCTACCTCGAAACATTGTTGGCCCCTACTCCTACAGAGCCTACTTCTCTGGTACCGGAGAAGCCCGGAGACTTGTTCCCTTTTTCCCCAGAGATTTTTCCCCGTAGACACCATGTCCCAAAGACACGTAAACAGAGACGTGCGGAAAAAGAGGACTGGTTAAGAAAGGCTGTGATTCTTGGTAACATTAGTCAGCCCAAAGGACTGCAGGTCATGGCCGGGGATGACCAGGGTGGGGAACAGATAGATACGGGAATTTTGCCATGAATTTTGCTGGATCTTCCTGACTTCCGTCAGAGGCAGAGGGAGGACCCAGCTCTGGCTAGACAATATGAGAAGGTGGTACAGGTCAATAACAAGATAATGGATGAACAGGGTGTAAAAGTGTTTCCACATTTTGAACTGTTGAATGACATTCTATATCGTGTGAATAAGGTTACACAAACAGGGGCGGTCATTCGACAGATACTAGTCCCTAAAGGGTTGATTAAAATGGTGTTCACCCTAGCCCATACTCTCCCATGGGGTGGTCATTTGGGCAGAGATAAAACCACGGACCGCATCTCGTCCCGGTTTTACTGGCCAGGCATACATGGTGACATCATGAAACTATGTGAGACATGTCCTGAATGCCAGTTAACTAGCCAAAAAGGACAGAAGCTGGCTCCCTTGGTTCCTCGGCCCTTTGTAGCCATCCCATTCGAGAGAATTGGGGTAGATCTGGTCGGACCTTTAGAACCCTCTGCGAAGGGACATAAATTTATACTCGTTGTGGTAGATTATGCCACCAGATATCCTGAGGCCTTCCCTCTGAGATCAGCCACTGCTAAACAGGTTGCTCACAGGCTGTTAGAACTGTTCTCTAGGGTAGGACTTCCCCAAGTAATGTTAACTGACCAGGGAACAAATTTCATGGCAAAGTTAATGCAGGATGTCCTAAAGTTATTGGAGGTAAAATCCGTCCGGACCTCAGTCTACCATCCTCAGACTGATGGATTGGTAGAGAGGTTTAACCGTACTTTAAAAACCATGCTTAGGAAGTTTGTGGACACTGAAAAGCGAGCTTGAGATGAACTTCTCCCTTTCCTGTTGTTTGCGGTACGAGAAGTTCCCCAATCATCTACAGGCTTCTCCCCGTTTGAGCTCCTATATGGACGCCAACCTCGGGGTATTCTCGACCTACTGATGGAATCCTGGGAGGAGGAGCCCTCCCCCTCCAAGAATACCCTTCAGTATGTCATAGACCTTAGAAATCGCCTAGACATGATACTGCACCGACACACTTTATTCGAGCAAATACCCAGTATGTACCTGGCAGATACCTGGAATGCGCCGCTCCTCACCTCTGACAAGCCCCGTTGTGTTTGCCTTCCCAGCCTGGGTTCATGCCTGGCTGACGGGCGGCTGATCTGTTAAATGATAATGATTAGGATTTAATAGGCTGCAATGCTTCGCGTGTCTACCAGATGGCATAAATTCATGAATTGTAATGCAGTATATATATATATACTGTGCAGTATTGCAGCCAGTGGGAATAAAATGCTTCAATCCCTGCCTGGAAAATAACCCAATGCACTCGGGCAGAAAACAGTCACAAACCTCAATACACCCGGTATACCCGAATTCGTGGGACTAGCCGAGCTCGAATAAAGTGTGTCGCCAGTGTAGGTCGGTTTGCTAAGGAAAACCTCAAATCTTCTCAAGAACGTCAAGAAAGGCAGTATAACCAAAATGCTCGCTTGAGGGTCTTCCAACCTGGGGACCAAGTGATGCTACTACTACCGACATCAGAGAGTAAACTCCTTGCGAAGTGGTAGGGTCCTTTCCAAGTTCTCCGCCGCACCGGGGAGGTGAACTATGAGATCTCTCAACCAGGGTCCAGGAAATGTAAACAAATCTACCATGTGAACCTCCTGAAACCCTGGAAAACGATAAGATCACTGTTCATCCACCCTCGGGAAGGAGAGACGGATTTGGGTCCGCAGGTTCCAAAGGGTAGTACATACAATGACCATCAGGTTCCCATGGGAGGGCAGTTAACAACGGAACAAAGGTCAGACCTACTAGAATTATGTGACCAGTTCCCAGATGTTTTTTCGGAGCTGCCAGGGCAGACTAATTTAGTGTCCCATAGGATTGAGACAGAACCTGGCGTAAAAGTACGGTCCTGTCCCTATAGATTGCCAGAGGGCCGAAAAGACCTGGTAGTGAGGGAGATAATAGACATGTTGGAATTGGGCGTGATCGAGGAGTCCCACAGCGAATGGTGTAGCCCTATCGTGTTGGTCCCTTAACCAGATGGGAAGGTGAGGTTTTGCGTGGATCTGCGAAAGGTAAATGCTGTATCCAGATTTGATGCATATCCAATGCCTAGGGTGGATGAATTGCTTGACTCGCTTGGGAAAGCAGAGTATATCTCTACCTTAGATCTCACGAAAGGATATTGGCAGATACCTCTAGCGGAAGAATCCAAATGCAAAACTGCCTTCGCCACCCCTCTCGGGTTATACCAATTCGTCACTATGCCATTTGGGTTACATGGGGCTCCAGCCACGTTCCAAAAGTTAATGGACAAGGTACTACGACCCCATTGGGCATATGCCGCGGCCTACTTGGATGACATTGTCATCTATAGCAGACACTGGCAGTCTCATATAAAAAGGTTAAGGGCAGTCCTAACGTCCTTAAGAGAAGCAGGGCTCACTGCAAATCCAAAAAAATGTGCCCTGGGTAAATCCACTACAAAGTACTTGGGCTATGCCATTGGGGGAGGGATAGTAAGGCTACTAGCCAGCAAGGTGGCCGCCATAAAGGAAGTCCCCACCCACAGACAAAGACACAGGTCCACTCCCTTTTGGGGTTAGCAGGGTATTACCGGCGGTTTATCCCCAATTTTTCAGAAATATCTGCACCCCTAACAGATCTGACAAAAAAGAGTGCCCCGACCCAAGTTAAATGGTCTTGGGAGTGCCAAGACGCATTTGACATGCTAAAAAAGTGCCTGTCAGAGGGACCCGCTCTTCGGAGCCCAGATTTTAAAGAGCCCTTCATCATCCAGACGGATGCCTCAGAGGTAGGACTGGGAGCAGTGCTATCTCAGCAGTTTGATGGTGTTGAACACCCCATACTGTTCATCAGCCGGAAGCTGTTCCCAAGGAAAGTGAGGTATTCCGTTATTGAGAAGGAGTGCCTCGCTGTAAAATGGGCAATTGAGGCCTCGAGACATTATGTCGCCGGTGTACACTTCACCCTGGTCACTGACCATGCGCCCTTGAAGTGGTTAAACACCATGAAGGACACAAATCCAAGGTTGACCAGGTGGTATATGGCCCTCCAACCCTTCTCTTTTGATATTCAGCATAGACCTGGAAAAGACCATGGAAATGCTGATTTTTTTGTCAAGAGAAGGAGTGGAGGGTCGGGCTTCAGCCGTGTGGGACACTAGCCACACACAAACAGGGGAGGTATGTGACAGGGTGAAGTCAACCCCTATCAGTTATGCCTGGGAAACATATGTCTGAGTGCTTCATCCAGCACTCATAAGGGTTAACTCAGGTGGAAGCTAGCTAATCAGGATGTAAGCTGACACCTGAGAGCCAGCAAGGTAGATAAGTATCTTGTTACCAGAAGTAGCTGCCTGTCTCAGATGAGAGCACATGGATAGATGTGCTGCTAGCCAGAAGGATACAGCACACTACTTACTGCAGCCAAAGTAAAATTTCTTTCATTTGTTTGCATGACTGCTTAAAAAGACTCTTACGGTTTGGGTATGGTTTAGCCAGCCAGCCTGCTACCTAGCACTGCTGTGTTAGTCAGTTTTCTCCCAACGTGGAGCAGGATTTATTTGCTTAAAGGGACAGTGTACCTGCATGTTATGTTGCTGTGGAGAAATAAAGCCACTGAACGTTTTCATTTATCCTGAAACTACACGTGTGAACTGTTCCCTGACCTCGGTTACAGGCCGTCCTGCCACAGGCCTACCCAATTCCGCCACCCTGGCAGACGTTTTTGTTAAGGAAATATTCCGCATTCACGGAGTTCCTCTTTCCATCGTATCCGATCGAGGTACACAATTTGTCTCAAAATTTTGGCGGGCTTTCGCTCGCAGTATGGATATCACCCTCGATTTTTCTTCCGGGTATCATCCCAAAACTAATGGGCAAACCGAGAGAACGAACCAGACTCTGGAGCAATACCTCCGATGCTTCATCGCGGACAGCCAGGACAATTGGGTAGATTTACTTCCGTCGGCAGAGTTCTCCCATAATTCTTTAAAGAACAGCTCCACGTTGAAATCCCCTTTTTTCATTAATTATGGTTTTCACCCGGGTCAGCTGCCCATCACTTCAGTTCCTTCTGGGGTTCCAGCGGCCGATGACCGAATCAAGGATCTTCAGGAATCCTGGAAAAAGATCCAAGAGGCTTTAAGAAAGGCAACCCATAGACAAAAGGCACAGGCAGATCTTCACCGCCGTCAGGCACCAGTCTTCAAGCCAGGGGATAAGGTCTGGCTTTCCTCCAAGAACATTAGACTGAAGACTCCGAGCCACAAGCTGGCTCCCAGGTACTTGGGCCCATTCTCAGTAGTGGAACGGATCAATCCTGTGGCATATCGTCTGGAACTTCCTCCATCCATGAAGATACCCTCCGTGTTCCACGTGTCACTGCTGAAACCTGTGCCCCAGAGTCCGCGGTTCCATAGGACACCGATTGACCCTATGCCAGTCATAGTTCAGGGGCAGGAGGAGTTTGAGACTCAGTCTATTCTGGATTCCAGGAGGACGAGGGGTTCGATGCAGTACCTGGTACACTGGAAGGGCTTTGGCCCAGAGGAGAGATCTTGGGTACCCCACAATCAAATACATGCTCCAAGGCTGCTGAGACTCTTTCACTCTAAATTTCCCCAAAAGCCATATTGGAGTCGTCCTGAGGCCGCTCTTCAAGGGGGGGGGGGTAATGTAAGGTCCGGGGGAACACACCTCCCTAAGGGGGTTCCCCCCGCGACTTTACCTACCCACGCTCCGGTCCTGCTCCCTCGCCGCCGCGGGCGGGATCTTCCTTCCACTCTGCTTCCCGTGGTGGCTACTGCACACGCGCATGCGCGTGCACGATCGAGGACTTTTACGTCCTCCCTCAGGAGGAGTTCCCGCCCCCATCTCGGGCCGCGAGTATCTCTCCTGTGCGGCGCACATGCCTGAGGCACGTGCACCGCTCATAAGCCTCGCAGCAAGAGCAGCTGTGGTAATTATCTCCCCACCAATTCCTATCTTCCCTGGTGGCCGCTCCCTTGTCACTCCCCCTCTTCCTATTGGGCCTTCCTCCTATTTATACCTTGCTCAGCCATTCTTCTTTGGCTGAGCATAGCTTTGTGTGACCTGTGTTACCCACGGTCGTGCCTGCCTCAGTTCCTTGTCTCTTTGTCTTTTCTAGTGATCCCTTGTGTACCGAACCGGCTTGGCTGTGGACCCGCTCTGGACTTCGACCCTTGGCCTGTACCCTGACTTCCTGAACTCTCCGACCCTTCACCTCGGCTTGCGGATTCCAACTTACCCCCAGGCTCTCGGTACCAACTATCTTCTTGAACCTCCCTTTTCGTCTGGCGAGTATCTTACTTATCTTATACTCCAAGACGGTTCCACTTTCCACTTTCCAGGCGTGTCCCCGTAGCTGGGGGTGCAGTCGTTACATCTCTCACCTCAGTTTTGGGGTCCCTCCTTGTCCGTGGTGAGCACAGCGTAACAGTAGCTTCCTATTGGATAATACAGGTGACTATCTTTGAATTCAGAGCAAGAACACCAGCAACTGAACCTGTAACTATCTTTGGAACATTAGAGTCCTAGAGATGAAAAAAGCGCTGTTTAGCTCTTTCATGGACTCCCTAGTTCGAGTTCTTTAAAAACTCAATACTAGGACCTGTAAGCACTGAGGTGTGACTGAATTGCAGTTTGGTTCAAGTGAAGTTGGAATAAGTGTGGAGTTATAACTAGAAGGAAAGTGGTGTGCAGTGTGTATTGCTAGCATTGGTGGCTCAGTTATTTATATTGGTGTGTTTGTGTGCAGTGGGTTAATTTATTGTGGGGATTGGCGGGTATTGGGAGTTTGAAGCAAAAATTTTTACTGCCTAATTTTCGAGATTGCAGTGGGTGTGTGTGAGATAATTGCTTTCCTAACATACCTGCTTGATGTGCATCTGTAATTTAAAAAATGTTTTGTAGCGATTTATTGAGCCCGTGTGACTGAATTGTAGTTTGGTTCAAGTACAGTTGGAATGTGTGGTTACAACAAAAGACAGGGGTGCCCAATGCTACATCCAATTGACAAAACATATATGGTAATAAGTATAAAGTTTAAATACTTCAATAATAATAATAATTACTTGTTTTTTTTAATTTAACTCTTTGGCCAAAGCGTTGTAAGCGTGCATACCAAAAATCAAGGTATAACCAAAAATGCAAGTCCTACACTACACTCTTCCTTTTACCTCTGTATGAGGGGAAAGAAACATAGTAGGTCCTGTTCTTGCAGCAAAGTGAAAGACCTGTGTGTGGTTAGTTATAACCAGAAGGGGCGTCAATCAAAGAAGGTTGGAAACCAGGTAGTTCATTTAGTTCTTTAATCTGTTAGTTAGAAATTACTGTAATTCTCCATAGTTGGAAAAATTAGCAGGGTTGAGAAAGCCACTCAATGCACATCTTGTCGTATGTGCACTTGAAGCAGCCATTCCAGGGAGCATACCGATGCAGCCACCAATATTAGAACAATTGTACCTGGGAAATTCTGGGAGATTCTGGGGCAGTCTCACAGTAAATGCCTCAACATTGCCTCAACAGATTCTTAATGGCCCATCGGATTAACACAACGGGGGGTCCCTGCAGTCCCATTGAAATTGAATGGGACTGCACGGACCCCTGCTGTGTTAATCCGATGGGCCATTAAGAATCTCACAGAAATGTTGAGGCAATGTTGAGGCATGTTGAGGTATTTACTGTGAGACTGCCCCAGAATTTAAAAGTCAAGAGTTCTAATACTCGTGCCTGCATCTGTACCTCTGTGGGAAGTGTGAGTAAGTGGTCTCTTTGGAGTCTTATATTGTTGAACTGAACAGGCAACTAGCAACATTGAGAGACATTGACTATCTTGAAAGGAGTTTATTGCTCAATGAGCAACTAAAGGCTGCTATTCTGGATCGCCTAGGCCTCACTCCAGAGACCTACCGACAGCGGACCGTCAAATATACAAACAGAGACAGACCCCGGGTCGTAGCCCACCGCTTAGTAGACTTATGTACCAGGTGGATACAACCGGAAAAAACATGACAAGGCAGAGATCCTTGAACAGTTTGTGCTCGAGCAGTTCATACAGATACTGCCCCCCTCCTCCCGCTCCTGGGTAAAAAGACACGCTGCATTTTCCCTGGATTCAGCGGTCCGCTTGGTGGAAAACTTCCTGGGCGACGACACCCAACAGGATAGCTGGGAATGGCCGGTGCAAACACCAGTTGCTTCCGGTGATACTAGAGGCAGGAGAGCAGACAATCGAGGGGTCTACAACCCGCCAGCTCGGGAGATCCTGTCAACCCGATCGGAAGACGCTTTCCCATCTCGGAGGGTTCCTGGTACAAACTCCCGCAGAGACGCACGTCCTGGGTCCGAGGCCACTGGATCACTCAAGGGAGGCCGCCACCCACAGTGTTCCCCGAGAACCTGGACTCCTGTCACCCACCCGGTGGAGAGGATAACCCCACCAACCAGAAGGGAGGATCCCATCCAACAGCGGAGAGGTCCAAACGCCGAGCCCTGTCGAGAGCTTCCGCTGACGACCGAGGTTGCGGATTCAGGAGATGAGATGGACTGTTCATATGGCAGAACCACTGCCACAGCTTGTCTCCGAGGGGACCACAATCCGTGGTTAGTCCCAGCATCTCTGGAGGGGACAAAAGTAAACGCCATGCTGGACTCGGGCTCTGGAAAAACCCTGATCCTAGAGGGCCTAATTCCAAGCAATAGACTATCTTATGACTCTCCTTGGAATATCGAGTGTATCCATGGGGATACAAAGAGATACCCGACGGCGAACGTTCTACTGCGTATCCAGGATCAAGAGGCTAGCCTACTAGTGGGAGTTGCTCCCTGGCTACCTGCTCCTGTTCTACTTGGCGAGACTGGCCCTACCTCGAAACATTGTTGGCCCCTACTCCTACGGAGCCTACTTCTCTGGTACCGGAGAAGCCCGGAGACTTGTTCCCTTTTTCCCCAGAGATTTTTCCCCGTAGACACCATGTCCCAAAGACACGTAAACAGAGACGTGCGGAAAAAGAGGACTGGTTAAGAAAGGCTGTGATTCTTGGTAACATTAGTCAGCCCAAAGGACTGCAGGTCATGGCCGGGGATGACCAGGGTGGGGAACAGATAGATACGGGAATTTTGCCATGAATTTTGCTGGATCTTCCTGACTTCCGTCAGAGGCAGAGGGAGGACCCAGCTCTGGCTAGACAATATGAGAAGGTGGTACAGGTCAATAACAAGATAATGGATGAACAGGGTGTAAAAGTGTTTCCACATTTTGAACTGTTGAATGACATTCTATATCGTGTGAATAAGGTTACACAAACAGGGGCGGTCATTCGACAGATACTAGTCCCTAAAGGGTTGATTAAAACGGTGTTCACCCTAGCCCATACTCTCCCATGGGGTGGTCATTTGGGCAGAGATAAAACCACGGACCGCATCTCGTCCCGGTTTTACTGGCCAGGCATACATGGTGACATCATGAAACTATGTGAGACATGTCCTGAATGCCAGTTAACTAGCCAAAAAGGACAGAAGCTGGCTCCCTTGGTTCCTCGGCCCTTTGTAGCCGTCCCATTCGAGAGAATTGGGGTAGATCTGGTCGGACCTTTAGAACCCTCTGCGAAGGGACATAAATTTATACTCGTTGTGGTAGATTATGCCACCAGATATCCTGAGGCCTTCCTTCTGAGATCAGCCACTGCTAAACAGGTTGCTCACAGGCTGTTAGAACTGTTCTCTAGGGTAGGACTTCCCCAAGTAATGTTAACTGACCAGGGAACAAATTTCATGGCAAAGTTAATGCAGGATGTCCTACAGTTATTGGAGGTAAAATCCGTCCGGACCTCAGTCTACCATCCTCAGACTGATGGATTGGTAGAGAGGTTTAACCGTACTTTAAAAACCATGCTTAGGAAGTTTGTGGACACTGAAAAGCGAGCTTGGGATGAACTTCTCCCTTTCCTGTTGTTTGCGGTACGAGAAGTTCCCCAATCATCTACAGGCTTCTCCCCGTTTGAGCTCCTATATGGACGCCAACCTCGGGGTATTCTCGACCTACTGATGGAATCCTGGGAGGAGGAGCCCTCCCCCTCCAAGAATACCCTTCAGTATGTCATAGACCTTAGAAATCGCCTAGACATGATAGGTCGGTTTGCTAAGGAAAACCTCAAATCTGCTCAAGAACGTCAAGAAAGGCAGTAGAACCAAAATGCTCGCTTGAGGGTCTTCCAACCTGGGGACCAAGTGATGCTACTACTACCGACATCAGAGAGTAAACTCCTTGCGAAGTGGCAGGGTCCTTTCCAAGTTCTCCGCCGCACCGGGGAGGTGAACTATGAGATCTCTCAACCAGGGTCCAGGAAATGTAAACAAATCTACCATGTGAACCTCCTGAAACCCTGGAAAACGATGAGATCACTGTTCATCCACCCTCGGGAAGGAGAGACGGATTTGGGTCCGCAGCTTCCAAAGGGTAGTACATACAATGACCATCAGGTTCCCATGGGAGGGCAGTTAACAACGGAACAAAGGTCAGACCTACTAGAATTATGTGACCAGTTCCCAGATGTTTTTTCGGAGCTGCCAGGGCAGACTAATTTAGTGTCCCATAGGATTGAGACAGAACCTGGCGTAAAAGTACGGTCCTGTCCCTATAGATTGCCAGAGGGCCGAAAAGACCTGGTAGTGAGGGAGATAATAGACATGTTGGAATTGGGCGTGATCGAGGAGTCCCACAGCGAATGGTGTAGCCCTATCGTGTTGGTCCCTTAACCAGATGGGAAGGTGAGGTTTTGCGTGGATCTGCGAAAGGTAAATGCTGTATCCAGATTTGATGCATATCCAATGCCTAGGGTGGATGAATTGCTTAACTCGCTTGGGAAAGCAGAGTATATCTCTACCTTAGATCTCACGAAAGGATATTGGCAGATACCTCTAGCGGAAGAATCCAAATGCAAAACTGCCTTCGCCACCCCTCTCGGGTTATACCAATTCGTCACTATGCCATTTGGGTTACATGGGGCTCCAGCCACGTTCCAAAAGTTAATGGACAAGGTACTACGACCCCATTGGGCATATGCCGCGGCCTACTTGGATGACATTGTCATCTATAGCAGACACTGGCAGTCTCA
The DNA here is from genome assembly GCF_040206685.1 of Ascaphus truei. Taxonomy (NCBI): domain Eukaryota; kingdom Metazoa; phylum Chordata; class Amphibia; order Anura; family Ascaphidae; genus Ascaphus; species Ascaphus truei. The sequence goes on along the minus strand of NC_134486.1, from coordinate 92,747,918 downwards.
TATAAAAAGGTTAAGGGCAGTCCTAACGTCCTTAAGAGAAGCAGGGCTCACTGCAAATCCCAAAAAATGTGCCCTGGGTAAATCCACTACAAAGTACTTGGGCTATGCCATTGGGGGAGGGATAGTAAGGCTACTAGCCAGCAAGGTGGCCGCCATAAAGGAAGTCCCCACCCACAGACAAAGACACAGGTCCGCTCCCTTTTGGGGTTAGCAGGGTATTACCGGCGGTTTATCCCCAATTTTTCAGAAATATCTGCACCCCTAACAGATCTGACAAAAAAGAGTGCCCCGACCCAAGTTAAATGGTCTTGGGAGTGCCAAGACGCATTTGACATGCTAAAAAAGTGCCTGTCAGAGGGACCCGCTCTTCGGAGCCCAGATTTTAAAGAGCCCTTCATCATCCAGACGGATGCCTCAGAGGTAGGACTGGGAGCAGTGCTGTCTCAGCAGTTTGATGGTGTTGAACACCCCATACTGTTCATCAGCCGGAAGCTGTTCCCAAGGAAAGTGAGGTATTCCGTTATTGAGAAGGAGTGCCTCGCTGTAAAATGGGCAATTGAGGCCTCGAGACATTATGTCGCCGGTGTACACTTCACCCTGGTCACTGACCATGCGCCCTTGAAGTGGTTAAACACCATGAAGGACACAAATCCAAGGTTGACCAGGTGGTATATGGCCCTCCAACCCTTCTCTTTTGATATTCAGCATAGACCTGGAAAAGACCATGGAAATGCTGATTTTTTTGTCAAGAGAAGGAGTGGAGGGTCGGGCTTCAGCCGGGTGGGACACTAGCCACACACAAACAGGGGAGGTATGTGACAGGGTGAAGTCAACCCCTATCAGTTATGCCTGGGAAACATATGTCTGAGTGCTTCATCCAGCACTCATAAGGGTTAACTCAGGTGGAAGCTAGCTAATCAGGATGTAAGCTGACACCTGAGAGCCAGCAAGGTAGATAAGTATCTTGTTACCAGAAGTAGCTGCCTGTCTCAGATGAGAGCACATGGATAGATGTGCTGCTAGCCAGAAGGATACAGCACACTACTTACTGCAGCCAAAGTAAAATTTCTTTCATTTGTTTGCATGACTGCTTAAAAAGACTCTTACGGTTTGGGTATGGTTTAGCCAGCCAGCCTGCTACCTAGCACTGCTGTGTTAGTCAGTTTTCTCCCAACGTGGAGCAGGATTTATTTGCTTAAAGGGACAGTGTACCTGCATGTTATGTTGCTGTGGAGAAATAAAGCCACTGAACGTTTTCATTTATCCTGAAACTACACGTGTGAACTGTTCCCTGACCTCGGTTACAGGCCGTCCTGCCACGGGCCTACCCAATTCCGCCACCCTGGCAGACGTTTTTGTTAAGGAAATATTCCGCATTCACGGAGTTCCTCTTTCCATCGTATCCGATCGAGGTACACAATTTGTCTCAAAATTTTGGCGGGCTTTCGCTCGCAGTATGGATATCACCCTCGATTTTTCTTCCGGGTATCATCCCAAAACTAATGGGCAAACCGAGAGAACGAACCAGACTCTGGAGCAATACCTCCGATGCTTCATCGCGGACAGCCAGGACAATTGGGTAGATTTACTTCCGTCGGCAGAGTTCTCCCATAATTCTTTAAAGAACAGCTCCACGTTGAAATCCCCTTTTTTCATTAATTATGGTTTTCACCCGGGTCAGCTGCCCATCACTTCAGTTCCTTCTGGGGTTCCAGCGGCCGATGACCGAATCAAGGATCTTCAGGAATCCTGGAAAAAGATCCAAGAGGCTTTAAGAAAGGCAACCCATAGACAAAAGGCACAGGCAGATCTTCACCGCCGTCAGGCACCAGTCTTCAAGCCAGGGGATAAGGTCTGGCTTTCCTCCAAGAACATTAGACTGAAGACTCCGAGCCACAAGCTGGCTCCCAGGTACTTGGGCCCATTCTCAGTAGTGGAACGGATCAATCCTGTGGCATATCGTCTGGAACTTCCTCCATCCATGAAGATACCCTCCGTGTTCCACGTGTCACTGCTGAAACCTGTGTCCCAGAGTCCGCGGTTCCATAGGACACCGATTGACCCTATGCCAGTCATAGTTCAGGGGCAGGAGGAGTTTGAGACTCAGTCTATTCTGGATTCCAGGAGGACGAGGGGTTCGATGCAGTACCTGGTACACTGGAAGGGCTTTGGCCCAGAGGAGAGATCTTGGGTACCCCACAATCAAATACATGCTCCAAGGCTGCTGAGACTCTTTCACTCTAAATTTCCCCAAAAGCCATATTGGAGTCGTCCTGAGGCCGCTCTTCAAGGGGGGGGGGGTAATGTAAGGTCCGGGGGAACACACCTCCCTAAGGGGGTTCCCCCCGCGACTTTACCTACCCACGCTCCGGTCCTGCTCCCTCGCCGCCGCGGGCGGGATCTTCCTTCCACTCTGCTTCCCGTGGTGGCTACTGCACACGCGCATGCGCGTGCACGATCGAGGACTTTTACGTCCTCCCTCAGGAGGAGTTCCCGCCCCCAGCTCGGGCCGCGAGTATCTCTCCTGCGCGGCGCACATGCCTGAGGCACGTGCACCGCTCATAAGCCTCGCAGCAAGAGCAGCTGTGGTAATTATCTCCCCACCAATTCCTATCTTCCCTGGTGGCCGCTCCCTTGTCACTCCCCCTCTTCCTATTGGGCCTTCCTCCTATTTATACCTTGCTCAGCCATTCTTCTTTGGCTGAGCATAGCTTTGTGTGACCTGTGTTACCCACGGTCGTGCCTGCCTCAGTTCCTTGTCTCTTTGTCTTTTCTAGTGATCCCTTGTGTACCGAACCGGCTTGGCTGTGGACCCACTCTGGACTTCGACCCTTGGCCTGTACCCTGACTTCCTGAACTCTCCGACCCTTCACCTCGGCTTGCGGATTCCAACTTACCCCCAGGCTCTCGGTACCAACTATCTTCTGGAACCTCCCTTTTCATCTGGCGAGTATCTTACTTATCTTATACTCCAAGACGGTTCCACTTTCCACTTTCCAGGCGTGTCCCCGTAGCTGGGGGTGCAGTCGTTACATCTCTCACCTCAGTTTTGGGGTCCCTCCTTGTCCGTGGTGAGCACAGCGTAACAGTAGCTTCCTATTGGATAATACAGGTGACTATCTTTGAATTCAGAGCAAGAACACCAGCAACTGAACCTGTAACTATCTTTGGAACATTAGAGTCCTAGAGATGAAAAAAGCGCTGTTTAGCTCTTTCATGGACTCCCTAGTTCGAGTTCTTTAAAAACTCAATACTAGGACCTGTAAGCACTGAGGTGTGACTGAATTGCAGTTTGGTTCAAGTGAAGTTGGAATAAGTGTGGAGTTATAACTAGAAGGAAAGTGGTGTGCAGTGTGTATTGCTAGCATTGGTGGCTCAGTTATTTATATTGGTGTGTTTGTGTGCAGTGGGTTAATTTATTGTGGGGATTGGCGGGTATTGGGAGTTTGAAGCAAAAAAATTTACTGCCTAATTTTCGAGATTGCAGTGGGTGTGTGTGAGATAATTGCTTTCCTAACATACCTGCTTGATGTGCATCTGTAATTTAAAAAATGTTTTGTAGCGATTTATTGAGCCCGTGTGACTGAATTGTAGTTTGGTTCAAGTACAGTTGGAATGTGTGGTTACAACAAAAGACAGGGGTGCCCAATGCTACATCCAATTGACAAAACATATATGGTAATAAGTATAAAGTTTAAATACTTCAATAATAATAATAATTACTTGTTTTTTTTAATTTAACTCTTTGGCCAAAGCGTTGTAAGCGTGCATACCAAAAATCAAGGTATAACCAAAAATGCAAGTCCTACACTACACTCTTCCTTTTACCTCTGTATGAGGGGAAAGAAACATAGTAGGTCCTGTTCTTGCAGCAAAGTGAAAGACCTGTGTGTGGTTAGTTATAACCAGAAGGGGCGTCAATCAAAGAAGGTTGGAAACCAGGTAGTTCATTTAGTTCTTTAATCTGTTAGTTAGAAATTACTGTAATTCTCCATAGTTGGAAAAATTAGCAGGGTTGAGAAAGCCACTCAATGCACATCTTGTCGTATGTGCACTTGAAGCAGCCATTCCAGGGAGCATACCGATGCAGCCACCAATATTAGAACAATTGTACCTGGGAAATTCTGGGAGATTCTGGGGCAGTCTCACAGTAAATGCCTCAACATTGCCTCAACAGATTCTTAATGGCCCATCGGATTAACACAACGGGGGGTCCCTGCAGTCCCATTGAAATTGAATGGGACTGCACGGACCCCTGCTGTGTTAATCCGATGGGCCATTAAGAATCTCACAGAAATGTTGAGGCAATGTTGAGGCATGTTGAGGTATTTACTGTGAGACTGCCCCAGAATTTAAAAGTCAAGAGTTCTAATACTCGTGCCTGCATCTGTACCTCTGTGGGAAGTGTGAGTAAGTGGTCTCTTTGGAGTCTTATATTGTTGAACTGAACAGGCAACTAGCAACATTGAGAGACATTGACTATCTTGAAAGGAGTTTATTGCTCAATGAGCAACTAAAGGCTGCTATTCTGGATCGCCTAGGCCTCACTCCAGAGACCTACTGACAGCGGACCGTCAAATATACAAACAGAGACAGACCCCGGGTCGTAGCCCACCGCTCAGTAGACTTATGTACCAGGTGGATACAACCGGAAAAAACATGACAAGGCAGAGATCCTTGAACAGTTTGTGCTCGAGCAGTTCATACAGATACTGCCCCCCTCCTCCCGCTCCTGGGTAAAAAGACACGCTGCATTTTCCCTGGATTCAGCGGTCCGCTTGGTGGAAAACTTCCTGGGCGACGACACCCAACAGGATAGCTGGGAATGGCCGGTGCAAACACCAGTTGCTTCCGGTGATACTAGAGGCAGGAGAGCAGACAATCGAGGGGTCTACAACCCGCCAGCTCGGGAGATCCTGTCAACCCGATCGGAAGACGCTTTCCCATCTCGGAGGGTTCCTGGTACAAACTCCCGCAGAGACGCACGTCCTGGGTCCGAGGCCACTGGATCACTCAAGGGAGGCCGCCACCCACAGTATTCCCCGAGAACCTGGACTCCTGTCACCCACCCGGTGGAGAGGATAACCCCACCAACCAGAAGGGAGGATCCCATCCAACAGCGGAGAGGTCCAAACGCCGAGCCCCGTCGAGAGCTTCCGCTGACGACCGAGGTTGCGGATTCAGGAGATGAGATGGACTGTTCATATGGCAGAACCACTGCCACAGCTTGTCTCCGAGGGGACCACAATCCGTGGTTAGTCCCAGCATCTCTGGAGGGGACAAAAGTAAACGCCATGCTGGACTCGGGCTCTGGAAAAACCCTGATCCTAGAGGGCCTAATTCCAAGCAATAGACTATCTTATGACTCTCCTTGGAATATCGAGTGTATCCATGGGGATACAAAGAGATACCCGACGGCGAACGTTCTACTGCGTATCCAGGATCAAGAGGCTAGCCTACTAGTGGGAGTTGCTCCCTGGCTACCTGCTCCTGTTCTACTTGGCCGAGACTGGCCCTACCTCGAAACATTGTTGGCCCCTACTCCTACGGAGCCTACTTCTCTGGTACCGGAGAAGCCCGGAGACTTGTTCCCTTTTTCCCCAGAGATTTTTCCCCGTAGACACCATGTCCCAAAGACACGTAAACAGAGACGTGCGGAAAAAGAGGACTGGTTAAGAAAGGCTGTGATTCTTGGTAACATTAGTCAGCCCAAAGGACTGCAGGTCATGGCCGAGGATTACCAGGGTGGGGAACAGATAGATACGGGAATTTTGCCATGAATTTTGCTGGATCTTCCTGACTTCCGTCAGAGGCAGAGGGAGGACCCAGCTCTGGCTAGACAATATGAGAAGGTGGTACAGGTCAATAACAAGATAATGGATGAACAGGGTGTAAAAGTGTTTCCACATTTTGAACTGTTGAATGACATTCTATATCGTGTGAATAAGGTTACACAAACAGGGGCGGTCATTCGACAGATACTAGTCCCTAAAGGGTTGATTAAAACGGTGTTCACCCTAGCCCATACTTTCCCATGGGGTGGTCATTTGGGCAGAGATAAAACCACGGACCGCATCTCGTCCCGGTTTTACTGGCCAGGCATACATGGTGACATCATGAAACTATGTGAGACATGTCCTGAATGCCAGTTAACTAGCCAAAAAGGACAGAAGCTGGCTCCCTTGGTTCCTCGGCCCTTTGTAGCCGTCCCATTCGAGAGAATTGGGGTAGATCTGGTCGGACCTTTAGAACCCTCTGCGAAGGGACATAAATTTATACTCGTTGTGGTAGATTATGCCACCAGATATCCTGAGGCCTTCCCTCTGAGATCAGCCACTGCTAAACAGGTTGCTCACAGGCTGTTAGAACTGTTCTCTAGGGTAGGACTTCCCCAAGTAATGTTAACTGACCAGGGAACAAATTTCATGGCAAAGTTAATGCAGGATGTCCTAAAGTTATTGGAGGTAAAATCCGTCCGGACCTCAGTCTACCATCCTCAGACTGATGGATTGGTAGAGAGGTTTAACCGTACTTTAAAAACCATGCTTAGGAAGTTTGTGGACACTGAAAAGCGAGCTTGGGATGAACTTCTCCCTTTCCTGTTGTTTGCGGTACGAGAAGTTCCCCAATCATCTACAGGCTTCTCCCCGTTTGAGCTCCTATATGGACGCCAACCTCGGGGTATTCTCGACCTACTGATGGAATCCTGGGAGGAGGAGCCCTCCCCCTCCAAGAATACCCTTCAGTATGTCATAGACCTTAGAAATCGCCTAGACATGATAGGTCGGTTTGCTAAGGAAAACCTCAAATCTTCTCAAGAACGTCAAGAAAGGCAGTATAACCAAAATGCTCGCTTGAGGGTCTTCCAACCTGGGGACCAAGTGATGCTACTACTACCGACATCAGAGAGTAAACTCCTTGCGAAGTGGCAGGGTCCTTTCCAAGTTCTCCGCCGCACCGGGGAGGTGAACTATGAGATCTCTCAACCAGGGTCCAGGAAAGGTAAACAAATCTACCATGTGAACCTCCTGAAACCCTGGAAAACGATGAGATCACTGTTCATCCACCCTCGGGAAGGAGAGACGGATTTGGGTCCGCAGCTTCCAAAGGGTAGTACATACAATGACCATCAGGTTCCCATGGGAGGGCAGTTAACAACGGAACAAAGGTCAGACCTACTAGAATTATGTGACCAGTTCCCAGATGTTTTTTCGGAGCTGCCAGGGCAGACTAATTTAGTGTCCCATAGGATTGAGACAGAACCTGGCGTAAAAGTACGGTCCTGTCCCTATAGATTGCCAGAGGGCCGAAAAGACCTGGTAGTGAGGGAGATAATAGACATGTTGGAATTGGGCGTGATCGAGGAGTCCCACAGCGAATGGTGTAGCCCTATCGTGTTGGTCCCTTAACCAGATGGGAAGGTGAGGTTTTGCGTGGATCTGCGAAAGGTAAATGCTGTATCCAGATTTGATGCATATCCAATACCTAGGGTGGATGAATTGCTTGACTCGCTTGGGAAAGCAGAGTATATCTCTACCTTAGATCTCATGAAAGGATATTGGCAGATACCTCTAGCGGAAGAATCCAAATGCAAAACTGCCTTCGCCACCCCTCTCGGGTTATACCAATTCGTCACTATGCCATTTGGGTTACATGGGGCTCCAGCCACGTTCCAAAAGTTAATGGACAAGGTACTACGACCCCATTGGGCATATGCCGCGGCCTACTTGGATGACATTGTCATCTATAGCAGACACTGGCAGTCTCATATAAAAAGGTTAAGGGCAGTCCTAACGTCCTTAAGAGAAGCAGGGCTCACTGCAAATCCCAAAAAATGTGCCCTGGGTAAATCCACTACAAAGTACTTGGGCTATGCCATTGGGGGAGGGATAGTAAGGCTACTAGCCAGCAAGGTGGCCGCCATAAAGGAAGTCCCCACCCACAGACAAAGACACAGGTCCGCTCCCTTTTGGGGTTAGCAGGGTATTACCGGCGGTTTATCCCCAATTTTTCAGAAATATCTGCACCCCTAACAGATCTGACAAAAAAGAGTGCCCCGACCCAAGTTAAATGGTCTTGGGAGTGCCAAGACGCATTTGACATGCTAAAAAAGTGCCTGTCAGAGGGACCCGCTCTTCGGAGCCCAGATTTTAAAGAGCCCTTCATCATCCAGACGGATGCCTCAGAGGTAGGACTGGGAGCAGTGCTGTCTCAGCAGTTTGATGGTGTTGAACACCCCATACTGTTCATCAGCCGGAAGCTGTTCCCAAGGAAAGTGAGGTATTCCGTTATTGAGAAGGAGTGCCTCGCTGTAAAATGGGCAATTGAGGCCTCGAGACATTATGTCGCCGGTGTACACTTCACCCTGGTCACTGACCATGTGCCCTTGAAGTGGTTAAACACCATGAAGGACACAAATCCAAGGTTGACCAGGTGGTATATGGCCCTCCAACCCTTCTCTTTTGATATTCAGCATAGACCTGGAAAAGACCATGAAAATGCTGATTTTTTTGTCAAGAGAAGGAGTGGAGGGTCGGGCTTCAGCCGTGTGGGACACTAGCCACACACAAACAGGGGAGGTATGTGACAGGGTGAAGTCAACCCCTATCAGTTATGCCTGGGAAACATATGTCTGAGTGCTTCATCCAGCACTCATAAGGGTTAACTCAGGTGGAAGCTAGCTAATCAGGATGTAAGCTGACACCTGAGAGCCAGCAAGGTAGATAAGTATCTTGTTACCAGAAGTAGCTGCCTGTCTCAGATGAGAGCACATGGATAGATGTGCTGCTAGCCAGAAGGATACAGCACACTTCTTACTGCAGCCAAAGTAAAAATTTCTTTCATTTGTTTGCATGACTGCTTAAAAAGACTCTTACGGTTTGGGTATGGTTTAGCCAGCCAGCCTGCTACCTAGCACTGCTGTGTTAGTCAGTTTTCTCCCAACGTGGAGCAGGATTTATTTGCTTAAAGGGACAGTGTACCTGCATGTTATGTTGCTGTGGAGAAATAAAGCCACTGAACGTTTTCATTTATCCTGAAACTACACGTGTGAACTGTTCCCTGACCTCGGTTACAGGCCGTCCTGCCACAGGCCTACCCAATTCCGCCACCCTGGCAGACGTTTTTGTTAAGGAAATATTCCGCATTCACGGAGTTCCTCTTTCCATCGTATCCGATCGAGGTACACAATTTGTCTCAAAATTTTGGCAGGCTTTCGCTCGCAGTATGGATATCACCCTCGATTTTTCTTCCGGGTATCATCCCAAAACTAATGGGCAAACCGAGAGAACGAACCAGACTCTGGAGCAATACCTCCAATGCTTCATCGCGGACAGCCAGGACAATTGGGTAGATTTACTTCCGTCGGCAGAGTTCTCCCATAATTCTTTAAAGAACAGCTCCACGTTGAAATTCCCTTTTTTCATTAATTATGGTTTTCACCCGGGTCAGCTGCCCATCACTTCAGTTCCTTCTGGGGTTCCAGCGGCCGATGACCGAATCAAGGATCTTCAGGAATCCTGGAAAAAGATCCAAGAGGCTTTAAGAAAGGCAACCCATAGACAAAAGGCACAGGCAGATCTTCACCGCCGTCAGGCACCAGTCTTCAAGCCAGGGGATAAGGTCTGGCTTTCCTCCAAGAACATTAGACTGAAGACTCCGAGCCACAAGCTGGCTCCCAGGTACTTGGGCCCATTCTCAGTAGTGGAACGGATCAATCCTGTGGCATATCGTCTGGAACTTCCTCCATCCATGAAGATACCCTCCGTGTTCCACGTGTCACTGCTGAAACCTGTGTCCCAGAGTCCGCGGTTCCATAGGACACCGATTGACCCTATGCCAGTCATAGTTCAGGGGCAGGAGGAGTTTGAGACTCAGTCTATTCTGGATTCCAGGAGGACGAGGGGTTCGATGCAGTACCTGGTACACTGGAAGGGCTTTGGCCCAGAGGAGAGATCTTGGGTACCCCACAATCAAATACATGCTCCAAGGCTGCTGAGACTCTTTCACTCTAAATTTCCCCAAAAGCCAAATTGGAGTCGTCCTGAGGCCGCTCTTCAAGGGGGGGGGGGTAATGTAAGGTCCGGGGGAACACACCTCCCTAAGGGGGTTCCCCCCGCGACTTTACCTACCCACGCTCCGGTCCTGCTCCCTCACCGCCGCGGGCGGGATCTTCCTTCCACTCTGCTTCCCGTGGTGGCTACTGCACACGCGCATGCGCGTGCACGATCGAGGACTTTTACGTCCTCCCTCAGGAGGAGTTCCCGCCCCCAGCTCAGGCCGCGAGTATCTCTCCTGTGCGGCGCACATGCCTGAGGCACGTGCACCGCTCATAAGCCTCGCAGCAAGAGCAGCTGTGGTAATTATCTCCCCACCAATTCCTATCTTCCCTGGTGGCCGCTCCCTTGTCACTCCCCCTCTTCCTATTGGGCCTTCCTCCTATTTATACCTTGCTCAGCCATTCTTCTTTGGCTGAGCATAGCTTTGTGTGACCTGTGTTACCCACGGTCGTGCCTGCCTCAGTTCCTTGTCTCTTTGTCTTTTCTAGTGATCCCTTGTGTACCGAACCGGCTTGGCTGTGGACCCGCTCTGGACTTCGACCCTTGGCCTGTACCCTGACTTCCTGAACTCTCCGACCCTTCACCTCGGCTTGTGGATTCCAACTTACCCCCAGGCTCTCGGTACCAACTATCTTCTGGAACCTCCCTTTTCGTCTGGCGAGTATCTTACTTATCTTATACTCCAAGACGGTTCCACTTTCCACTTTCCAGGCGTGTCCCCGTAGCTGGGGGTGCAGTCGTTACATCTCTCACCTCAGTTTTGGGGTCCCTCCTTGTCCGTGGTGAGCACAGCGTAACAGTAGCTTCCTATTGGATAATACAGGTGACTATCTTTGAATTCAGAGCAAGAACACCAGCAACTGAACCTGTAACTATCTTTGGAACATTAGAGTCCTAGAGATGAAAAAAGCGCTGTTTAGCTCTTTCATGGACTCCCTAGTTCGAGTTCTTTAAAAACTCAATACTAGGACCTGTAAGCACTGAGGTGTGACTGAATTGCAGTTTGGTTCAAGTGAAGTTGGAATAAGTGTGGAGTTATAACTAGAAGGAAAGTGGTGTGCAGTGTGTATTGCTAGCATTGGTGGCTCAGTTATTTATATTGGTGTGTTTGTGTGCAGTGGGTTAATTTATTGTGGGGATTGGCGGGTATTGGGAGTTTGAAGCAAAAAAATTTACTGCCTAATTTTCGAGATTGCAGTGGGTGTGTGTGAGATAATTGCTTTCCTAACATACCTGCTTGATGTGCATCTGTAATTTAAAAAATGTTTTGTAGCGATTTATTGAGCCCGTGTGACTGAATTGTAGTTTGGTTCAAGTACAGTTGGAATGTGTGGTTACAACAAAAGACAGGGGTGCCCAATGCTACATCCAATTGACAAAACATATATGGTAATAAGTATAAAGTTTAAATACTTCAATAATAATAATAATTACTTGGTTTTTTTAATTTAACTCTTTGGCCAAAGCGTTGTAAGCGTGCATACCAAAAATCAAGGTATAACCAAAAATGCAAGTCCTACACTACACTCTTCCTTTTACCTCTGTATGAGGGGAAAGAAACATAGTACTGTAGGTCCTGTTCTTGCAGCAAAGTGAAAGACCTGTGTGTGGTTAGTTATAACCAGAAGGGGCGTCAATCAAAGAAGGTTGGAAACCAGGTAGTTCATTTAGTTCTTTAATCTGTTAGTTAGAAATGACTGTAATTCTCCATAGTTGGAAAAATTAGCAGGGTTGAGAAAGCCACTCAATGCACATCTTGTCGTATGTGCACTTGAAGCAGCCATTCCAGGGAGCATACCGATGCAGCCACCAATATTAGAACAATTGTACCTGGGAAATTCTGGGAGATTCTGGGGCAGTCTCACAGTAAATGCCTCAACATTGCCTCAACAGATTCTTAATGGCCCATCGGATTAACACAACGGGGGGTCCCTGCAGTCCCATTGAAATTGAATGGGACTGCACGGACCCCTGCTGTGTTAATCCGATGGGCCATTAAGAATCTCACAGAAATGTTGAGGCAATGTTGAGGCATGTTGAGGTATTTACTGTGAGACTGCCCCAGAATTTAAAAGTCAAGAGTTCTAATACTCGTGCCTGCATCTGTACCTCTGTGGGAAGTGTGAGTAAGTGGTCTCTTTGGAGTCTTATATTGTTGAACTGAACAGGCAACTAGCAACATTGAGAGACATTGACTATCTTGAAAGGAGTTTATTGCTCAATGAGCAGACCTTGACTGGGACTAGAGGTGTAGAGGGTTGAGCTGTCACTAAGGGCCTAGAAGAGGTAGGTAGCTGGGTAACAGTTAACAGGGGAAGCAGGATGAAGAGGCAGACCTATCCTGATCTTACCCATCTCAATAGATTTGCCAGATTGAGTGAGGATATGTGGGAGATAAGGCAGGAATAGTAAGGCACATAGGAGACCAATTTCTCTAGCAGCCACAGGTATAGTCCCTCCTGTAGAGAAGACTCAGAATAATCAGAGAATTAGGCAGGTTGTAGTGGTGCATGACTCAATCATTAGGAAGGCAATCTGTTGCCATTACCGTACAGATGGAGTCCCAGGTTCCATCGCTTCAGCCTGGCACTTCCCACAGTTGAACCAAAATCACACCGTGCAGTGCAGGTAGGAAGACTTGATGGTCCATCGGATTAACACAATGGGGGTCCCTGCATCCCAGTTGCTCTGGCTTAGCCCCTTCATTGCTTTAGTGGATAGCCTCTAAGATAATGAAGCTGCTTTTATTTTTATAATACAGTATTGTGGCAGGGGGTCTCCGGAGCTGAACCGCATTGATTTCAGCCTCAGGGACCCCTTGCTTCCTGAGGTACAGGCCCCATTATGGGGTGCCGGTATCACCCTGCTTTGTTTAAATCTCTCGGTCAGGTGGGCCGTGACACAGTAGAATTTAAACATGGCAGGGATACCGGCATCCCTTAATGGGGCCTGTATCTTGGGAAGCAGGTGTCCCTGGACCTGAAATTTATGTGGTTCAGCTCTGGAGACCCCGTGCTACAATAATGTTATTAAAATTAAATAAACGTCCCTCGATCGCCTGTTAGAGCTGCGCAGGTAGATTGACTGATTCAGTCTATTCTTACTGTGCGTCTCTTACAGAAAGGTAAAGCCTGGTAGGATTAACACAGGGTGAGTCCCATTCAAATGCAGGGACCCCCACGGTGTTAATCCAATGGGCCATTACAGCTTGCTATGGATTGTGCCGCGACGAGTAGCCGAGGTGCTCAAGAATTTCCCCAAAATGCTGGCGACCAAAGAAAAGCGTGCATCTGTATGAACCAAACAGTTTGTTGGCTCCAGGTACTCAGGTTCTGCACATTGCGGCATGAGTAGACAGATTGCTGGGAGGAGCTGTGAATAACCCAGCGTTCTTGGTACACGTTGGCACCAATGACAAAATTAAAGATACCGGTAGAGATAAAGGATCCTAAAACATTAATTCAGGGATCTATGCCGCAAGCTTAAGGCAAGAAACTCCAAGTAGGTATTTTCAGAAATACTACCAGTCCCATGTAGTACCCCATGGAGGCAGTTGGAGTTTAGGGAGGTTAATGAAAGTGGTATAGTAAGGAGGGGTTTGAGTTTTTGGAGCCCTTGAAGGTTGGCTTAAACCTAAACTATACCTTAGGGGCTGCAAGAGACACAGGTTATGACTAGCCAGACTTGGGAGCAAATAAACTTTGGGTTTATAGTAAGGGAGTATAACAGATAATACATAAATCCAACACTCAGGGAAAGATACATAAAAGGGCCGAATGTACTCACGAAAAATACCTTTGATCACAGGTCTCCCAAGATGCCTCCTCAGCTAAGCGATCCTGTGCAATTTTAGTCCTTTGTGAGGGTCCAAGTTGAACCTAAAAAACTTCCATGAAATACCCCCAGTTCTTGGGCAACGTCGTTGCAATTCGAGAGAACAAAATACAGGGGGGGGGGGGGCTAGCAGCCTCCTGGCTCCTAAACCCGAGGTACATAATAGCCCACTAGCTACCTGCCTATGAGAAAGGTGTCTATCTATCAATTGGATGCTCCAGAACGTCCTGGATCTCTCCTAGAAAAACAAACGGGAGACGAGTCTAATAGCCTCCTTTGTTGTGTTGCCTGGATCCTTCCATGAGGGTCTCTCCCTGATAGGACTCACCTCCCATGATCCATCAACAAGAACAGGTTCCCCCAGGCAAGCCCACAGTGCATGGAGGCAGAGGATTTGTCCCTGAGTGCTATTGGACACTGTCGGCCTCTCCTGCCCCCGTAGCGGTGATATGCGATTCAACGCGACTCACCTGTGTAACTCTAGAGCGGCCAAGCATTTGTAGACTTCCCCCTCCCAGTTGAATGCATGGAAGAGTGGTGCTCAGTCAATCAGAGTGCGGTTGAAAAGACGAACGGGTCAATCATAGACGAGGGGGAACGGCTACAGATCTGGGCGTTTGCCGATAATGACGTCTGTGTGAACAGGAGCTATGAAACGGATCAAACACATCAGCACCTATGGCCTCTGGGAGATTTTGCCTAAGCTACAGATACGTGTGGTGCTGGTTACCTGTGAGGGTCCAGAAGAGATGAGCTTCCACGATGTTGTGGGGAACAGTACATGCTTTAGGTGATCCTCAGGTTCTTTTCATTTGGTGTCAGCGCCTCCAGTCAGAGCAGGCTACAGCAGAGCTGCAGGCAGTCCCTACCATGACAGTTCTTTTCTCCTATACTTCTGTCCAATAGACTGTGACTTAGCCAGAAGTATATAAAAGGGGTCTTTATTTGATGCAGCCACTGCAGATCATATAACAGCGTTTGCATATAGTGGAGAATGGGTTTCAGGCCATGGATGGTGCTGGCCAGCAGATAATGTTGAGGCCTTGTGCTATGCACAGATCTTGGTTCAATCAGTCCCAGGAGGGGCTGAGCTCCTCTCCCTTCCCCGGGTGGGAAGGCACTGACTCTATAATTTGGAAGGCTTCCTTCATAATACAAAAGGGGAGGGCACAGCTTCTGCACCATGATTGGCTGCAACACAGACCAAGGGCCTCATGCAGTAAAGTCCAATAGAAAAAATAGCCACGATTTTTAATTCACCATTTTTAACAGTGTTGCTATCACGGTATGCAGAAAGCCCTGAATACCAGTGATAGCAACATTTGCACATGGCGAGTGGCCGGCGACGAGATGCTCGGCCCTCTGAAAAGGGCTCACCCGGCGAGTTGATTCTGGTGCAGAGAGAGAGATGCCTCTCTCTGCGCAAATCTCGGCCGAAATATAAAAAATTTAATTTAAATTGTATTACTAGTGTAGATGAGTAGGGGGTCTCCGGACCAGAACCACTTTGTTTTGAGGTCCGGGGACCCCCTGCTTCCTGAGATACAGGCCCCGTTATGGGGTGCCGGTATCTCCTATAAGGGGTAAGAACATATTTATTTACTTTATTTATGCTGCCTGGCAAATGTTTTGTTTAATAGTGGGCAAATGATCTATTATCTATATCTGGATAATAGTTATTTTGCACATTACCGTACTGTATGTGTTTGGGGGGGGTGTATTAATTGAAATGGAGGCCAACTTATTTTTTTTTACAACATGAATGGTACAGCATACCACCTCAGGACCCCCAGACACACATGGGGACCACCCGGGGACCCCCGCCGCCTCTGGTATTAATACTGTGTATAAAAAAAATAATTATGGTTTTATGTGGGGGCACAGGGGTTGGGAGGGTTGAGTATTGGTGTTTATTACATATTGTAATGGTTATTGGTGGCCTAGGAGGTGGGTAGTAGGGCTTTTGTGTGTATTTTTGTTTATGGTGGGTAGCGGGTGTGGGTGAAGGAGGTAGTAGCCCCAAGGATGGGTGTTTAGGCCTACCGGGTGGGTAGTGGGAGGGGTTAACCCCTTCATTAACATAGCGGTATTAACCGCTAAGGTAATGAAGGGGTTTAGTCCACTTGCGACCCCCCCCCCCCCTGCAAGGCCTAAACAAACATCAAGGGCCAAATACCAACGTTACCCACCTCCATTACCCACAATAAGCATGCACTCGTGGTTAACCCCTTCGCTGCCTTCGCGGTTAGCAGCTAAGTTAATGAAGTTGCCTGTAAATGCATTTTTCATGCATCTGATTTATGCCGGGGGTCTCCGGTGCTGTATTAATGGATATCAGCTCTGGAATCTCCCGGCATCAATCCGATGCAGGGAAAATGCATTTTTTTTCTTCTAATTGCTGTCTCGCCTCTTATCGGCAGCTTCTCACCACCTTCTTGCCAACTTTTCCTGGTGAGGCGATTTGGAGAGGAATTCTTAATTCTAGAGCGGCGATCAGCCTCAATAAGCTGATCGGAGCTACTAGAATTGAGTGAGTTTGAAAAACTGCTGTTAAGTGTCGATAAGCGGCTTATCTCCGCACGTTTGTCAATTTTTTTTGGCAAAAAAAATTGTCGAAAGCTCTCTTATTGCCGCCTTATCGGAGCATGAATAGCAGTAGGCTTTTTTGGCGATAATTTGGCGGGCGATAAGAGGCTTATCGCTGCTTACTGCATAGGCACCCAAGTGTCACCTCCTCTCTTGCCACTCAAGGAGGCTGCATGAGGGGGGTAAATCCCAGAGGTTAGCCTGTCACTGCCTGTAGCTACTAGGACTTATGTGACAGGAGGGCAGAAAGATAGTCTGGACCAGCCATAGCTATATACAGATAATATTAGTAAACTTCTAAAGACTAAAATCTATGGGAGTAGAAAGGCTGGAATAGATAATCCAACAATAGCACAGACTGGTGGCAACCTTAAGTGCATGTTTGATAATGCAAGAAGCCTGGCAGATAAAATTGGGGAGCTTGATATAATATCTGGAATGGAGCAATATGATATTATAGGCATTACTGAAACATGGGGATATGAAACCCATGACTGGGTGGTTCATTTAGAACAGGCCTGCACAACTCCAGTCCTCGAGGGCTGCAATCAGGCCCGGTTTTCAGGATATCCCTACTTCAGCACAGCTGACTCAATTAGTGGCTCAGTTTGAATGAGCCACTAATTGAGCCAGCTGTGCTGAAGTAGGGATATCAATGATCCACCAAACCAATGATCAACCAAATCAAAAAGGAGGCCAAAGTTATCTCTCAAATTTTAAATGCCACTAGGTGCACAATCGCCAAGAAATTGAAACAATCTACCCCCCATCTTTAAATCAAATAAACATTAAAATCTGACATATAGTATATATGGAAAAACGTTCAGCTTATCTGGATGACTCCACTTCGCAATTCTCAGAGACTTGGGCCCCTTGGCTCCGACATGCAGGTATATCTAGTTTAAAATACTATGAACTTTGTGATTTATGTTGTATCTAAACTGATGCTCACTATATTATATATATACAAATGCTGTTCCCCTCCTCTCTTTCTTAATCCCTCCACAAATGTGATACTTCCAGATTATATGTACCAATGTTCTCCCGTCCCCCCCCCTATTTCTTCTATGTACGCCCTCCCCTTATTCTTGAAAAATGATCAATTAAAGCTTAAGTAATAATAAAGAAAAAAATGTACCCGGGAATCATGCCTGATTCCCGCATACATGTAGGCACATAGTCCTGGCAATATCTCCCTTTGAAAACGCAAGCGCGACTCACCACTAGGGTACCCTGCTTCAGCATAGCCCAGAAAGGTGATTGGGGCAAAGGGATAAACTAGTGCCCGGTAGCTGAGGGGATCCCTAGGTTAAGGGGGGTACCCCAGGTGGTGCCCAGGTGACCCAGAACCTGTATTGGGTTTGTGGGTTCCCCAACTGTATATAAGGTTTAGGGGGGACTCTAAGAGTTCACACTGAGTCTAAGATAAAGTGTATAGAGAATAAGGGAGATAGAAAATAAAGTACAATTTTTTTTCTATTCGATCCCCTATACCCAGAGATTCAGGGAAATAATATAAATGTTTTTTTTTAATAATGTAATGTAATGTGTTGTTACATTCAGAACCCATGTCCAGTCAGGCTGCCTAGGCTAACCCATAGGCGCCAGTAAGTATGCTGGACATCGGAGTTCAAAGAAACCAGAGGATGCCAAAGGTGAGAAAAGCATTTAGTTAGCAGGTAAGGGCTGAGTACCCAGATCCGGAAACAATGGCAGTCATCTAGGCTGCCACTTGGTCTGCCAGACCTTGGGGAGCCTGTCCCTGTGGGTGGCATTGAGGTAGCCAGGGAGTGAGGTGCCAGGCTTTTAAAAAGTATCCTGGCTATTTCCTATTTCCCGCTGACCCGGCTTATCTTACTAGCTTGGCTCTGATTGGTTGCTGGGAATTTTCCCACACAATGATTGGCTGCTGAGTTTCATGATTGAAACTTAGAATACTATATAGAACCTGTGAGTCAATGAGATTCGAGTTCTCCAGTAGAATGAGTGTTGGTTAGCTTTTCAAAGTTGCTCTTGCGCGAATAGCAGAGCAACCGGCTTCGATTTCAAGCCAGAAAAGCCTGCCTGACAGATTTTGAGTTCAAGTTCTCAAAATCGAACATAGCGGACATGGCTGGGATTTCATTCCGATTTGAGTTCCAGAGGATCGGTGGTAGGTCGCGGTCAAGAAAGTCCAAGTTCTCAGAAGAGAAGGGAGCGGTGGCGTGTGGAACTTCACGCCGATTTGGGAAACAGGAGATTTCGGGCAAAGTCCTGGTCAGGGTAAAACTCTTATTTAGAGCTCACTCTCTGACGAAGCGCCGCATAGGCGTGAAACGCGTAAGAGGAGGAGACTTTGCACCCATACCTGTCTGCACCATGACGTGTCAATAAAGAATCTTTTTATTTCACCGCTGCCTTTCTGTGGAGTCCTGTTGTTCCACTGTGCTCTGCATTGCCGCATCCTGTGGTTACCAGATCATCTACTCAACCCAGTAGAAGCACGCACATTCAGAAGAAAACGGGCATAGTTCACGTGAGTTTTTGCATCATAGCAATCACTGGGAGGTAAACTACAGGTGTTCTTAGGCGGTCATAGACTTTGTCCTCATTGGGAGTGATGTGGTGGGGCTTATATATACCTCTGCTTACAGCACTCACCAGGACTATATACATGTCTTTAATGTACGCCCACCTGCATACCCCAGCACTCACTTGTGTATAATACCTACCGTTTATTATTCTTCTTCAATCAAGATTATTTATACCTTCATCATCCTTGGTCATTAGTAGCACTATTATAGAACATTGTTCTTCTACCCTGTATTTAGAGCTATGAACCTAGGAAAGTCTAGTTTTCAACCCCAGACCCGCAGTAAGTGTGTCTTTTTGTCTGTATTTTGTGTTCCCTTGTGTATAAGCGATTTTGTGCGAATAAACTCCAATTTATTTCATTACCTTGTTTTGCTCAGTGAATGATCCCATTTAAAAAGGTGTAAACTGCCAAGACTCCCGTGACAATCAAGCAAATAGAACAGGTGGTGAAATATGTTCATATGATCAATCGTATGTAAAACCTATTATAAAGGGAGATGTGTATGAAGGAATTGATGAAAAAGTAGAGACCTTGTGGATAGAAAATAGCAGTGGAGATAAAAGTACAAAGAAAATTTTGTAGAGATATGCTATAAATTGCCACATATCTGTGAGATTGAGGAAGCCAAAATACTTTTACAAATGGAGAAGGCACCAAAAGTAGAACCTATTTTAATATTAGGGGATTTTAATTAACCAAGCATCAAATGGAGCAATGAGATTACTGTAGCAGTAGAACTAAAGTTTTTTCGGTGGGCAAAAATTAAAATACATGACCTAAATACATGTAATTGAGTAACCAACCAAGAGAGAGAGAGGCATTACTGGACTTCGTAATATCAAACAATGCAGAAGTACATGTAATAACAAATATCCAAACCGGGGAACATTTTGGAAACAATTATCATAACATGGTCTCATCTGAAATAAATTATCAAAAAACATATTACTGTATATGGGATCAACAAAGACTTAATTTTAGAATGGCAGAATTGAGTAAACTATGGAAACATCTAGAAGGAATCAACTGAGATGAAGTTCTTGAAGGAAACAATAACGAAGATAAATGGGAAGCCATTAAAACATTGTTAGAGTACATTTATCAGTCTATACCCTTAGGTAATAAATACTGTATAAAAGAAGGAAGACTAAAACCATGTGGTGGAGGAAGAAATGGAAAGGAATAGTTAGGCATTTAGATTCTAAAAGTCAGAAGGGACAGAGGCATCATACAGTATCAGAGTAATAACAAAAGTTGCAAAAGGGCAGAGAAGCAAAAATCAAAAACAAAAAAAGGATTTCAATAGAAAGTAGGATCAACCCTAAAAAGATCTTTAAGTACATTAATAACAAAAAGATTAGAATAGATAATTTAGGACTATTCCACTGTGAGAAGGGCAGACACATTATTGGAGATAAGTAAAAGGCAGAGGAACAGTTTAAAATATTACACTTGCCTCTGTATTTACCATGGAGGAAGCCAAACCCTTAATAGTAACTAGAGTAGACAAAAGGGAAAAATAAACCATAAAACTCCCAAGAGAGGGGAGTAGGTAAGGGTCTGGAGCCTCCTAATAACATACATTCGCTGTAGCAATAGAAGGGTGTGTACAATTATGTCACTGCCGTCAGTGTCCGGTCTACAGCAGGACACTGCACATCATGAGATAAGTATACATGCTCACGAAGATTCAAATTGCCAGCATTCTGTGTTAGGCTAAGTCCCCGCTAGCACTGATCGGGCTGAGCGGGCAGCGCTTGCGGCTGGGAATTACATATATAGATATATGTAAGTCCCGACTCACGGGGTGTGCGCAGCGCTCGTGCGCGTGCACACGCTCAGCCGCGATCGGCACGTAGGTAAACAAAAAATCTATACTTAACCGTGTGCTAAACTACCCGCAATGCCCCCTCCCCCACGCCCGCGCACAAGCAGGACACCCGGCACTCATGTTTGGAGCGCTCTCCAAGCATGAGCGCGCTCAGCGCCAGCGGGGACTTAGCCTTACTCCACTAGCACTTATACGAGTGGCATAACCCCACACCACAGAGTTTCATTACGGATTTTTTTTTTGTATAATTTTGCACAACTTTTGGCCGTATTACTTGTACGCTACAGGGACATATCAGGGATACCGCCCTACCCACCTGTCCTTACACCGGATATCCCTATGCATAGGGTTTTATAGGGCCTACTACCTGTACACTTAGTGAACAATCACAGACTCAGCATCAGGGATTTTATAGGTATAACCCACTACCTTCCTGTCCTACAATGATTATCCCTACAATCAGGGTTAATCTAGGTGATTGTTCAGGGTCATATACATCTAGGATTCCCCAGTTTGACTATCTGTCTTTATATTAAGTGTACCGGTAATTCCACCTGTTCACATCCTTCTGTTCAGTCTGTTATGGGTTATTGCGCTTTTATTTTTCTCTGCTGGCCTCAGTAAGTGTGCGCCCAGTAACTTTCTCTCCCTCTGTCGGTTACTGTATCATTTACTTACCTGTTAGCAGTCTCGGCTTAGGCTGAGTTTTACACTGTTACTTACAGCTGTTCCACTACACATTGGTTGAATTTATTACTTTTCATGACCAGGGGGAACAGATAGCATCTATATAGCGAATGCAGTCTAACTGCTTTCATGTTGTAATATTTGTGACTGCATGACTAGTGGTCATTTTGCTATATAACTATGTTATGATATACAGCACAGACTACCTTTCTACCATACAGGTTTACTTAGCCATTGGAATTGGTTCTATAACCCCATGACTGTTTTTAGTCAGTCTTATTTTGTACAGTGACCAGCAGTATCATTAGGCTACCCTACCTCTAGCTGGATTAGACTGTGCATTGTAAATATTGTATGCTTTATCTATGTTCCTCTCCTATTTTATATTAGTCCACAGACTTATTAAATTGTATTTTAATATCATTCAATAACTCTATATTTTCCCATATCAGGGACATCCTCACAATTCATCTGGGTTACGTGCCTTAGGTTACCTACCTTCTTACACTACACAGTACTAATAGTACTTATTATATAGCCCCCCTCTCTTGGGAGGTACATTATAGGGTTTATTTACACCTTTTGTCTACATTATTTCCCCTAATGCACCCTGCTATTTATTCACTTACATTTACCCATAGGAGCCTGAGCGGGCACCTTGCCTCAATGGCGTGCACTCAAGATTTCTTAAGGAGCCACAATTCAATAACAGCAAACCATGCTAGTATGTAATGTGGACTCCATTTCCAAAGGCTCTGTACCAAATAATAGGTGTAAAACTGACATGATACCTTTATTTAAAAAGGGAGCTTGCTCACAACCAGGGAATTAAAGACATGTAAGCCTGACATCAATAGTGGGGAAGCTACTTGAAGGCTTAGCAAAGGATAATATTATGAATACATAATAGATAACAAAATGATTAGTAATAGTTTATTTATTTATAAAATATTTTACCAGGAAGTAATACATTGAGAGTTACCTCTCGTTTTCAAGTACACTGGCGACACACTTTATTCGAACTCGGCTAGTCCCACGAATTCGGGTATACCCGGGTGTATTGAGGTTTGTGACTGTTTTCTGCCCGAGTACATTGAGGTATTTTCCAGGCAGGGATTGAAGCATTTTATTCCCGCTGGCTGCAATACTGCACAGTATATATATATATATATATACTGCATTACAATTCATGAATTTTTGCCATCTGGTAGACACGCGAAGCATTGCAGCCTATTAAATCCTAATCATTATCATTTAACAGATCAGCCGCCCGTCAGCCAGGCATGAACCCAGGCTGGGAAGGCAAACGCAACGGGCTTGTCAGAGGTGAGGAGCGGCGCATTCCAGGTATCTGCCAGGTACATACTGGGTATTTGCTCGAATAAAGTGTGTCGGTGCAGTATGTCCTGAGCACAGAGTTAAGACAAATAATACATGGTTACAAATAGTTGCATAAATGAACAGGGTATATACTGTATTATATACAAGATATTGCATGCACAGTTCAAGAAAATATATATTATGGGCGTATGCAACAGTTACAGACCAGATTAAAATGTGAGACAGCCTTAGATTTAAAAGAACTTAAACTGGTGGTGGATGTGAGAGTCTCTGCTAGGTTGTACCAGTTTTGGGGTGCACGGTAAGAGAAGGAGGAACGGACGATTTAGCATGGATTTATGAGGGAAAGGTCATTCCAAACTAACCTTATTAGCTTCTTTGAAGAGGTAAATATGAATTTAGACTAGGTCAATGCAGTTTCTGTGTTCTACTTAGATTTGGTAAATACTTTTGATACAGTGCCACACGAGGTTAATGGAAATTGGTCTGGGTAAAAATATTTGCAACTGAATTAAAAACTGGTTGAAGGATAGACAGTAGCAAGTTGTCAAAAATGCAACATGTTCAGGTCGGGCTAACGTTGTAAGTGGAGTACTGCATGGTTCAGTACTGGGCCACTGCATTTCAACTTGTTTATAACTGACCTTGAGCCTGGCATAGAGAGCTAAGTCTCCATCTTTGCTGATGACCATAAATGATGTAAGGTAGTAACATCAGAGCAGGATGTGATATCTCTACAGAAGGACTTGAATAAACTAGAAAGTTGGACAGGTCAATGGCAGATACAGTTTAATACAGATAAATGTAAGATTCTGCATTTGGGAAGCAAGAATAAACAGACTACTTACAAATTAAATGGGACAACATTAGGTCAATCATTGATGGATAAGGATTTATTAGTGCTTGTAGACAACAGTAGCAGTTAAGGCAAATACAATCTTATCTTATATTTAAAGGGGTATGGATGGAAGCATAATTGTGCGGCTGTATACACTCATTAGTAATACCACAACTTGAATATGGAGTACATTTTTGGGCACCACTCCATAAAAAAAGACATTATGCAGCTAAAAAAGGTACAAAGAAGAGACACCAAATTGGTGAATGGGATGGAAGGTCTGACTTATGAGGAAAGGGTAGCTAAATTAGATTTGTTTACATTATAAAAGAGGCAACAGGGGATATGATAATTATGTTCAAATATATTCAGGGTCAATACAAGAGACTTTCAAGAGAACTATTCATGCCAAAGGCAGTACAAATGACACAGGGTCATCCCTTAAGGTTGCAGTAAAGGAGATTTCATTAGCAACAAAAAGAAAAGGTTCTTTACAGTAAGGGCAGTTAAAATGGGGAATTCATTACCAATGGAGATTGTGATGAAAGATACAAGAGATATCTTTGGGGAAAGGTATTCAGTTATATACTGTACCAAATAAGTCAACATATGAAGGATGTTGATCCAGGGAGAAATCTGATTGCCATTACTGGAATCAAGAAGGACTTCCCCTTATGAGAGTTCATTGCATAATGTTTCAATATATATATATATATATTTTTGTATGCTTTCCTCTTGCACCGCTGATAAAAAAACAAACGTTTGCAGCACTGGGGATATTGTCTGCTGTGATATCTCTGCTGTGCTTATCCTTCCAGGCTGTGCCCATCTCAGTCGTGTGACCGCAAGTGTCTGTGGCAATGAAGACAGTAAGGATTGCTACATCTGTCCTGTAAATATAATATAGGATGAGTATCTGTTATCTAAATGTAATATAGGCTGAACTCGATGGACATGCTGTATATCTTTTTTCAACCTCATCTACTGTGAAACTATAACTATGAACAGGTAGGATTGCTGCTCTAAAGTACAAAACAAATGTAAATGTAATACCTGTATGTTTTCCTCAACAATGAGTAAACTTAAAAAATGATCATGATCCTTTTACAATGTTAATTATTTATTTATTTATTTATTTTATTTATAAAATATTTTACCAGGAAGTAATACATTGAGAGTTACCTCTCGTTTTCAAGTATGTCCTGGGCACAGAGTAAAACAAATAATACATGGTTACAAATACAATGTCAATGTTAATGTCATTGTCATAAAAAATAGTACTTCATAGTACTTTATAGCCCTAAAATCTCACACACTCTTCTTCTGACCTTAACTCATACTATAACTAGTCTAATATTGGTGTTTTCAAATGATTGTTTTCATTAATTATCGTATCCTTCTGTAGAGATCATTACAACTTTGTTTTATTATATAAGGATATTTTTCTGTTTTTTTTGTTTGTTTGTGTAGTAAGGTTTTGGGTTTTGAGCCTATATATTAAGTAATCATTTTTTGGCAAATGTTAGGAAATTGAGGTGAAAAATTACTTTCCCTCTCCCTATCACAGGTCTTGTTTCAAAGTAGGGAAAGATGTCAGAATTCTACTCTTATACCTTTTTTCTTTGAACAATAACCTTGATTGAATATATTGAAACATTTGTTTGTATAGGCTTGCCTTTGTTAACATTCACTTTCCCTTTGTCACCTGAATTTCTAATGTTTACTATTCATTTTTCTTTAGACATAAATAGGTACAAAGGATTTCTAAATAAGGCATTTATGTTGAGTAAGACCTGAGATAATGGTTTTGCTCTATCAAACTTATTAGGTGTTAACAGGACAGACAATTAAAATTTTTGTTGTAATAAATAGTTTACATATTTTATATCTTTATGCTTAAAAAGAGATATATTGCTGTATTTCTGCTTCATTCCTATGGTACTTTAATGAAAGTACTTTAACACTAGATTAACCTTACATGTGGCTAATAATCTATTTAATGCAGTAGAAATAACATGTAGGTTTTGTTGCTTCGATGAGGAGTCAATTAACTTTTATATAAAAATAATGAATATCAAGACTAGAAACAAGATAATAAATTAAAATAAACATTGTGGGCCAATTAAGTGAGCTTAATTGGAACAAAATGTCATGGTTTGTGCTATTTTGTAAGATTTATACTTGCTTATGTCCAGCAAAATGTGTTTTTAAAAAATTAGGAACCATTACTTACCCTGGATTTTAAGTATCACATTGACATACAATTGCTGTGTTATTCCACTTACAATAGTGCAAAATACATGAATACCTCATAATTAGGTGATACCGTTTATATTTGTTCTAGCAATGGTTATATTAGGACAAGCTTTCAAGAGTTTTACTCTCTCCATCAAGTTCACAATA
Organism: Ascaphus truei; assembly: GCF_040206685.1. Classification (NCBI taxonomy): domain Eukaryota; kingdom Metazoa; phylum Chordata; class Amphibia; order Anura; family Ascaphidae; genus Ascaphus; species Ascaphus truei. Next base: position 92,721,765 of record NC_134486.1, on the reverse strand, counting down.
CTCAATACACAAGTGTCTCTGATGTAAAAGAAATGGTAAATAAAAAGACAAGGTAATACATAGATGAAAGGGACAGTGCATGGAATACTTAACATCTAGGCTGCATGGTGGGAGGTAGGGTGAACATTATAGAAATATATGATAGTGTGTAAGAATCTAGATCAGCATTAATTCCTCATTTTTGTGTGTGTCATAAAAGCATTATTACTTTGAGTGCTTTTCAATATCCCTTTGAGGATCTGGATTTTAATATTATTAATAGATGTACACTGGCGACACACTTTATTCGAGCTCGGCTAGTCCCACGAATTCGGGTATACCTGGGTGTATTGAGGTTTGTGACTGTTTTCTGCCCGAGTGCATTGAGGTATTTTCCAGGCAGGGATTGAAGCATTTTATTCCCACTGGCTGCAATACTGCACAGTATATATATATATATACTGCATTACAATTCATGAATTTATGCCATCTGGTAGACACGCGAAGCATTGCAGCCTATTAAATCCTAATCATTATCATTTAACAGATCAGCCGCCCGTCAGTCAGGCATGAACCCAGGCTGGGAAGGCAAACGCAACGGGGCTTGTCAGAGGTGAGGAGCGGCGCTTTCCAGGTATCTGCCAGGTACATACTGGGTATTTGCTCGAATAAAGTGTGTCGGTGCAGTACTGTAGCCGCCGTTATTGCTCCCACTGCCACGTTGAAGCGGGGGGGGACACACTATGTCCCAGCGGGAGCCGCCACCATTCTAAAAGAATTAGCTGAGTTTGAAAAGAGAGCTGAGCAAACACATCATTGCACCCGCTGGAATGCACCGGTATATTGTATTGTATGTCATTATTTATATAGCGCCATTAATGTACATAGCACTTCACAGTAGTAATACATGTGGTAATCAAATGAATAACAGATAAAATAAATAACAGATCATGGGAATAAGTGCTTCAGACATAAAAGTAGCATTAAGTAAGAGGAGTCCCTGCCCCGAGGAGCTTACAGTCTAACTTGTAGGTAGGGAGAACGTACAGAGAAAGTAGGAGAGAGTTCTGGTAAATGCGTCTACAGGGGGCCAAGCTTTATGTATCATGTGTTCAGGATATCCAGTGCTATTCATATGCTTCTTTAAGCAAGTGTCTTAAGGTGGGTCTTAAAGGTGGATAGAGAGGGTGCTAGTCGGGTACTGAAGGGAAGGGCATTCCAGAGGTGTGGGGCAGTCCGTGAAAAAGGTTTAAGGCGGGAGAGGGCTTTAGATACAAAAGGGGTAGAAAGAAGACATCCTTGAGAAGAATGCAAGATGGTGCATAACGAGAAATTAGGGCTGAGATGTAAGGAGGGGCAGAAGAGTGTAAAGCTTTAAAAGTGAGGAGAAGAATTGAGTGTGAGATGCGGGATTTGATCGGAAGCCAGGAGAGGGATTTCATGATGGGAGATGCTGAGACAGATCTAGGAAAGATTACAGTGATTCTGGCAGCAGCGTTTAGGATAGATTGTAGAGGAGACAGGGGAGAGGCAGGAAGGCCGGACAGCAGGAGGTCACAGTAATCAAGACAGGAGAGAATGAGGGCCTGAGTCAAAGTTTTAGCAGTCGAGCAACAGAGGAAAGGGCGTATCTTTGTTATATTGCGGAGGAAAAAGCGACAGGTTTTAGAAATGTTTTGAATGTGAGGGGCGAATGTGAGAGAGGAGTCGAGTGTGACCCCTAGGCAGCGTGCTTGGGCTACTGGGTGAATGATCGTAGTTCCAACAGTAATGTGGAAGGAGGTAGTAGGGCCAGGTTTGGGAGGAAGTATGAGGAGCTCTGTTTTAGCTATGTTGCGTTTAAGGCAGTGGAGGGCCATCCATGATGATATAGCAGAGAGGCATTCAGAAACTTTGGTTTGTACAGCAGGTGTAAGGTCGGCTGTTGAAAAGTACATTTGTGTGTCGTCAGCATAGAGGTGATATTTAAACCCAAAAGATGTTATTAGGTCACCTAGAGAGAGTGTGTACAGAGAAAAGAGAAGAGGTCCCAGGACAGAGCACTGGGTACCCCCACAGAGAGATCAATAGAGGAGGAGGTGTTAGCAGAAGAGACACTGAAAGTACGATGGGAGAGGTAGGATGAGATCCAGGATAGAGCTTTGTTCCGAATACCAAGAGTATGGAGAATGTGAAGGAGAAGAGGGTGATCCACGGTGTCAAATGCTGCAGAGAGGTCGAGTAATATGAGCAGAGTGTAATGACCTCTGTCTTTGGCAGCATGGAGGTCGTCAGTTATTTTAGTGAGTGCTGTTTCCGTGGAGTGAGCAGTACGGAAGCCAGATTGAAGAGGGTCTAGGAGAGAATAGGTGTTCAGAAAATGGAGCAAGCGAGAGAATACAAGACGTTCAAGGAGTTTAGAGGCAAAAGGCAGGAGGAGACAGGTCGATAGTTAGAAAGATAGGTAGATTCAAGCTTGCTGTTTTTGAGTAATGGTATAACTGTTGCATGTTTGAAGGAGGATGGAAAGGTTCCAGAGCAGAGGGAGGAGTTAAAAATGTGAGTGAGCGTAGAGATTATAGTAGGAGCAAGAGGTTTTAGGAGATGGGAGGGAATGGGGTCACGAGAGCAAATGATAGAGGGAGAAGAGGAGATCAACAGCGACACATCCTCCTCTGAGACAGTGGAAAAAAAGTCAAGGAAGGCAGGAGGAGAGTTAGGAAGAGGTGTAGGATGGGAGGAAGAAACAGAGGGGATGTTCTGCCGTATGGATTCCACCTTTTCCTTAAAATAGTCAGCAAAGTCCTGAGCGGAGATGGAGGTTGGAGAGGCAGCTGAGGGTGGTTTGAGTAGAGTATCAAAAAAAGAGAACAGTCGGCGTGGGTTAGACTTGTGCATGTTGATTAGTGAAGAAAAGTAGGCTTGTTTAGCTTGCGATAGGGCAGAGTTGAGACAGGATAGCATAAATTTGTAGTGAAGGAAGTCTGCGAGAGTATGAGATTTCCTCCAGATGCGTTCAGAGGAACGAGTGGAGGAATGCAGTATGTGCGTGTGGGAATTTAGCCAGGGTCTAGGGTTAGAAGGGCGAGGGCGACAGAGAGAAAGCGGGCATGTAGATCAAGAGAGGAGGACAAGGCAGAGTTGTAGTTCCTGACCAGGTTGTCAGGGTCTGTAGCAGAGCTGAGAGAGGATAGGGAGGAGTGTAAAGTGGACTCAAAGTCAGGTAAGTGGATAGAGCGCAGGTTTCTGCAGAACCGAGAGGTAGATAGAGGTGGAGAAGGGGAGAAGCGAGATAGAGAGAATGAGATGAGGTGATGGTCAGAGAGAGGAAAAGGGGAAATGGAGAAATCAGAGAGAGAGAAGTTTTTAGTGAAAACCAGGTCTAAGTAGTGGCCATCCTTGTGGGTGCTGGCTGCAGTCCACTGTTGAAGGCCAAAAGAAGATGTTAGAGAAAGAAAGCGGGAAGTAGTGAAGGAACCCAATAAGGAGAAAATGAATTGTACAGTACTGTTGCATACTGTGATATAGATATATTAATATTATGTATAAATATATATATATATATATATATATATATATATATATATATATATATATATATATATATAAGTACACACATACGCGAGAAAAAAAAAGTGCATCATCTAATGCACTATTTAATGTACAACAGGTTAAAACCTTGAAGCTTGAAGAAGACAACTCACAAACATCCTTGGAAAAAGTGTATTGCTGAGTTAAAACTCTAATAGGAAAGTCCTCAGAGAGATACACTTTACCCAACCATCACCCTCAGTGTACAAGAATCCCAGGTTCCAGATGAGGGATAAATGTGCCATTCTGCTTGTGCGTCTCCACGCTCTTCTCATGTTCTCACCAGAAGTCAGCAGGGGAAGGTATCTATCGCTGCTTGAGGAGGCAGGGTGAAAGAGAATTCCTTTCGTGACTGCAACAAGGATAGCTGAACAAAAGTCCTATGTATTTCATAGCAGCTAATGGCTACTTCATCAGGTTTATGTGTTTAGCATACAGTACAGATCCCATGACCTTTATAATGGGGTTAATCAATCCCAGTCAGCTATACAATAACATTAATTAATTAAATCTGCAAAAAAGCCTGGCCACATTGGTCACACAGGTCTGAAGGATATCCAAAGATATATATATATATATATATATCTATATATATATAGATATATATATATATATATATATATAATCAAAAAATAAATAGATGATACCGTTCTGTGGCTAACGAAATGCTTTTATTTGTGCGAGCTTTCGAGATACAATGATCTCTTCTTCCGGCGATGTTACAATGAACATTGTTCATTGTAACATCGCCGGAAGAAGAGATCAGTGTATCTCGAAAGCTCGCACAAATAAAAGCATTTCGTTAGCCACAGAACGGTATCATCTATTTATTTTTTGATTATTGAAGCTCGGCTAACACGGTACTGATACCTCTACATATATATATATATATATATATATATATATATATATATATATATATATATATATATATATATATATATATATGAGAAAAGCAAAAACACAGTCTGAGGTTATTTTGAAACAGAATAACACGTGAATTTATTCAAGTCAAGTGCACAACGGAGACAGCTTTTGAAAAAAAGCTCTCTAACAATAACACGATATGCCATATATTTATACCCTAAAACCTTAAGCTCCACCCCTTTATGGGGGGGCTTGCACGTCACTAATATTACCTCATTTTGTAATACATAACAATACTTAAGCTGATGTCATTTTGTAATACATAATAATACTGGATAACTGTCTGTCAGCTAAAAACCATTATGGGGTTAAATGGGATGTGCCTATTCTGCCACCTGGCATATTGTATGAGAATCAGTTTCTCTGTAAGAATCTGAGCTTATCTCACGGGTTCTCACGACTTCTAACCTGTTTACACTTTCAATTTGAAGCTGATTGGATGAGGAATGATCAATAAAGTCAGCTAAGAGCGAAAACATTCCATGTCTGTTTCACACAGATTTCTTCACATAGAAAGTCACAAAGACAAGACAAGATGGCTGATTCAAACAAAATGGCTTCATCCTAATGCTGTTATGTCAGACCGGAAAAGGGAGACCAAACAGCGCACCAGCAAAAACGGAGCAGGAAGGACCCAAAACGAAAAAATGATTAAAAGGGCACTTTAATGTGACAAGAGACCCATCCAACGAATTTCGAACATCACAGCGTTCTTTTTCAAGGATAAAACACAATGTAATAACATCCATTAAATACCCTCTTACCTGTGGGCCGTTTCGCGCCAAAAAACGGAACCTGATGACGTCATGACGCTACATGCGTCATCGCGCATGCGCAGAGCGACCCAGTGCCGTTCTAAGGGCAAAGCAAGTCCCACAGGCAGTGTGGCCATCTTGGTTAAGGGCAAGTCATAGAGAATCACTGCCCCACTAATACAATACATCCCTATGATGCATACATGCAGTGCTAATCACTGTGCATGCGCATTGCGACGATGCAAACATCAACAAGGCTAAAATCAAAAGTTAAGAAAAATAGAAAAAAGAAGTAGAAAAACATTCTATTGATAAGGGAAAATATAAAAACCATAATAACTTACATCTTAAGCTAACACATAAAGGGAAAATAAGAGTATATGAAACATATAAACACAATTTAACGAGTAATTTAAAGCAACTAAATGACTTAAAAAACATGTTAATACATGAATACTGCATAACATATATTGTATATCTAGAACCTAGGAACCAGGAGAATATTACCAAATATAATACATAAAAAATATTATATAATAAAGGTATCATCAACACAATACATCAAAAAAACAAGTTTATCATATACTATATAAAACTTCATGAAACTTGAAGGGCTAATTTGATCAATCCATAATCGTTTAAGCAAAATTGACCTGAGGTGTAATTAACTCATAAAAATTTAGCAATTACAAAAAATGGGTTAACTGCCAGTCAATATTCAGACCCATAGGGAAGCGCGTTTGGAGAGTGAAAATCCAATACGCCTCCCTACGGTTCAGAAGGTTGACATGATCACCTCCTCTAGATTTACAATTAACTAATTCAATTCCCAGGAAGGAAAAATTACTTGTTCCTCCCTGACCACATTCCGTGAAATGTTTGGAAACAGGATGATTGGTGTCTTTCAATCTTATGAGCCTTAAATGCTCTAACATCCTGACCTTAAGAGCTCTAATCGTTCTGCCCACATATCTTTTGCCGCAACCACATGTTATGAGATAAACAACAAATTGACTTATACAATTTATAAAACTGTTGATATAAAATTCCTTATTTTTTACTTTATTCACATCATGAGGCTGCGGCAAGGCATACTGTTGAAAACTTTTCACTGGCTTCATGTGTTTGCATACACTACAAGAGCCCCATTTAAAGGATCCCCTGGTGACATAAGGTCTTATAGACCCAGGAGTAATAAGTTCACTTGGTGAGACATAAGATCCAATTGTTCTCACTCTACGGTATACAAAAGTAGGACCAGGTTCAACATATTTTTTAAGGACAGGGTCCATGGATAGGACATTCCAATGTTTGGAAATAATAGAATTAATTTTTCCACTTTGTTTGTTAAACTGTGAAATAAAAAGAGGACATTTATTTTTAGACTTTATCAATCCATGTGTACCCTGTTTATTAACATGTGTCTCATTAGTATTACCAAGACGAGAGTCCCCAATTGAATGTGGGGGCAACAATGATGCCCTCTCTGTTAGTACTGCATTATTGAAAGCATTTGCTATATGGGATTTAGGGTATTCCCTTTCCAAAAACCTCTTCGTCAGGTCCTCAGACTGAGAAAGAAAACCACTAAATGTGGAGCAGTTTCTTCTCAGTCTGAGGAACTGTCCCTTGGGTATGGCTTTTATGATATGAGATGGATGGCAGCTGTCCGCCCTAAGAAATTTATTTCTTGCGTTTAACTTCCTATATACATCAGTTTGGATTGTTTTGTCTATATCCACAAATAATTGTAGATCCAGAAATTCAATGTGATGAAAATGAAAATTTAATGTAAATTTTAAGTTGTATATATTGTCATTAAGATAAGATACAAAAGCGTGAAGTGTAGTGACATCCCCTTTCCAAATAATAATTAAATCATCCACAAACCTTTTATAAAAAACAATATTGTGACGAAAAGAATTAGTGCTTGAATATATAGAAAGTGCTTCCCACCACCCCATAAATAACTTTGCAAAAGAAGGAGCAAAACTTGTGCCCATAGCAGTGCCAATTAATTGTAAATAAAACTTATTATTAAATGTGAAAAAGTTGTGCGTGAGTAAAAAATGAATAGCGTCCAAAATAAAAGCCGACTGAAAGATTGAAATTTCTGGTATCTCAATAAATGGGCGGACAGCTGCCATCCCATGATCATGTTGTATAACTAAATCTGGAATCTGAATCTAAATCTGATTATTAGGGACCTCCGTCTTCTAGCTCAGGGATTTTCCCTTTCACGTATAGATCATGATAATTTGAACCATTATGAACGTTTAGCTTTAAAATCTTTGAAAAATAATCATGCTTTGGTCATTAAGAGTGCGGACAAGGTTGGTGCAGTGGTGGTGCAGGGTAGAGACGGTTACATCAGGGAGGCATTACGCCAACTTGATGATGGCCTGTCCTACCGTGTACTACCCGCCGATCCCACTCCCCACTTCTTGGATGTCCTTACTGAACTGGTTGACTCAGGTGTTATTATGGAGGTTTTGTCCAAGGAAGAGGTTAAATATATCACCATCACATCCCATTATCCCTATCTTCCACCATCTCCCAAAGATCCATAAGACATTGGTCGACCCTCCAGGTCGTCCAATTGTCTCCAACATTGGATCTTTGGGAGATGGTCTGTCAAGATATGTGAATGGTTTTCTTCAGCCATTTGTTAGGTAATTGCCCTCAATAATACGGGACTCTGGTGATCTTCTTGATCAGATCAAAAATGTTAATTGGGACAACCATTACTTGTGGGTAACACTTGATGTTACCTCTCTGTATTCAGTTATACAACATGATCATGGGATGGCAGCTGTCCGCCAATTTATTGAGATACCAGAAATTTCAATCTTTCAGTCGGCTTTTATTTTGGACGCTATTCATTTTTTACTCACGCACAACTTTTTCACATTTAATTATAAGTTTTATTTACAATTAATTGGCACTGCTATGGGCACAAGTTTTGCTCCTTCTTTTGCAAACTTATTTATGGAGTGGTGGGAAGCACTTTTTATATATTCAAGCACTAATTCTTTTCGTCACAATATTGTTTTTTATAAAAGATTTGTGGATGATTTAATTATTATTTGGAAAGGGGATGTCACTACACTTCACGCTTTTGTATCTTATCTTAATGACAATATATACAACTTAAAATTTACATTAAATTTTCATTTTCATCACATTGAATTTCTGGATCTACAATTATTTGTGGATATAGACAAAACAATCCAAACAAGTTAAACGCAAGAAATACATTTCTTAGGGCGGACAGCTGCCATCCATCTCATATCATAAAAGCCATACCCAAGGGACAGTTCCTCAGACTGAGAAGAAACTGCTCCACATTTAGTGGTTTTCTTTCTCAGTCTGAGGACCTGACGAAGAGGTTTTTGGCAAGGGGATACCCTAAATCCCATATAGCAATTGCTTTCAATAATGCAGTACTAACAGAGAGGGCATCATTGTTGCCCTCACATTCAATTGGGGACTCTCGTCTTGGTAATACTAATGAGAGACATGTGTTTAAACAGGGCACACATGGATTGATAAAGTCTAAAAATAAATGTCCTCTTTTTATTTCACAGTTTAACAAACAAAGTGGAAAAATTAATTCTATTATTTCCAAACATTGGAATGTCCTATCCATGGACCCTGTCCTTAAAAAATATGTTGAACCTGGTCCTACTTTTGTATACCGTAGAGCGAGAACAATTGGATCTTATGTCTCACCAAGTGAACTTTACTCCTGGGTCTAGACCTTATGTCACCAGGGGATCCTTTAAATGGGGCTCTTGTAGTGTATGCAAACACATGAAGCCAGTGAAAAGTTTTCAACAGTATGCCTTGCCGCAGCCTCATGATGTGAATAAAGTAAAAAATAAGGAATTTTATATCAACAGTTTTATAAATTGTATAAGTCAATTTGTTGTTTATCTCATAACATGTGGTTGCGGCAAAAGATATGTGGGTAGAACGATTAGAGCTCTTAAGGTCAGGATGTTAGAGCATTTAAGGCTCATAAGATTGAAAGACACCAATCATCCTGTTTCCAAACATTTCACGGAATGTGGTCAGGGAGGAACAAGTAATTTTTCCTTCCTGGGAATTGAATTAGTTAATTGTAAATCTAGAGGAGGTGATCATGTCAACCTTCTGAACCGTAGGGAGGCGTATTGGATTTTCACTCTCCAAACGCGCTTCCCTATGAGTCTGAATATTGACTGGCAGTTAGCCCATTTTTTGTAATTGCTAAATTTTTATGAGTTAATTACACCTCAGGTCAATTTTGCTTAAACGATTATGGATTGATCAAATTAGCCCTTCAAGTTTCATGAAGTTTTATATAGTATATGATAAACTTGTTTTTTTGATGTATTGTGTTGATGATACCTTTATTATATAATGTTTTTTATGTATTATATTTAGTAATATTCTCCTGGTTCCTAGGTTCTAGATAAACAATATATGTTATGCAGTATTCATGTATTAACATGTTTTTTAAGTCATTTAGTTGCTTTAAATTACTCGTTAAATTGTGTTTATATGTTTCATATACTCTTATTTTCCCTTTATGTGTTAGCTTAAGATGTAAGTTATTATGTTTTTTTTTTTTTTTCAAACAATTTTATTAGGCATTTAGGTAGATATGCAGTGACAGCATGCGATAGAGCCTAACATTTTCAAAACCATAAATTTTTTGGGGAAAACAGGTAGACAACCGCAGTTGTCAGTAGAAGAGGGGGGAGTGCCTTCAGAGTGGGAAGGCAGAGGGGAAGGGGACTGGTAGGATGAGAGGGGGGTAGAGAGGGGGGGGTGAGGGGTAGGGGGGGGTGAGGGGTAGGTGGGGGGGTGGGGGACCCATCTGGCTGTTGGTGGTATGGACTTGCAGGTAATATTAGTGCACCTCTGGGGGGGGGTGCGGTCTCTGTCTCGTTGGAGTTGGTTGTCTGGCCCTATTGCTGGAGATCCACGGTTCACAGATGTCCTCGTAGGCTGGAAGTTTTTGTCGAACGATAGCGGTGAGCCTTTCCATGACCATCACCTCGTCGACTCTTTTTTTGATCGTTCCCAGTGCCGGCGTAGTTGTTTTCCTCCAGGAGGCCGCAATACAGCATCTTGCCGCGGTAAGAATGAAGGATATTAATTTCCTGATTGGCCGGACCATGTCCTTCAATGGTGCAGCCAGCAGGTAGGTCAGTGGTTCAATAGGCACTTCCAGGTCGGTGACCTCTTTTATCAAAATTTGGACCTTGGCCCAGTACTTCACAATTTCTGGGCAGGTCCACCAGATGTGGACCATGTCCCTCTATGACCACAGCCTCTCCAACATAGGTCTGATGCCAGAGGGTAGATCTGGTTTAATCGTGCTGGGGTAAGATACCAGCCAAATATAATTTTATAGATGTTTTCCTTTATTGTAGTGCATAGGGAGGTCTCCGAGGCTGTCTCCCAGATTTCTTCCCAAGTCTCTCTGTCTATATTTGTATTCAGGTCTGCTGCCCATTTGAGCATATAATCATGCTCTTTGGGGGTCGAGGAGCGCTCTAGAGCCCCGTATATGTCCGAGATTAGACCTTTCTGGTGGGTCTTTGTCTCGCAAAGAAGTTCAAACGACGTGAGAGTGGGGTATTCTGGGAGAGGGCATGTTATCCTAATAAAGTTTCTGTTTTGAATGTGTTTTAGATCAGCGCCCGGAACGTGGGTCGGGAGTGTTTGAAAGAGGTATAACATTCTTGGGAGTATATTCATCTTAGTGGAAATCATGCGACCGAACCACGATATCTGGTAACCTTCCCACTGATCTAGATCCTTTTTGATCTTGTCCCATAACCGCGGGTAGTTATCCCGGTATAAATCCCGATAGTGCCTTGACACATTAATTCCCAGATATTTAATGTATGAAGGGCACCATCTGTAGCTAAAATTGGTTTTGAGGAGATTGACTTCGGGATCTGGGAGACTAAGATTTAGAGCCTCTGATTTGTCGCTGTTTATCTTATATCCTGATACTTTACCAAACTCCGACAGTTCCCTCTGGAGGTTAGGAAGGGAAGTTAGAGGTTTAGTCAGAGTAAGAATGATGTCATCAGCGAATAGGGAAATTTTGTATTGCGCTTTATCGATCGGGATTCCCTGGATGTTCGGGTTTTGTCTTATTTTAGACGCCAGTGATTCGATCGTGAGGGCGAAGAGAAGGGGAGATAGGGGGCATCCTTGTCGGGTACCATTCTGGATTTGGAATCGTTCAGAGCCTCCGCCTGAGAGGTGTACCGAGGCAGAGGGATTCTGATAAAGTGCTTGAACACCCTTTAAGAACGAGTCTCTGAAGCCAAATTTAATCAGTCTCTGGTTTAGAAATAGCCAGTCAATCCTGTCAAATGCCTTCTCTGCGTCTAGGCTTAATAACATCGCCTTTGAGCCTGAAAGGTGGGCATGGTCTACTAAATTAATTATTTTACGTGTATTGTCTGAGGCCTGACGGCCCAGGACAAACTCGACCTGGTCCTTGTGTATTAATCTCGGGAGGATGGGATTAAGTCTGTTCGCCAAAATTTTACTATATAGTTTAAGGTCGTTGTTCAACAATGAGATTGATCTGTAACTGCCACATTGGGTGGGGTCCTTCCCGTCCTTAAGTATTATTGCCAGATTCGCGGACGACATAGTGAATGGGATAGGACTCCCTTCTAAGAATGAGTTGAACAAGCTTAATAGATGTTTGGACAGGATGGGGAAGAATTTCTTGTAGTATGCATTTGTGAAACCATCAGGGCCCGGCGCCTTGGAGATCTTTGAGGCTCTAACGGCCGCTTCTAATTCGTCTAGCGTAATTTTCGCATTTAGATAAGTATTTTCTTCCTCTGTTAATGATGAAAGGTTGCAATCGGATAAGTAGTCGGCGGCTAATGCCGTATCCGTCGCTCTAGAAATAGCAGAGTGGGTCCTTAGGTTATATAATTTGGTGTAGAATTTGGTGAATTCCTCTGCTATTTTTTTTCGTTATATTGGAGTTCACCAGAATTATTCCTGATCGCCGTAATTTGCGATCTTTTCTGTATTCCTCGTAACTTGCTAGCAAGAAGTCTATCGGCCTTGTTCCCTTTATCATAGTACCTCTGACCTGTCCATCTAAGAGCTTTTTCTACGCCTTCTAATTGGATTATTCTTAAATCGTTTAGAGCAGTTATCAATTGTTTATAAATTCTCCGGGAGGGATTATTTTGATGCTGCTGCTCTAAATCGATTATTTTGTCTGTAAGCTCTATAGTTAATTTGAGTTTAGTTTTCTTCCGGTGGGAGGCAATCGAGATAAGATTTCCTTGGATTGTGGCCTTATGGGCTTCCCACAAGCTTGCTGGAGAAGCTACAGAGCCTTTGTTTATTCTAAAGTATTCCTTGAGGGATTTTTTGAGTTCCAACACTGTCCCGGAGTGGTTCAGTAGGGAATCGTTTAGTTTCCAGCTGTATGAGATAGTTTTCCCAAAGGGGATGGATAGGGTCATGGTGATGAGAGCGTGATCTGACCACGTAATTGGTCCGATATCTGAGTCTGTGGTGGCCTCTAGGACATTCTTGGTAGCGAGAAAGTAGTCAATATGGGAATAGGACTGGTGAGGCACCGAGTAAAAGGTATAATCTCTTTGCCCCTGGTGTTGTGTTCTCCAAATGTCCACCAAAGAGAAGTCCCCAATAATGTCCTTAAATTTTTTCCCCAGTCTTTGTGACTGAGTGGAGTGTTGTCGTCCTGGGTGGCTCGATTTGTCTTCTTTTGGGTTGAGAGCCATGTTTAGATCCCCTGCAATAAGTACTGAGGATAGGTATTGTGGGTCAATTTCTTCCAGAACCTTTTCAAGAAATTCTGTCTGGTTTTCGTTTGGGGCGTATAGGTTATTAAGGGCGATTGTCGTGCCGGATAGTGAGTCATAGACTACAATAAATCTCCCCTCTGGATCTGCTTTAATTTTTGTTAAATTAAATGGAGTGCCCTGACGGAGCAGAATGGCAACCCCTCTGCGTTTGCTGCTGAATGACGAGAAATAGCTCATTGGGAACGCATGTTGAAATATTTTAGGCGGTTCTTGAGACGTGAAGTGCGTCTCCTGGAGGAAAACAACATCTCCCCCTGTTTTCTTTATCTCCTGGAGGAGTATATGAGAAGGATCCCAGCTCGATTGGTGCGGGGGAGGGGGGGTAGGGGTGGTGACAGGGGGGGTAGGGAGTGGGTTGTGGAGCGGGAAAGGGTGGGGGGGAGGCAGGGGAAGGGGGAGAGGGGGGCTTGAGGCTTAGACGGGTCATCTGAAGTCTTATCCGCATTCTACACAGTGTACATTCAACATCATATATGTTCACGCTCAGGGGAGCCGGGGTGGGGCTGGGTGGAGGGCAAGGGGGGTGGTAGGGGGTAATTGGGGGGGGAAGGGATGGGGGGTGGGGGGTGCAGGCTTATACATTAAACCTTAAACATTGTACATAATTTACATTCAGCAGTTTAGATAACAGACATTTGCCGTAGCACCGGTGTTGTGCGACCTCTTGTGGTAAACCTTGGTAAAGCACCTGTCAGGCCAATATTCATGAGCGTATTTGGCAGAACTGAAGCGGGGGTGAGTGGTCCAGCCCGGGGGGAATGGGGGGGGGTAGGAAGGGGGGCAGGGATAGGGAGGGAGGGGGGGGTTAATGGGGAAAGGAAAAGGGGAGGGAGAGGGAGGGTGAGAGGGAGGGAGGGGGGAGGGAGGAGGGGGGTGGACACTAGGAGTGAACCGCTTGATTTTTAGTGAATGTTTTGTTACCCTTAATGGCTAAGGAGTCGTGAGGCTGGCCCTTTCGTCGTTCGCTGGACCCCCCTGTTGGTGTAGCATTTATGCAGGCGGCACCGATCACGGAGGCTCGATTTTGAGCACCAACATCTTAGTTTATAACGCTTTGACCTGGGGGGAACCTTCTACCATTGGTGGCATGGATGTTCACGGTTAGGGGGGCGGGGGGTTGGGTGGGAGGTGAAGGGGGTGGAGGGGGGGGTCAGGGGTAATGGGGGAGGGGAGATGGGGAGGGGGGGGAGAGGGTAACATTGAACATTGAACCATAAACATTGTATACATTTTACATACAACAAGGTAGGTGACTGATATTTGCAGTAATATAGGGCTGTACGGCCTCCTGTGGCTAACTTGAGTGATGCAGCAATCAAACCTATATTCGTGCAGAAATGTAGCAGAGCTAAGGCAGAGGCCAATGGACCAGCTCGAGGGGAACGGTGAGGGAAGGGGGGAGGGCAAGGGGGTAGGTGGGGCAGATGTGGGGGAGGAGGGGATGTTGGAGGGAGGGGGTGGGGTGGGGGGGTGGGGGAGGGGAATAGGGAGGGGGGGAGGTATTAGGATGAGGGCTAGGGGGGGCGACAGAGAGGGAGGGGGGGGGGGAGGATGGGCGTAGATGTTCATGGGTAGGGGAGCAGGGAGGGGGGATGGGCGGGAGGCAGGGGGGGTGGTAGGGGGGTTGGGGGTAGATGGGAGGGGGAGGGGTAAGGAGGTGGGCATAGAGAGAGGAGGTGGGGGGGGGAGGGGGGAGCCAACTTGACCGTTGAACCCAAAGCATTAAGCAAATGGAACATTCAGTGATGTAGACGCCAGGTAGTTACAGTAATACAAAGTTTGTGCAGTCTTTTGTGTCAAACCTGGAAAATGTTATTTTCATGCCATTATTCACCTGCAAATGTAGCAGGGCAACGGCTGGGGTACGTGAACCAGCTCTAGGGGGTGGGTGGGACGGGGGTGGGGGTTGAGAAGAAGGCAATGGGGGAGGGTAATGGAGGGATAAGTGTAGGGAGGGGGGGTAGGGGGGAGGGGGAGGGGGGGAGGAGTAGGAGGGGAGGGTAGAGTGTTAGGGGGGAGAGAGGAAGAGGGGGGGGAGGAAGGTATTGGGTAAGAGGGAAGGGATGGGGGTATTGGTAGTAAGGGTGGGGGGTGGGTGGGGGGCAGAGGAAAGGGGGATGGGTTGGGGGGGGGGTAGTGAGGAGGGGTGGGGGGATACTCTCTAAGCTCTGTGTGGGTCCTTCTGGCTCGGGAGACATGAACGCAGGAACAGTGGAGGTGTACTGCCTAACTTGGGGCAATGGGGAATAGATCAACCAGGAAGTATGTGGGGGGAACAGTGTTACAGACCCTCTGTGGGCGCCTCTCCACTGGAAGCGACTGGGATGTCCTGCGCCGTCAGCCCCTCCATGAAGGGGGGGGAGCGAACGAGCCTGCGGGACTGTCGGGGGGGAGCGTCAGCGAGTCCTCGCAAGCCCCCCTCGGCCGAGGGGGGGTACCAGCACACCATCCGGGGGCCGGGCTGTTGCGGAGAGTCAGCGGGTGCTGTGCGCTCGGCGCCTCTGGTCGGGATCCATTCTCCGGAGCCACGTGATGCGGGGAGTGGTATCAGATGGCCGGAGACCGCGCGCGGTGATGACGTCTGCTTCGTCTCGATCAGGATACCTCGTGGTGCTCCTCGGCAGAATGAAGACTCCTCGGGCGCCATCTTGAAGGAATCCGGTGCGCACGAGGCGGGCTCTCCCTTCCGATCTCCTGCGATGCAGCGGATGGATCCTGCGAAGTGCCACCGGGGGTGGAGCCGGTCATTTCCCTGGATGCTGATGGGAGTCTCTGTTGCAAGGTCAGTGGTCTAGCCTCGTTTGGCGCTTCTTTTGCAGCGGCATGCGGTGGGGTCCCTCCAGGCGCCATTTTAAGTGGTGTTAGGGAAGAAGATGGATTTCTCCCGGGAGGGCCTCCCTCTGTGCAGGGGGCTACCCTTCATCTGTCCCTGGACTGCCTCTGCTCCGCGATTCTTTCGGATGCTCTGACCGGTTGATCCTCTTGTTCCCGGGGTCTGTTGCCAGTCTGGTGAGCATGTTGGAAGGGTTCCTTGGGGAGGCCCAGGGTCTTAGCCAGTGGCTCCATTTCCTCGGGATGTCTGATGGCGAGGAATTTTCCCTTGTGGGAGATGATCAGTTTAAAAGTGAAGCCCCATTTGTATTTAATTCCCTTTTTCCGGAGGGGTAGTGTTAGGGGGCGCATCGCCTTCCGTCGGTCCACGGTGAGCTTAGAAAGGTCATTATAGACCTGTAGGGGCTCATTTTGGAACGTGATCGTGTCCTTTTCCCTGCAGGCTCCAATCAGTTTATCCTTAGTGGAGTAGCTGTGGAGGCGCAAGATCACGTCCCGCCTGCGGTTTGGGTCATCACAGGGTGTGTGCCCTGTCTATTTCAAGGTCCCGAGGGTCGAGGTCAGGGGAGATAGCGAGGAAGAAATCCACAAGGTAAGCCCTGAGCTGGGAGGGCAGTGTCGCCTCAGGGATGCCGCGGATCCGCAGGTTCTGCCTGCGGTCCCGGTTCTCCTGGTCTTCTAGACCAGGGGGGCGCAAACTTTTTTCCCTGCGCCCCCCTGCCGGCTGTCCCCTCACTCCCGTGCCCCCCTCCCAACCCCAACTTACCCGCGCTCCGGCTTAATGACGTCACGTTGCCATAGCAACGTGACGTCACATGACCTCGCAGCGTCATTTTGACGCCGCGTTGCCATGGCGACACAGGGAGGAAGCCGCAGGAGCCACGGTAAGTTAGGTTTACAGAGGCCCTGCAGCTCCCCCGGCACTTAATTTAAGTGCCTTCGGGAAGCGTGCGGGGCCTCTGTAAACCCCGCGCCCCCCGTCGGCAGTGTCGCGCCCCCCCTGGGGGTCGCGCCCCACAGTTTGCGCACCGCTGTTCTAGACCGTCACGGAGGGAGTGGATCTCCTGGCCCAGGCAAATTATCTCGTCATCGGCCTCAGATTGATGTTGAAGGGCCTCGTCCAGCCTGGCTTCCAGGGTTGTGGTGCGCTCCTGTAGGCCCTGAATGTCGTGTTTTATTTCAGCCACCGCTTCTTTGATGTTTGTCTCCAGTGATCTTTGGAGCTTTGCGTGGAGCTCCTCGAGGAACTCTTTCGTTATCCTCCCGTCCGGCGAGGGGGGAGTCTCAGCGGGGCTTGCCGGGCTTATGAGGCCTAGTGTGCCTCGTGCACCAGATGGCTGGGCGCCATCTTGCCGCCTGCCTCCCGCCTCAGCGGATTGTTTTGCGGGGGTGAAGTACTTGCCAACCCCTTGGGACTGGTGGCTTTTCCCCCTGTTCGACATCACTGTGGTTTTAGGGAGTGAATATATGCCTTTGGGGGTTTTTCAGTCGGGTGAAATGGCTCAAATTCACTGATTCAGTTATTATGGTTTTTATATTTTCCCTTATCAATAGAATGTTTTTCTACTTCTTTTTTCTATTTTTCTTAACTTTTGATTTTAGCCTTGTTGATGTTTGCATCGTCGCAATGCGCATGCGCAGTGATTAGCACTGCATGTATGCGTCATAGGGATGTATTGTATTAGTGGGGCAGTGATTCTCTATGACTTGCCCTTAACCAAGATGGCCACACTGCCTGTGGGACTTGCTTTGCCCTTAGAACGGCACTGGGTCGCTCTGCGCATGCGCAATGACGCATGTAGCGTCATGACGTCATCAGGTTCCGTTTTTTGGCGCGAAACGGCCCACAGGTAAGAGGGTATTTAATGGATGTTATTACATTGTGTTTTATCCTTGAAAAAGAACGCTGTGACGTTCGAAACGCGTTGGATGGGTCTCTTGTCACATTAAAGTGCCCTTTTAATCATTTTTTCGTTTTGGGTCCTTCCTGCTCCGTTTTTGCTGTTGCGCTTTTTGGTCTCCCTTTTCCTGTTATTGCATAATTGTAGCTGCACAGCTTGCCTACCTACCACCAGGATGTGAGTATTGCTTATTTTCAGGGGAACCTGCCGATGAGACTGAGGGTGAGTGGGCTTGTACCATCTACCACCTGTCTTCTGGAGGATAGTACTCATATTATTGCACATTAAGTACTATATTATTTTTATTAGTACCCTGGTTTAGTGGTTTGGCTTATCTTATTCATTGTACCTGCATTTGAGCGCTTTAGCCACTTTCTACATTGTTATGTCAGACCCCCTAATGTCTCAACTTCGTCAGTCCCACCTCTGATTCTTTAAAACATTGTTTTTTTAGAATTATTGGTATGATTTTAGTCCAGAAACACGTTGGGAGACACAGGGGTGCTCCATCATCTCATAATGCTGCTTCTTGAGGGTATAGGACAGTGCACGAGGGTGCCTGCCAAATGTAGTCATAATCTCGTAGTATGGTGTTACAGCCAAATTCTTTTCCAGAGTTAGAACATTGTACTTGGCATCTTTTTTCTTCAAGGGACTGCTGTAAATTGGTTCTGCAAACAATGGCATTATGTCTGCAGAGGGGGTTGCATATTTGTGGATCATGCCTTTGAAAAACGTAACACAAACATAGATGACAACGAGTATCACAATCACACACATTACCGCATTCAATAATTTCGCTCCTAGTTATCCTACCAATCCACCCAGCCTCAAAGGGTCCCAGTCTGTGTCACCTTCCTTCCTAAGTCTTTCTTGCACAACTTCTATCTTGTCTAACTCATGCTGTACCTTGCTACTCTGATCTTGAATGAAAACACAACATTGTTCTTTAATTAGGGCACATACACCTCCTTTTGATGCTAAAATGTAATCTAAAGCCATTCTGTTTTGTAAGGCCATAAGCCTGATCTGAACCTGTTCTTGGTTTAGTGATGCAATAGCTGTAGTGGTGTGATTGAGGACATCATCTAACACATCTGTTAATGTATCAAGCCTGTCATATAGTAACCCACCTCCTACATTTAGAACTAAACTAACCAAAAATTGTTCTTTCCATAAACTACTTTTCAGCCCTGAAATATTTGGTGTTTTTCTCTTGTTTCTGGTTGTTGGAGGCACTTGACCCATAAATGATTGGTGTTGCTAGTGTAAAAATGGATACAAAAAATGCAAAAAAATTATTTTAGGCAAGTGACCTTTCTGCTGCTAGCTAAAGAAAAATGGCATCTATGTCTACCATCATATATTTTGAGAATTAGCACAACATTCTATTACTGAGACTTTGTGATGTTTGTGGGTGAGATGGTGAATTAGTGTAGTGTTACCTTGATCATGGTGATAGATATCTGCGATGTATAAGGAACACAGGCAGATGAGTATTGCTGACAAGGCTCTGTACAGCATCATCATGACAATCCTGTCATCTCTCTCTGAGTTATACCTTCGCAGACCCAATGGTGCATATATCTTAAAATTCTAACTTATACACACTATAAAAGAATAAAAATATTGAGTCTTTGAAAAAATAAAATGTTCTGATAAGACCAGGCCTCGGCCTGGTGTCTTATTTTCCTCGTTGGTTAACGGTCAAAGTTTATGTCTCGTCAAAACGTTAACTTGATGTGGCTGTGCTTTAGATGACTTTGGTCTTTGGTGGAGCTGGAACGAGCTTTACTGTACTTTGGGTCCAGGGAAAGAACTCTGCCACTTTAACTGCTGTATTGGTGGTTAGTATAGGCCATTTAATCTGGGATGAAGAGCATGCTTGCGTAGGAAATATTTAACTATTAACCACTTCTCGAGTAGGTGCACTTTCAACTTTGCCTAGAGAGACTCAAAAAATGTATTAGTGGCATACAATACTTATTAATTGTTTTATTACCAATAAATGGTCCTTAATTTGTTCCTTTGAACTACTGATAGTCATAAGTCATCCCATAAGTGTCTCATAATGAGATAATTTATTCCTAGGTATAAATTCTTGTATCAATGTGTTTACTACTGTCTTAACATCCGCATATAGACAGAGGTATCTCCTATTAATGCTCCTCATATTTAAAACTAAGCAGCTAATGTGGACTTGAGTGTACTACAATCTAAGTTCCTAAGACTTTGGGCCTCAGCCATTGTCAAACCAATTGCTTCCATAATCAACTCTATCCTGTCTACAGGCCATATCCCTAAGACCTGGAAAACTGCCAGAGCTGTCCCAATCTTCAAAAGTGGGGACAAAAACACTGTCTCAAACTACAGACCAATATCTCTTCTCCCAATACACACTTGCTCTCATTCATGCCTCACTGTCATCTCCTCCGATGCAAATGGTATCAACCTTTTCATAAAATACTAACTAACCTTAAAACTTGCCCCACAAATTAAACATCCCAATAGCCTGCACTCATGGCTATTATTCCACACACGGTCACTCCTACCACACCCATTGTGGCCAAGCACTGCCATCTACAGCACTTATTCCCTCACCTGCTATCTTTGTGAAGTGCTGAGTACATTTTTGACGCTATATATAAATAAAGTCATACACTACAATACAATACTATCCAAAGTCATGGACAAAAATGTGTTCACTCCCAATTAAACAATTACTATACTAAGACAAATGCCCCTAGCCAATTCCAGTCTGGCCTCCACCCCAAACACTCCATTGTAACTATTCTGCTAAAAATGTGAAATGCCTTGCATATAATATATACCCTGCTCACTTATGTAACTGTATTTGCAACTATGTATCACCTGTCCTTTAACTCTATAACCAGGACACACCCAAAAACGAGAGGTGACTCCCAATGCACCACTTTCTGGCAAAACATTCTACAAATAAAATAAATAAATTAGCAACTAGGATGTTGTTTGCTTAATCAGCAGAATTAGAATTATATATTATATAGGGATTTTAACAGTAACTACTGCTTATAATAAAATAGAACACCTATGGAAAAAAGAAATGGTTAAAAGTTATAAAATACATCACATATTCAGATAATAGTCAAATGCTTTTGTAAAGGACTTCACACTCTTGTAATATAATCTCTTTGCACAGTGCCGAACACACTGACAGCGTTTCAGAGCTTGTTTATCTTGGGCAATTTGCCAGCCCGGGCGTTTCGCCAAAAAGACCTTGAGAGTGCCAAGCAGATAACAAAACAGTTTCTCTGTCTTCTAAATATTAATTAATGGATTGAAACTTCAGCTCAAAGTTAAAAATTGAGCTTTTTCCAAAGCAATAAAAACGAAAAAAAATATGGCCTCTCTAAAAATAAAAATATGGCTTCTCTAAAAATGAAAATATGGCCTCTCAAAAATAAAAATATGGCCTCTCAAAAATAAAAATATGGCCTCTCAAAAATGAAAATATGACAATTATACAACTGCACACACCATATATAATTTAAACAATACGTGTGAGCTTAAAATCTCTCTGCAACATATCTTAATCCTATAGAAATGCAATTGACGGGTTTTTACTGGTTTACACACAATACAGAAACCACAATACAGACACACAAAGAACATAGACACAAACTTCTCTCCTACACAGCGAATCAACTTCTCATAAATAACCTGCTTTTAAAACTAAAATTTTTTTTATGCTCCGGAGCTTTTGAGTTAACTTTTCATATCTTTTGCACATTCCTTTTGAGAAAAGGGGGGATTTTTGGCGCGGTCTGTGCTGCTGTTATTCTGATTCTCTTTCTAGTTGCCATTAGAACAGAAGGAAAAATAATATTTTCTGGTTTAAAAGACCTATTTGTGTGGCCAGTACGAACAAACCTTTTAACTTCCATTCTTTTTCTTCTACTCTCTCTCTTAGGGCTGCTCTGCAATTACTGGCAACATGTCCTACCTTTTTACACTTATAACACTTTCTATCCCTTCCAAACACTTTCTGTCCCTTCCAAACAATATACACACAGTCTCTAATTGTATCCCAATTTCTGCATATAAACCTTTCATAAAAATAACTCTCAATATCTATTTCCTCAACACCATCATTTGCCTTGATTATCTATCAGCAAATTCACTTGCTATTTCTTTCCTATTCACTTTCTTTATCACTTGTTATTATATTAACTACTGTCCTGGCAATGGTAAAAAATAAATGCAACGGGACCCTCCTGTCCCTCAACAGAATTCTTTTGACCCATATTAACGTAAGGTATGTTTCCCTGTGGGTTTCAAAAGCACACGAGACGGCGTTCTGTGAGCTTATCAATCCCACAGAAAAAGACCCCTCTTTCATTTAAACATCTGCGCAATTTGTTGATAATAGTACAAACAGTGCCATTCATTGGCCAACAAAATATATTTAAATTGTCTCTTTTCGTTCTCTGTATTCATTCTTTATTATTTTCGTCTGCAGACACACAATCCTTTGAGAATTTTTGGTTTCCCATTATTCCCCTGTTACAGAAATCAAATTTAATTGACCTGTACAATACTTCTTCGGCAACAGAAATCAAATTTAATTGACCTGTACAATACTTTGGCCTCAGCAATCAACTGTTAATTGACCTGTACAATTTAGCGTTACAATAATCAGCGCAAGCTGATTACGTACAACTCTTTTGGCATGTTATTGTTCTGAATAGTGTTAATATGCAAATAAGGACCTGTCACAAGACTGTTTCCCAATCACATTTTCTCACCATAACTATACCAAAGAAAAACTTGAATCACTTCAGCGGTTCCAACCCAGTCCTGATAAACCTTATACTTTTATAACATGGATACAGATAAGACCTTCTAACCAGATATCCATGAACTCACTTTGTATGTAAATGACAAAACAGGCAAATGTACAATCAGGGACCCGTCCTGCTCAGACAACAAAAATATTTATCACAACCCCGGACAGTCTGAAAACAATCCCTTTTAAGCATACAAACACTCACCTTCATCACCAAAACACCAAAACTTTTAACGGGACTCTTACCTTAGCCCCTAACAACTCTTAACAACTCTTTCACTTTAAAATGAATACAGGAACAGAGAATAATAAATTCACGTCAAACTGCTAGGATTCTTACTCGTCACATCAGATAAGACACCGTTCAAAAATCAGCTCCAAGCATCACTCAAAACAATTTAATCAAGCTGTTTGTCTAAAAAATGCAGGTAGCCCCACCTTGATTGATATGAGCGCTCAGGTTTGAGTGATGGAGGAGTGATTAATACGGGTGCTCGATTCCGATGATATTGAGTCCCTATTCGGAATGCGCCATCTCCTGCCCTTCACGCCTCCTGCCTTTCACGCCCCCCCTCCCTGCCTCCGGGCAACGCCGGGTATATCAGCTTGTACATAATAATACTGAAAACTGTCTGTCAGCTAAAAACCATTATGGGGTTAAATGAGATGTGCCTATTCTGCCACCTGGCATATTGTATGAGAATCAGTTTCTCTGTAAGAATCTAAGCTTATCTCACGGGTTCTCACGACTTCTAGCCTGTTTACACTTTCAATTTGAAGCTGATTGGATGAGGAATGATCAATAAAGTCAGCTAAGAGCGAAAACATTCCATGTCTGTTTCACACAGATTTCTTCACATAGAAAGTCACAAAGACAAGACAAGATGGCGGATTCAAACAAAATGGCTTCATCCTAATGCTGTTATATCAGACCCCCTAATGTCTCAACTTCATCATATATATACATATATACAGTGTTCAACAAATCACCCAAAAATCTACTCGCCGAACCAAAAAATCTACTCGCCACCTAGTCCCGCCCCCAACCCCGCTTTAAAATAAAATATATAAATAAAATACATTTAATAAATTCCTAGGCAGAACAACATTCGTTTTTGACATAAATGTATTTATTGTATTACAGTATACTACAATTAGTCCTTGTTACGTGTGTGTGTGCGTGCGTGTGTGTGTGTAAATGTCGGATATAGATATAAAAGCCAGATGTGAATGACTAGTTTCCTGAACCCCTTAACCAGTGTCTGGACATCCCCGCTTCAAAATATCTAAAGCAGCAATCCTGCCTGGGATCTTACCTGATCCACAGTCCCTCAATGTCCAGGTATCAATGTCCAGGTCCAGTGAGTCAGATCTGGAATAAAGCAGTGTAGGTTATTTCGGTGTAGTATAGGGCAGTTAAGATATATAGGGTAAATAAGAGATCCAGATCCAGAGTGTGAGACAGACATAGAGTGTGGGTGAGAGAGAGAGGGTGACAGAGAGACACAGCGAGAGAGGGTGACAGAGAGACACAGGGAGAGCGAGAGAGAGGTGACAGGGAGAGCGAGAGAGAGAGAGAGAGAGAGGATGACAGGGAGAGCGAGAAAGAGAGAGGGTGACAGGGAGAGCGAGAGAGAGAGAGGGTGACAGAGAGACACAGCGAGAGAGGGTGACAGAGAGACACAGGGAGAGAGGGTGACAGGAAGAGCGAGAGAGAGAGAGGATGACCGGGAGAGTGAGAGAGAGAGAGGGTGACAGGGAGAGCGAGAGAGAGGGTGACAGGGAGAGCGAGAGAGAGAGAGGGAGAGAGAGAGAGAGAGGATGACAGGGAGAGCGAGAGAGAGAGAGGGTGACAGGGAGAGCGAGAGAGAGAGAGGGTGACAGGGAGAGCGAGAGAGAGAAAGGGTGACAGGGAGAGCGAGAGTATGTGGGTGAGGTGGTGGGTGACTGACTGACTGAAACTTGGGTGGGTGGGTGACTAATTGACTGACACTTGGGTGGGTTGGTGGGTGACTGACTGACTGGGTGGGTGGGTAGGTGACTGACTGGGTTTGGGTAGGTGACTGACTGGGTGGGTGGGTAGGTGACTGACTGGGTGGGTGGGTAGGTAAGTAACTGGGTGGGTATTTGACTGGCTGACTTGACTGGGTGACTGACTTGACTGACAGGGTGGGTGACTGACTGGGTGGGTGACTGACTGGGTACTTGTGGTGACACACACACACTCTCTCCCCCCTATACACACACACAGACTCTCTCTCCCCCTATACACACACACACACACACACACACACACACACACACACACACACACACACACACACACACACACACACACACACACACACACACACACACACACACACACACACACACACACACACACACACACACACACACACACACTCTCTCTCCCCCCTATATATACACACACACTCTCTCTCTCCCCCAATATACACACACACACTCTCTCTCTACCCCCCCTATATATACACACACACACACACACACACACACACACACACACACACTCTCTCCCCCCTTCCAGACACACACAAACTCTCCCCCCCTCAGGCCCCCGTGATAAGGCAGGGACCCAAATCTTACTGCCCGTTATGCCCAGTGCTATCCCCCTATCTGAGCACGTGATGAAAGTCAGAGAATAGAACACAATACGGCGCTTTAAATAACAAGAACGTATTTCTAAAACACTCACACAGTGATCTAAATTCCAGCACAACACGGAAGTAGCAACAAACGAAGGAGCATTTATTATGTCCAACCAACATAGCTCAACATTTTGGTCTCACCTTCTTTAGAGATGACAAGTATGATCAGGGCCACTTTTTTCTAACCAAAAATGGCATAAAGGAACGGTAAGGGTGAGTGACAGTTTAGGGAATGTAGCTAAGGGAATGTAGGTAAAGGAAATAAAATAGGTAATAAGCTGGACAATGTGACAAGACTGGCATAGCATAACAGAAAACCAATGGAATATATGCACACATACTCTGTATTAAAGCATTAGAGTTGTCTGTGCCTTACTATAATGTGTTAAAACCCTTTTAAACATACCAGTACAGTACAAGTACCAGTACAGTACAAGTACAAGTACAGAACAAAGTACAAAAAAGTGACTGAACAAAGTGGCAATGAAAGAACATTTTTGTATTATTTAAAAGCTGTTCTACAAAAAAAACCAGCAGGTGACTTCCTTTTAATGAAAGGTAGAGTAATGTACAGTTGTTTACTTTTGTTAAGATGTAAATATTGATGCAGTATAGCGGCAACAAAGACCCACATGAGCAGAAATCCATAATTACTATTTGTTTAAACAAGAAATAGAAAACCGACTTTTTCATACCATATATTATAATTGAACAAATATTGTATGACTTTACAACTGATTTCCTTTAAAGTGAATCACATGGATATCACTTGCGAATCCAGTCATATAAAGTGGCCCACTCTCTGGAATCCCCACCACGTACTGTACCACCAGACTCTCCCCAGCTTTCATCTTTAAAAACTACTTGAAAACTTACTTTTTTAAGGAAGCCTACTCGTCTTACCTCTAATATCAAACTCCCCTCCCCCTCCATCCCAATTGGGATCAGGGATCTGCTCCATCATATGTAACATCACCCCCCACCCAACCTTAATGGTTTCAGCTTTCAGACTGTGCCATATTCTAACCTGAGTCACATGTTATCCTACAATAAGGCAGGAGGAGAATTAGGAAGAGGAGGTGTAGAATATGAGGAGGATACAGAGGTAATGTCTTGGCGAAAGGAATCCACCTTTATCTTAAAGTAGTCAGCAAAGTCCGGAGGGGAAATGGACAAAGAAAAAAAAAGATTCCAAGACAAATAAGAGGTGGTGTGGACTAGACTTGAGAGTGTTAATTAATGAAGAAAGTACAGGTAGGTTTGCTTAGCCTGGAGGAGGGAAGAGGTGATAGGACAAAATTGCAGTGACATAAGTTTTCGAGATAAGATTTCCTCCAGAGACATTCAGAGGAGTGAATGTGTATGACAGTTTAGTCAGGGTCTTAAGTTACAAGGGTGAGAGCGAGAGAGAGAAAGAAGGTCATGTACTGTAGATCAAGAGAAGAGGATAGGGCAGAGTTGAGGTTTATGACCACGTAGTCAGAATCTGTATTGGAGAAGAGAGGGAGGAGCAAAGGGAAGTCAAATGCCATTAGATTAATGTAACGCAGGTCTGCAGAAACTAGGGGTAGATTGAGATGGAGAAGGGGAGAACAGAAAGAAAAAATTAGATGGTCAGAGAGAGGAAAGGGGGAAATAGGAGATAATTTTTTTGTTGAAAACAGGGTCCATGCAGTGGCCATGCTTGTGGGTGCTAGCTGAAGTCCATTGGTGAAAGATGTTTGAGAGAGAAAGTAAGACACCCAAGGCAGAAAGGGGTCATCAATATGGCAGTTTAAGTCCCCAAGGAGAAGAGAAGGGGTGTCGGAGGAGAGAAAGGAGAGCCCGGATTCAAAGTCTGAGAGAGAGAGAGAGAGAGAGAGAGAGAGAGAGAGAGAGAGAGAGAGAGAGAGAGAGAGAGAAGGTGGATGAGTAGAGGTAGATGGGCAATAGATGACTGCCACATGGAGGGTGAGGAGAAAATAAGATAAACAGTGTGAGCCTCAAAGGAATGAAAAGAACAAAAGAGAGAGGTGTATGAAACATATACAGAGAGAGAAGCGGGAAATAGTTTCCCTATAGCTGCACTCCAAACATACTGTATGTACCCCCCAAACAACACTTTAAAAATTAAAATTTTATATACATGTTTGATGCCCACACCATGTTGCAGTCTCTTTTGTCCCAAGTTAAGGCCGGAAACACTGTATTTTCTAAGCAGGGGTTTATTTACAGGGATTAAATCAAACAACGGGCCCACCATCGCTTTAAGAAAAACCAAATAATAAAATCAAATCCTATTTCCATTAGGGAAAGCTAACTATACTGTAGCTTTCGCTCTCACTAACTGGTTGGCCAGCTAAACTGGTTCCCAAGCCAAAACGTTCCCTGGCATAGGCAATAAAGTAACAGCACAGTCTTTGCATACTGTTGCGGCAGCTTTTAATCTAAAGTTCGCCGGGAGCTGGCCGGGAGCGCCGCGGGTCTGCTCTCCGTTTAAAAATGGATTTTCCAGCGCGGCGGCCGCTTCAATAGATAAGCGCTAATGGTGCTTACTATTGAAAGCGCCCAAGGCGCGGGAAAACCGGCTGGTTCTCGGCCGAAGACTGCTGCGTGCCGCCCGCGCTATTTTTAAAATGCGGGGGCAGCCGCATTAGGTTTAGCCTGGTCGCCTCTGTATACAGGGAATGAAGATTGGTATGAGACTGCTGCGTCCCAAAATAAAGCAACCTCAGCTCACCAGGCGTGGAAAGGTTAAAAACTGTTTATTTAACTACATAAAAACAAAAAAAGAGACAAACAAATACAAAAAAACACACCTCCTACGCGTTTCAGGCTATAGCAGCCCTTTCTCAAGGAGTATAGTTGGGTCTATGAGATAAGCTCATTAATATAGCCCCTCCTGTGAACTGAACAGCAGCTGTGGATTGTTATGTAATCAGACAAAATCACATTTGTTGTCATGACAGTGAGAAAGCCATGTGTGATATAAAAAACACAACTTGATTCATGAAATTTCTCTAAAACCAAAAGATATATGTAATACATAAAATATATTGTATCTATATAGTATTTCATCGTGATGGAAAAAACATCAGTTATCAAATTTGAACCAAAGAAAAACTGATTGATAATAAATTGTACAAGGCAAAATACACATCAATATGGAAAACAGTTAATTCTTCTGTCTGATATAACAAATATGAACATAGAAGCTATTAGAGGAAAAACAGAAGAGAACTTAAGAATCCTAATATAGTGAGTATCGTAAGGTAAAAGAAAGTACAAGATGGTCGCCTCTGTACAATAGATAGGGTTTTGCTTATCTTATTCCTTGTGGTGAAGATATCCCTGCTTCAGCACGGCTATCTCAGCAGTGTCTCACGCTCTACCAGCTTCTTTAACCAGCTTCTGTTAGCTGGGGAGCACATTTGTCTCCCCCTCTTCTCTGGGGAAAAACAGTCTTTCTGAGCATGGCACCTTCCAGTCTTTTAAAGCACTTCCTGACTATTCAGACCATGCTGATTAGCTTCATCAAGTAACAATTGAATAGCTATTCCAAGAAGGATTATCTCTCTGTGGTGCAAAGTCCTATAGCTGCCCTATTCAGCGCCTAGGGGACAGTGATGGCACCACATATCCCTCCCCCCAGTGAAACATTGTCTTTTGAGCGGCCGCTGCACTATACCCATGCACCAGCCTCTTTGTCTGACATCCACATCTTCTTTTTCCTTGCCTTCCAGTTGAGGAGTCTTTACTTTAGGGCAAGTACTAGGCCTTCTGGGCCTGCAGACTGGTACCTCGCTACCTCTTTGTCTTGTACCAGTTTGAGTTTAAGGTTTAAACTCTGCTTTTGTTGTATCCCTCCTTGCACAGGTTCCTGAGCCTCCTGCTGTCTGTTAGCTCTCTCTCTCAAAACTCTATGTCACTCTGTGACCCTGATCTGCAAATCCTGAAGAAGCATCTCAATCTTCTTCCTATTGTGCTCAGAGTCTCCCTTACCCTGTATAACAGCCTTGACCTCGGTCAGCTCATTGCGTACACTCGCAAGTGACTGTTTGGCCTTCTGTTGTGAAGACAGCAACTCCGCTTTGGCGGTGATGGCTTTGGACCTTTCTCCATCAGTGTACCTTCAGCGTTGGGTTTCACACCATTTATCTTCAGTACTTCAACTTGGGCGGGATTCTGATTAACCCCAAGTGCACACCATGGCGCTTCTCTATTACAGTCCGCCGACTTGTAGGCTTGGGACTTTCTGTCTTGACTCCTTAACTTACTCCGTTGGGAGTGTCGCTGGACAATCTGTGAGGTCTTTCTCATCTTACGATTGCGGACATACGTCCGTCCCATTCGCAACTGTCTCTTCACAGTGGCTGCCCCTATGACAAGGAATCCACCTTGGCTCCCATGGCCACCGCAATATGTCTGGATTACCACTGTGCTACTCCATTGCAACTTGGGGCCTCATGCCGTAAGCCCCGATAAAATCTTTTTGGCAAGTGTGGCGGATAGGTGGCGGATAGGGCTTTTTTTGGCGATTTGCCCTCACAGTATTCAGTAAGGGCCGAATCCTTCCGATCCCTGCCGAATCACTGCGAAAGCATAGCTGCCGATGAGCCTGTGCCGATACAGCCTGGCTCCCGATAAGCCTTCCGATAGGCCTTGTCTGCCGATACATGTTTTCAGCAGAGAGAGACAAGCCGCTCTCTCAGCGCAAACATCGGCAACAAAAAAAGTATTTATAAACAACTTTTATTGATAGTGTACATGTGCAGTGGGTCTCCGGAGCTGAACCGCATTGATTTCAGGTCCGGGGACCCCCTGCTTCCCGAGATACAGGCCCCTTTATGAGGTGCCGGTATCGCTCTGCATTTAAAGGTCCCGATCACGTGACCGCGGAATGTAAACAAAGCAGAGGGATACCGGCACCCCCTAAAGGGGCCTGTATCTCGGGGAGCAGGGGGTCCCCGGACCTAAAACCACAGCGGTACAGCTCCGGAGACCCTCTGCACATCTACACTATGAATAAAACACACATATCAATAAAGACTCGTTCCTTACCTTTGCGGGTATCTGCTACGGTAACGAAGCAGCATGAATATTTATTTAATAATACTGTACAGTGAGCAGTGGGTCCTCGAGATGAACCGCATCGCTTTGTGGACCAGGGACCCCCTGCTTCCCGAGATACAGGCCCCAGAATGTGTCATCGGGTGGCAGTGTCGCCGTCATCTTTATAGCGTCCCATTCGCGACGTGCCAGCTATAAATATGGCGGCGACACTGGCACCGATGCCCCAAACCGGGGCCTGTAACTCGGGAAGCAGGGGGTCTCTGAGCCACAAATTAATGCGGTTCAGCTCAGGGGGCCCCCTGCTCCCGCACAATAGTATTAAAAATACATAAATGCTGCTTCATTACCATAGCAGATAGCCACTAAGGCAATGAAGGGGTTAAGGCAGAATTGCATGTTTATTGGGGACATTTGCCCCCAATAAACATTGCAATAAACAACATACACCCCCTGTGTATTTAAAATACATAAACAACAATAAATACATTAAATACATATAGTACTCACCACCCGTGTCCGGCTGCCACGATGAAGGCCATCCTCCTCTTCATCCTGCCCATGCCCCCTCCGCTGCTGCAAAACAGACACAATAATGAAAACATCCAATGTAATGTCCCCTAACCCCATAATCACCATAGCGGTTATTAAACGCTACAGTCATTAAGGGGTTAACCCACCCTCACCCACCACTCGGGACGCCTTCATACCCTCCCACACTAACCCCCCACCCCATGTGGCCTAACCACCCTCACCCACTACCCACAAGGGAGGCCTACCCACATACCCAACCACCCCCAGTACACACAATAAAAACAATACAGTGATACATAATAAACATTATTATATTTATTAAATACATTACCCACCCCCTGTGCCCCCCCATAAATACAAGATTTATCCTTTTACATACAGGGTTCATAACGCAGCCCTACGCGAGTCCCCGGTGGGCTGGCGGGGCACCTGACAGACCTACAGGGTACCAGAAGCCCTTTTTAAACAGGTTCTGGAGGCCTGTTGGTGGGTCCCGCCAGTGCCATGGCCCCCAGGTGGTCTCCTTGGGTCACCGTGGGCCACAATTGGGTCCCCACGGTAGGCCCAAGGATGTCTGGGAGCCCCGGGTCAGACCCACAGGTGTCTGCGGGGCCTCGGGTGGTTCCCACGGGGGTCTGGGGAACTCACGGGTGCTCACTACGGGTCCGTGGTGCCCCCACAGAAGTGGGACCACACATCTTCATCCCTGCAGACTACGGGTCTGCGGTGCCCCCACAGATGTGAGGCCACCGCTTCATCCCCGCATGTGTCACCCGTGGAACCATCAGCCTGGTACCCATGGGATACCCGAGGAAACCACAGGTGGTCTCCAGAGGTCTCACGTGGAACCACAGAACAAACCCTGAATGTAAAAAAAATAAACCTGGCCTATACATTCAATACATACACCCCCCCCAACACCTACAGTACAATAATGTGCAAAATAACTATTATCCAGATAGGGATAATAGATTATTTGCCCATTATTAAAAACATTAACTAGCATATTCAAATAAATAAAGTACTACTGACCTCATCAATAAGAAGTCTCCGTCGCCAGCAACATCCTTGTCTTGCCCACAAAATACATAGCCAAAACAAAGCCAATACATTGTAATTGCATTCAGATATCAATTAACCCCTTAAACACCTTATCGGATAATAACCGCAAAGGTAATTAAGGGGTTAAGCCACACTGGCCCGATACCCACCCTTCACCCATGAAGTGGTTTCCTCGGGTATCTCACGGGTACCAGGCTGGTGGTTCCACGGGTGACACATGCGGGGATGAAGCGGTGGCCTCACATCTGTGGGGGCACAGCGGACCCGTAGTCTGCGGGGATGAAGCTGTGTGGTCCCACTTCTGTGGGGGCACCGCGGACCCGTAGTGAGCACCCGTGAGTTCCCCAGACCCCCATGGGAACCACCCGAGGCCCCGCAGACACCTGTGGGTCTGACCTGGGGCTCCCAGACATCCTTGGGCCTACCGTGGGGACCCAATTGTGGCCCACGGTGGCCCAAGGAGACCACCTTGGGGCCATGGTGCTGGCGGGACCCACCAACAGGCCTCCAGAACCTGTTTGAAAAGGGCTGCTGGTACCATGTAGGTCAGTCAGGTGCCCCGCCAGCCCACCGGGGACTCGCGTAGGGCTGCGTTATGAACCCTGTATGTAAAAGGATACATCTTGTATTTATGGGGGGGCACAGGGGGTGGGTAATGTATTTAATAAATATAATGATGTTTATTATGTATCACTGTATTGTTTTTATTGTGGGTACTGGGGGTGGGGGGTTATGTGGGTAGGCCTCCCTTGTGGGTAGTGGGTGAGGGTGGTTAGGCCACACGGGGTGGGGGGTTAGTGTGGGAGGGTATGTAGGCGTCCCGAGTTGTGGGTGAGGGTGGGTTAACCCCTTAATGACTGTAGCGGTTAATAACTGCTATGGTGATTAAGGGGTTAGGGGACATTACATTGGATGTTTTCATTATTGTGTCTGTTTTGCAGCAGCGGAGGGAGCATGGGCAGGATGAAGAGGAGGATGGCCTTCATCGTGGCAGCCGGACATGGGTGGTAAGTGCTATATGTATTTAATGTATTGATTGGTGTTTATGTATTTAAAATGGGCACATTCACTATTATCCCTTTGTGGATAATAGTAATTGTGGCCATTACTATACTGTATGTGTTAAGGGGGGGGTATTTCTTTATAAGTATGTATGTGTTTAGACATTAATTTGGGGGGGCACATAATTGGTACTGCAGGCCTGCGGGTAACACCCGAGGGCCCCCACCGGCCTATAGTATCATTGATGTGCATATATGTGTATGTTAGGGGTTGTTGGGTTATATATATATATATATATATATATATATATATTTATATAGAGATATTTATTTATTTACTTATTTATTTAGTGTGGGGCTGCTGTGTGTGATTATTTTTTATTGTGGGTAGCGGGGATGGGTGAAGGGGGTATTAGCCCCAACGGTGGTTGTTTAGGGCTTGCGGATGGGTAGTGGGAGGGCTTAACCCTGTCATGACCGTAGCTGTATTAACTGCTACGATCGTGAAGGGGTTAAGTGCACCCGCAACCCCCCCGCAAGTCCTAAACTCACACCCAGGGCCAAATACCCCCTTCACCCACCCCCGCTACCCACAATAAAGCTGGCACGGTGGTTTAACCCCTTCATTGCCTTAGCGGTTTGCCGCTAAGGTAATGAAGAGGGCTGTACATGCCTTTTTTCTGCCTCGTATGCATGCCGGGGGGCTGTGCTGGTATCAGCTCCGGAGAACCCCGGCATCAATCACAGACAGGAAAAAGGGCTGATTTTTTCTAAGTGTCGCCCTTACCGATGCTTCTCCTCCACCAACTTGCCAACTTTAGTTGGCGGGCTGGATTCCCGATAAACTCTCCATTCTGGAGTGCCGATCAGCACCGAAAAGCTGATCGGGGCTTCCTGAATTCAGCCGGGTTAAAAAAGTGCCAATAAGTGGCTTATCGGCAGCCGTCTCCCGATAATTTTTTATCGGGAGGAAAAGTTGCCAATAATTCCCACTTATCGGCGCTTACTGAATCTGGAGGGCAAAAAATGCCGAAAAACGCCTTATCGGGGCTTACTGCATGAGGCCCTTGGTCTTTCCATTCCGTGTCCTGTGGAAAGTAGACTGTAGTACTGCAAAGTTACTGTAGTCACGGATATGGAGCATCTCACTTGTTCAGGTGGTTCAAACTTTGTAATCTTGTTTTTCAATTGAGCAGTGTTCCCAGCACTCACTGTACCGTTGTCTTCACAGGCATTTGTTTCTGTGGGATACAGACGCTTGGGCTGGGCCAATACCTTTTTCTCCAACTTCAGCTGAGAAACCGCATGCTGGGCAGCAGTAAAGTCCAACATAGCATCATGCTCAATCCTTAGGGCCTCGAGTGTCTTATCCAGGTCACGCTTTTGTTTCTCAGCCATCTTGCGGCCAGCACGCTCAGTCTCCAGGTCCTTCCAAAGGTCTTGAAGCTGTCCTTCTGCATATCTTTTTTCACTCAGTGCAGTTGCCAGTTCAGCTTCTTTGGCGCTAAGTCGCGATTCCACATCTGCCAGCTGGTTCAGCGCAAGGCTTAAATCTGTTTATTTTCCTCTATTTCTGACCTGCAGCTGCCGGTGCTCCTCCCAGTACAGTTTATATGTTAGGGTGGTAACCAGCTTAGCTACCCACCCAGTTATAAAGGGCTGGAGTAAAGGTTTAGATATTCTCCAAAGTGGAGTAGGATTTTATTGTGTTTATTTTTGTATGTTTTGCCTTGTTAAAGGAACAGGCGCAATAAAACCAAGATATAATTTCACCCTAATTGGTCTCCCTTAAATGTACCTCTGCACACATCTCTTACAGATGGTCACCAGAATGAATGAAGAAGAAAATAGAGTTGGTATAATGGAGGATTCAATTGCATTAATAGATCAAATGAAACATCAAGTAGATGATCTTAAAGTGCACAAAATGGAATTAGAGGATCTCCAGAGAAGGAACAACATACAAATTTATGGTGTGCCAGAATAAACTGAGAAAAAGTTGTCTGAAACTTTTTTGAAACATTTGATCCTCCTCTTGACATTCAAAGGACACTTCGCATCAGATCTAGCAATGAAAATATGAACAAGGATCCAAGGCCGATGATTTCATACTGTTTAAGATACCAACAAGTTAAGGAAATTCTTCTAATAGCTAAAAAAGATGAAAACCTTTCAATATAATGGACATCGAATTTCTTCCTCAGTGGATTTTTCTAGAGATACTGCTAATCTCAGGAAACAATTCCTTTCTCTTTGGCCGGTGTTACATAAATTACAACCAGGTTTGGTCTTGTGGAACTTGCAAAATTGTTGGTGACATACAAATCTAAGTTTTTGGAATTTTATGATCCTTCAGAGTTAGCGGCATATATTTCCCCACAAAGTGTTACATTCATGGATGCGACGGAACCTCTATTTGATCAACAGAATGCTAGTCTTCCACATCGAGACAAATCTAATACAGAGTGCTTTTCCTGGTAATGTACAGGTTAAAAAGAGCTTCAATCAGACTTATAACTATGCAACTAATTTTGACAGATTTACACTGGCGACACACTTTATCGCAGTGCGGCCAGATCCGCAAGCCGGGAGATTTCCCGGCTTGCTAGTGGCTGCCCCTCGGCGTGCCGCGCGTCATAGACGCGCGGTCACGCGTCTTCGGGAGCCTGCGCCCCCTGCACGCGCGTCCAGGGCTCCCCGAGGGAGCCCTGGTGTCCCGCGATCGCGGGACAGCGGCAGGGGGTTCCGGGGGACCCGGCGGACCCGGCAGCGGTAGGGAGAGCGCCCCGATCGGAGGGCGCTCTTCCGCTGCTTCGGCGCGCGCCCGTCACACTCGGGCGCGCGCCAGGCTACTGCTGCGGCACAGAACGGGCAAATGCTCGAATAAACTGTGCCGCAGCAGTATTATAAATCATTCTTCCTGGTAATGCACAGGTTATTAAGAATTTATATTAGTCTTAGGTACTCTTGAGATGTGGTCTGCCGTGAAGTGGCTCAAGGGCTTACAACACTTTGGCCAAAGAGTTAAACTAAAAGACCATTTAATTCAAATGATAGCTATACATATATATTTAGGCACTGTACCGTGTATAAGTTTCATTGGATGTGCACTAAGCTCTGTCTGTGTTTCATGTTCTGTCTCTGGTTTTAAAAATAGATAATACTAGAAAGAAATTATTGGATCTTGAAACGGAGAATAAAAGATCAGGCTCCTCTCATACATTGGAACGTGTAATTGAGACTAGAGGTAAACTCAACATATTTTTGTCAGAGAAAATAGAAAGGGATATTATGTATACCAAACAGTTTTTGTTTTTATAATAAAGCTAATAAACCAGAAAGATTACTAGCACACAAACTTAAAGAATGTCAACAGAGAAACTTTATTCAATCCATATTTAATTTTAGAGGGCAGAAATCATAGGAGGATAAATTCAAATGGGATACTTTTCTTGACTTTTATCAAAAATTTATACTAGTGAAAAATGGAATTTGTCTCTTTTATATTTATTTCTGGAGTCTATTTCACTACCTCAGATTTTGGAGGAGGATAGGGAAATACTGGATTTCCATTATCAGAAGAAGATATGGTTAAAGCCATTAAAACTTTAAAGATGCATAAAGTTCCAGGCTTAGATGGATATACAGAATCTTATAAAAATGTTTATTTTCTTCTTACACTTCATCTAACTAATCTTTTTTAATTAATTTCTAGTTTATGAACAAGTTACTTCATCGATGACGGATGCTTCAATCTCTTTACTCCTTAAATCAGATTAGGATCTGGAATTATGTTCCTCTTATAGGCCTATTGTTTACTTAGTTTAGATGCTAAATTATTTACTATAGTTTTAGCCATGAGACTAGAAAACTTGTTTCCCGCTCTTATTAATAATGTTAATAATGATCAATCTGGATTTATTTTAGAACACCAAACTTTTGATAACAGCCGTTAAAATCTAGATTTGATTCAGCATGCTAACAAATATAAGATTCTTTCAGTAGCTTTAGCTTTGGATGTAGAAAAAGCATTTGACAGAGTAGATTGGTCCTATATAGATCAGACAAATAAGGCTGGTTCAAGTGCACATACTGTTTAAGTGAAAACCCAGTGAACACACTAGTGATACAATAATAAAAAATATTACATTACATATGGAAGTAGTGCAGCTCTAGAAAAGGGACTCAATTCAAAGTTTTAACCGTCCCTGATGAAACTCAATGAGTGGAATGTGTAGGGTGAGCGTGTAGATCATGTAGAGACCCCCAAGGGGTGTGGTGAACTACTCTGAGGATCCTGGGACAAGGTTTCTTCTTTTTTTTCCCCTTCCTGTATTTGGACATCATTCTCTGTGGGTGGCCACCACAGGTGTTTGTATCAGGAAGGAGTGTTGCAGTCCTCAACTACAATCTGACCCAGGTGGTCCATATGCTTGCACCTACAGCACTTTTGTAAGTGTATTACCTTTATTTTACTATATAAAAAACAAACTACACTATTTGTGTCCTCTCTGTTCTGTTCCTCCACATATGGAAATCTACTCCATCTCCTTATCCTATTCCTAAGGGATGTTATTCAAAGCTTGTTTGAAGAATTCTATGAGTTGGTGACTCTAAACAACCACACTGTCTTTTTATCTTCACAATTGTGAGTGAGATACTTAGAATGTGTCACTGTACTAATTAATTAGCTGTACAATATTGCACTATATTTTTCCTGTTTTTTCATATTTTTGGGGAGTATTTGTGCTCTTGATTTCCTGCATATGGTCCTACATGGAACAAGTATTATACAATTTTTGATTAGGCCCTGATATTATCAAATTCATTTTATTTATTTATTTATTTATAAAATATTTTACCAGGAAGTAATACTTTGAGAGTTACCTCTCGTTTTCAAGTATGTCCTGGGCACAGAGTAAAACAAATAATACATGGTTACAAGTACAGTTACATAAATGAACAGGGTATACATTATATACAAGACATTGCGTGCACAGTTAAAGAAAATATATATTATGAGCGTATGAAACAGTTACAGACCAGGTTAAAATGTGATACAGCCTTCATATTAGCTAATACAAAATTCCTCGTGCTCAGGTTTTAGTTAATGTGTCTTTAACTGATAGATTTTTAATTTCTAGAGGGACATGGCAGAGTTGTCCTCTTTCACCTCTTATTTTTGCTATGGTATGGAAGCATAAGCGCAAAAGATTAGGGAGGATAATCTAATTAGAGGTACTGTATTCAAATGGGTCCAGCTCATTATAAAATTTCTATGTTTGCAGATGACATCTTACTTATTGTTTCAAATCCAGAATGAAGTAATAGAAATGCTTAATATATTTGATCTTGTTTCTGGATTAAAGATTCATTTTGCTAAATTAGATATTCTCAATCTCACTCGTCCAAGTGATCAAATTGATTTTTTTACTAATCTCTTTCCTTTCAAATGGGCAAAAATATATTTAAATTATTTGGGTATTCACATTACCAACTCTTACAATACTTTATATAAACATAACTTCCAAATCTTCTTAAGGATATACTGTATATATAAATAAGGATCTTCTACAGTGCATTCTTATGACATTTCTTGGATTAGCAGGAACATAAATAGAAAGATGAATGTTATCAAGACTGCTATCTTTTTCAAGCTTTACATTATACTCTGTAGATGATTTGACAGTATGGTATTCTGTGTTTTAAATATATTATATATATTGAAACATACATCATTCTACTTTGTCTGTTTAATTATTGTATTTATATTGTTTCATATTATTCAAAACTAATAACAAGATTTAAAAAAAAAATCACTACAGCAGATTCTTGGTTGCAAGGAATTAGCAAAAAGGCATACATATTAGTATCAACAAATAATTGTTGATTCAGTATTCTATTTTACATTCCTCCAGTTTTAGTAGATTGACTAAAAACTACACTTACTTAACATTTATGCTATGTACTTAAGAAATGGTTGTAATTTGTTAATGTTTAATGCTTTTCATTTACATTTAAAGAAACTACAGTAAGTGATTCCATTTCTTTTTCATAAATGCGTGATCCTGCACAGTGTAGTTGTCATAATGTTTAATTTGCTTGTTAAGCGGGTTGACATCTGCCACAGCATTATATCATATAACAAATATTTATTGCCACAGCTTACTTTTCTTTTCATAATTTTGGTTCCAGTTTTGCCTAATAAATTTGTTGGCTTTGAATTAGTGAATAATATGTGAATTAGTGTATATATTGTGACAAAAGTCCTTTGGGGCAGTAAGACTTTTGTCCAGGCCTGATATAACACAGTCTTCTAGGGCAATAACAGGAAAGAAACTAGTTTATTAGGCTCCCATGCTTTTGCCTGCTTTTATTTTCCCCGGGAGTGGGATTGCAGCATATAAAACAAACAAAGGAGAAATAAAATCCTAGCTAATCTGAGCTTTAACTATACAGTTTATACCCTACCTTGTACTGTATGTAGTTTGGTGGCTTGCCCACTGTCAGGATCGGACTCAGGCCCCGCCTCCGTGTGGCATCCTGCGACGTCACGGGTGACGCGCATCAGCTACATCTTACACGCATGCGCCGCACCACTTGGAAAGAAAATACACCAAGGACTGGTCCCAGGCGCCGCACACACACAGACAACGCACGTCGCATGCTACCTACACAGGTGCCATGTGGACACAGGCAAAAAAGGGGTTAACACTCTCATCAGCTGCTCCACACCTGTAGTGTATTCTGCCCCGGCACATAGCATACATCTAACTACTCATTACCCTGCAGCTGTGGGCTGTTCTGCATTTGTTACCTTGCACCTGTGTGCTACCTTTCCATTGGCTGCCTGTCCTTTAAATGCTCAGCCAGCCCTCCTTCAAACTGGCTGAACATAAACTTAAGTTTGTGCTTCTTGTGCTTGCCTCAAGCAACCTACTGCCTTGCCTTGCCTTGTTTCCCATTTTGACCACAGCTCGTACCTGGACTTCTGCCTTCTTTGACCTCTTGACCTCGGCTCGCTTCTGGACTTCCACCTTCTTTCCTCCTTGACCATGGCTACGGATAACGATGATTCTACTCTCTCCAATCCCTGACCATGGTGAGTATATACTACCATCCATACCTCTCCTACCCTGATCCGGCCACATGACCATTACTCTGCACTCTGGACGCGGTTATGTGGTTGTAGGTCGGTGGCTACTAACATCCCTACCTTAGCCTCGCGGTCCCTTCCTGTTTGTGGTGAGCACTCGTTACAGTATGCTCAGCACCACAAACATGGACCCCTGCTGAGGTGGATTGACTTTTGGACGCACATGCCAACATGTTTGACATAGTGGAAAGTACCTGGCACAAAATGACCAACGTATAGAGCTACTCCAACGTTCGGTGCAAGCCATCACTGACCAGACCCAACGTGACTCCTCTTGCTCTGCCTCCCCAGCGACTCCTGTACCAACACCCATTTCTATGACCGGAGCTTCCGAAACACGACTGCCTACTCCCAACCGCTATGGTGGCGACCCCCTGGGCTCTCGCATTTTTTTGAACCAATGTTCTATTCACTTTTAACTCTTGCCATCCCGCTTTCAATCAGCACTCCAAGGTGGCATACATTGTATCCTTTCTAATGGATGACGCTTTAGCGTGGGCTTCGCCCATCTGGGAGCAAAGGCCGGACCTTACTAGTGACATCACATGCTTCACCAAGGAATTCCGCAGAGTATTTGTTACCCCTGGACACAAAGTAACTGCTGCCTCTTCTCTTGTAAATATTTACCAGGTTAGGCCGAGTCCATAGAAGGACAGGCCGTGCTGAGCCGTGCAGACGCTCAGCGCTGAGCCCCTGCATCCTCAATGAGGATGCCTTGAGAGGGGGCTCATGCGAGCGTCCGCAGGCGTGCGGAGGCTTTGGAATTTTCAGCCGAGCGCCAAGCTGTTTTTCAGCGCTGTCGGCTGAAAACATTCAATCAGCCTGAAGCAGCGTCAACATCACGGCGCCGTGACGTCGGTGCCGTGATGTTGATGTCAGTGTGTCGCGGGCGATTGGCCCAGCGATATCACTGCCCCGCCTCCAACCACCTCCCCCCCTGCTCCCTTCGCGCACGCTCGCTCGCCTGCAAGTCCGTGGAATCGCACTGACTTAAGCAGGCGAGCCTCAGCGTTAGCACACCTCCACTCTCCTGAAGCCTCTATGGCCCCGGTCTGTAACGCTGTGCTCACCACAAACAAGGTGGGACCATGTTGCTGAGGTGGGAAAGGATATTACGCCACCCACAGCCACGGGGGCGCGTCTGGAGTGTAGAGTTGGTCGTGGTAGCCTGGTCAGGGTTGGCGAGGTGCGGATGGTCGATATAGTTGCCAGGTCAGAGGAGGAGAGGTATGGAACGTTGCAGGTACTATTAGCCGTGTCTGGGTTTGGAGAGAGCAGAGTCGTCATAAACCATTTGCCGAGGTCAGATTTGGAGAGAGCAGAGTCGTCGTAGTCCGTTTGCCAAGGTCAGGTTTGGAGAAGAGCGGGTGGTCATGGAAAGCCGGGTCGGTACACAGGAAGGTAAGCAGCAAGACAAGGCAAGACTGTGGAGGCAGAGAAGAGGTGAGTGCAACCCAACTGGAACTTAGCTCAGCTGATTTGCCAGTGGGGCAGGTGAGCATATGTAGGAGAGAGCGTCCAATGAGGTACCTGCAGCATGGAGGTGTGTGCAAGGTGAGGGCTGTGGTAGGGCAGAGTGCAGGTTGAGTGATGAGGTGGATCTAGTTAGAGTGTGCATGTGCGCCTTGCATGCCCGTGATTGACGCTATTTAGAGGCGCAGGTGTGCGCGCGTGTGCCAGTGCAGCGGCGGTCGCCCGCCGTGGAAGGAGGTGGGAGCGAGCGGCGTGTAGGAGCCCACGGCGGTGAAGGTGAGTGGGGAGCACGAAAAAGCCGGCGTGGCTCCCTGAGCCTCATACCATCCTTGACCCATTATGCAGTCGAATTTCCGACCATAGCTGCCGAGACTGCGGCCTTCTGGCAAGGTTTGAACAAAAATCTCAAGGACGAACTGGCGGCACAGGAACATCCCGCTGAACTAGAGGAGCTCGTTGCTCTATGTATCCGGATATATATATAGAGTGACAAAATAGCCTTTTTGTCTGAAGGGTTCGTGTCTGGGAACCTTAAAACCCACTGTCTTTTAGGGTAAAGCAGCGTTTCCCAAATGGTGGGTCGCGACCCGGCACAGGGCCACGGCACCAAAATTGCGGGTCGCAGCGAGGCTAGCTACGCGGTGTCTCCCGTCCCCCCTGCTCAATTTTAAAAAAATGGTGGCGATTCCCCCCGCGGTCCCGCGTGTTTGCGTAGGGCCCACTCCCTTCCTCCCCCCTGCTTCCAACGTGGGACGGAGGGGGAAGTACAAGCTCCTACTGCGGCCCGCTTCCCCCCGCGGCCAGCTTCCCGAGCTCACCTCCGGTGGCACCCACTCCCGAGCCCACCTCCCGTGCCCCCCCTCCCGAGCTCACCTCCCATGGCACCCCCTCCCGAGCTCACCTCCCATGCCCCCCCCTCCCGAGCCCACCTCCCGTGCCCCCACCTCCCGTCCCAGGCAGCAGGGGATATC
Organism: Ascaphus truei; assembly: GCF_040206685.1. NCBI lineage: Eukaryota > Metazoa > Chordata > Amphibia > Anura > Ascaphidae > Ascaphus > Ascaphus truei. The sequence continues at coordinate 92,679,190 of NC_134486.1, read as the reverse complement.
GGGGGCAGCAGGGGAAAGCGTCCGGTGGCAAGGTAAGTCACCCCACCCAGTCATTGCCTCCCACCCAAGTGCCCCTGGCCCCCTCCCACCCACCCAAGTGCCCCTGGCCCCCACCCACCCAAGTGCCCCTGGCCCCCTCCCACACACCCAAGTGCCCCTGGCCCCCTCCCACCCACCCAAGTGCCCCTGGCCCCCTCCCTCCTACCCAAGTGCCCCTGGTCCCCTCCTCCCACCCAAGTGCCCCTGGTCCCCTCCCTCCCACCCAAGTGCCCCTGGCCCCCTCCCTCCCACCCAAGTGCCCTGGCCCCCTCCCTCCCACCCAAGTGCCCTGGCCCCCTCCCTCCCACCCAAGTGCCCCTGGCCCCCTCCCTCCCACCCAAGTGCCCCTGGCCCCCTCCCTCCCACCAAAGTGCCCCTGGCCCCCTCCCTCCCACTAAGTGCCCCTGGCCCCCACCCACCCAAGTGCCCCTGGCCCCCACCCACCCAAGTGCCCCTGGCCCCCTCCCACACACCCAAGTGCCACTGGCCCCCTCCCACACACCCAAGTGCCCCTGGCCTCCTCCCTCCTACCCAAGTGCCCCTGGTCCCCTCCTCCCACCCAAGTGCCCCTGGTCCCCTCCCTCCCACCCAAGTGCCACTGGCCCCCTCCCTCCCACCCAAGTGCCCTGGCCCCCTCCCTCCCACCCAAGTGCCCTGGCACCCTCCCTCCCACCCAAGTGCCCCTGGCCCCCTCCCTCCCACCCAAGTGCCCCTGGCCCCCTCCCTCCCACCCAAGTGCCCCTGGCCCCCTCCCTCCCACCCAAGTGCCCTGGCACCCTCCCTCCCACCCAAGTGCCCCTGGCCCCCTCCCTCCCACCCAAGTGCCCCTGGCCCCCTCCCTCCCACTTAAGTGCCCCTGGCCCCCTCCCTCCCACCCAAGTGCCCCTGGCCCCCTCCCTCCCACCAAAGTGCCCCTGGCCCCCTCCCTACCACTAAGTGCCCCTGGCCCCCTCCCTTCCACCCAAGTGCCCCTGGCCCCCTCCCTCCCACCCAAGTGCCCCTGGCCCCCTCCCTCCCAACCAAGTGCCCCTGGCCCCCTCCCTCCCAACCAAGTGCCCCTGGCCCCCTCCCTCCCACCCAAGTGCCCCAGGCCCCCTCCCTCCCACCCAAGTGCCCCAGGCCCCCTCCCTCCCACCCAAGTGCCCCAGGCCCCCTCCCTCCCAACCAAGTGCCCCTGGCCCCCTCCCTCCCAACCAAGTGCCCCTGGCCCCCTCCCTCCCACCCAAGTGCCCCAGGCCCCCTCCCTCCCACCCAAGTGCCCCAGGCCCCCTCCCTCCCACCCAAGTGCCCCAGGCCCTCTCCCTCCCACCCAAGTGCCCCAGGCCCTCTCCCTCTCACCCAAGTGCCCCAGGCCCCCTCCCTCCCACCCAAGTGCCCCTGGCCCCCCCTCTCCCACCCAAGTGTCCCTGGCCCCCTCTCCAGTCACTCACATCCGTCGTTGCCTCTAATTCACTGTTTGTGTCTGTGTGCGTATAGGGGAGAGGGAGTGTGTGTGTATCTGTATCAGTGTGTGTGTGTGTAGCAGTGTCTCTGTGTGGCTGCGTGTGTGTCAGTGGCTGCGTGTGTGTGTATCAGAAGCTGTGTGTGTGTGTATCAGAAGCTGTGTGTATGTATCATGTGTGTGTCAGTGGCTGCGTGTCTGTCAGTGGCTGTGTGTGTGTGTGTGTATCAGTGGCTGTGTGTGTGTATTAGTGGCTGTGTGTGTGTGTGTGTGTGTGTGTGTGTGTGTGTATATCAGTGGCTGTGTGTGTGTCTGTGCAGGCCCTATAGGCCAGTATAGGCGATAAAATTTTTAGTGAGTCACGAAGGAGAAGTTCAAAAATAACCGGGTCACGGAAAAAAAAGTTTGGGAAACCCTGGGGTAAAGCACAGTCACAGGACCATCCAGCTCTGGTTGAAAGGCTTTATTTTCTTTCTCACTCCAGCAGACAAAATCAAGACAAACAAAAGAATCAAAATAAATCCTAGTTCTATCTGAGCATTAACTAGACAGCAATTCTCTAGCTATCTTAGGGTGCTTTCCCACTTACCAAATGTCATGGGAGACAAGGTTTATCAACACCTATATATGTATATATATATATATATATATATATATATATATATATATATATATATACACACACACACACACACACGACTAAAAGAAATAACAGACCAATCAGTTTACTTCCAATCACTTACAAGATTTTTGCAAAGATACTCAGTAATCGACTGTGTTGTATAATATGTAATACTAGTATTGCCGAAATGAAGAAAATCAGGGCTCCACGGATTTGCTCTGCAAACTAATTTATTGCCAATAGACTTGACGTTTCGGCCACACAGGCCTTTCTCAAAAGCAGAAATGGCATAAATGACACAGAGAATCCTGAACCAGGAGCACCGGTAGTTGTATCCCCTTTTGATTTTTTATTAGTGTGCAGCATTTATTTATCTTTATACTATATTGCCTCCATCCTCCTACTGTACATGTTCTTCCAACGTCTTGAGGAACGGAGAGACAGTCTTTCTCAATAAGAAACTTCTGTGCACCATGTAATTTTTTAATTTGAATATTTTTAACAATAACTCGATAGTGCTGTAAAATATTGTAAATTGCTATCCTTTACTATGGGACAGTTTTTTTCAATTTTTTTTAGAAATATTGTTTAATATATGCAACAATTAGGGTGCTTGGATCCAATACCCTGATGTCCTTTTCCCCCAATGCCAGGGTCCACCGAAAAGTGTAGGAGATAGTGCTATCCCGTGGAGTGTTGGTTCACTTAGTTGATGTACCTGCCGAGTACTTCAATACTCGGTGCAGCCAACTTAGCAACAGGGATCCACCGATCCAGCGACGTTGTCCGTGATGGCGTTGGTCTCTGCGTTGGGTGTATTCCGGCGTGGATAATATCACCATACAGGGCCTCTTACAATGGAGGTGGTTTGGTCCCAGACCACGGGCCGCAGTCACCGTGTGGCATCTTCACTGTGTCCCTGACACTAGACAGTAAATGGGGAAGCGTCCCTATCTAAGGGGCCTTCCCTGCAGCAACCACAAGCTACAGTGAGTCGGGGCATAGGGGGGATATACAAGGCCTAGTCTCAGAGCCACTGGCTCGGAGACACTACCTGCTGGATCCAGCTCCCTCTTCTGACTGATGTAGTCTCCTGAGCATGCCAAATGTATACTTCTGCCTGCCGAGATCCTAGCAGCCCTATTGGCTGTTCTTGCCCATATATTGTGCAGCCCCTGGGGCTGCTGGGAATTGTAGTTCCCCTGCGGAGCTTTGGGTGTAATGGCCGCCGCTACACTAGCTCCTGCACATGCGCAAGGTGGAGCAAGATGGCCGCCGCAACTCAGAATATCCTCTGTGCATGCGCCAGGGCTTCTGCGCATGCCTGGCCAATTCAACATGGCAGCCCCTGCTGTTGGGTGCGCCGCGAACCTCCCAGCGACCCAGTCGCCCAGCGCAACCACCTTGCACCTCCCTGCCTAGACACGCTCTCCCCAGCTGCAGTGGAGTTAAGGGGAAGCTAAGGGGGGGGATGAGGGGGTCCCAGATGGGGACCTGGCTACACTTAAAAAATAGAATAAAAAAACAGAGTTGATCATACATAATAAAAAATTGAAGGGCTTAACAACAATAAAATAACATACACATTATGAACAGAACAAAAATGAACGAACGTACCAAAATATATATATAATATACAGTACATTGAAGAAAATAATAGCGCAACCAACATACAGCTGCTTGGTCTATCTCCGATCAGCACGGTGTATTGTTTAGTTACTAGACAACTAAGATGTGGGCCATATGTGGATCCCACTAGCTAGAATGAGGACTCTGTGGTAGTGTCATCTGATCTGCAGCTATCACCAGCCAGCCTCCGTACATGCCAAACACTCAGCGTCTCCATAAAGAGGGAGCCCGGTAATAGTTACACACAGCAGTGTGTTTCAGTGTGGTATTCTGAGACTGCGTGTAGTGACCTATCTGGCATGTACACAGAGCATTATCTCTGTTAACCCTTGTATGGTTCTGATCATAAAAAACATATCCAATTGGGTTGAATGTTGATTTCATCAAGTGAAGTGATTTGCTGGTAATAGCAGTGAATAGTAGTCTGCGGTTTGTCTGTATGGTGCATACTGATTGCTTCTCTAAATGAGGGATAGCAACAAACAAAATACAGCCTACAGCAGCATACCCTGCATGACACTACAGAGCACCTATATATTTCTACCTTATAGCCTCCCATATCTGTTCACCACTTGGACATATGCTCTTTAGCAGATAGTAAGTCATTTTCAGACCCAACCATTGGCACCACAGATATATATTATCAATTATCCAAGCCTAGGTAATTCATTGATATTGGGTCTGAATGAACACAGTCACTTGATCGTTCAGTTTAGCAAAGCTAGATTTCCTGACTGTCACAACAACCATTCAGGCCAGTCATTGCTACTTCAGATATATATACTTGAAGTAACATTTAGGAGTTATTAAGTTGCATTTACAGTCCTACGTATGGTTACATTAGAGGCATTTCTCACATTACACCGTGGAAACATATCCATTTACATCCAAACCTTTGGATAGAAGTCTACACATTAACATCCAAAGTTTATTAACTAAGATATATTCTTTTTGTAGGCTCTGTATGGTGATTACACCAGACAACATTTGGATTAGAGGGTAGCCCTCAAAGTTAGGCTACCGGGTGCGCTCATATTAGGTTTTAAATATGATTTTGTTGTCTTATGTTTATTCTAATAAAAGTTATTTATTTTGATTCAGTAGAGTAGTGTGCATCAATTAGGGTTCCTTTCTCTCCTCTTACCACTAATAAATGCATCTATTTATTATCGATTATTTTATAGGTGAAATTGTACAAGAGACAGCCAGAAGACGATGTTGGTTTAAGAAGATTGTATTATTTCCCAAAGTCTTTGTTATTTATCTCTAAGCTCTAATTTACTCTAATAAAAATGTCATACTTTAAATAGAGCCTCTTTTGTTTCCTGAAAACAAAACATTGATCTGATTTTTTATAATTTGTGACTGAACAACATAATGAGAAAAGGCTCTAACTACATCTAAGCAATGCAAATGTTCCTCTTATCTTGGGATTTGGACAAAATGAAGGAACATTATGTCCTGATTCATATGAAAGGAAAAGTCTACTTTAGGAAGAAACTGAGGTACTGGCTTCATAATAATGATATACTGACGAATTCCTAAATATGTTGTTTTACATGATAAAGCTTAATTCCCCAATTCTTTTGGTAGAAGTAATAGCTGTAAGGAATAATGTTTTAAGAGTAACCCATTTATTTGAACATTAAAGCAACGATTGAAAGGGAACAGAAAATATTTGTAAAACAATATTTAAATCCCAGCCAGAACCAGTGAACAAATTTGAGGCCTAAGCTTCTTCACTCCCTTAAGAAAATGTGATACATCCCTTTAGTTAGCTAAAGAGGTATTTATACATAAGAACATTTATTTAAAAAAGGTGTGGTTACATATAGATTTTATTATACAGTAATTGTTAAGATGTCATTGTGGTCAGGCTATGGGTTAAGTGCATTGATTTAGTCTTGTTGGCGGCATGGTGAAGGGTCTGACAGTGGAGGCAATTGGATTGGTGAGGTCGGTGACATTGGAGGGTTTTGGAGAAAGTTTAGGAAGGGGTGAAGATAGGGGAGATCATGGATGTTGGGGAGAGTGGGGTGAGGGAGGAGATGATATAGGTTAAGGGCTGGATTATTGAATATGATTGAGAATAGATGAATTTGAAGTCGGCTTCTGAAGATAGGAAAGGGAGCTATTGAATGTTATTTGGGAACTTCTTTATGTGGAGGGGGCGAGTAAGGCAAATGGACGGAAGCAAGAGGAGGCACAGGGGGCTGGGGGGAGTGAGGGTTGTGGGAGTCAGGGAGTGAAGAGGATGAGAAGGGGTGTAGAGAGAGATGAGTGCTGAATGGTAAGGAGGAATGTAAAGAGGGGTTAGGCTGCACTCCACAAAATAGATAAATTAGACATACAGTTTACCGGTGCTGCTGGTTCAAGGAAGTACCTGTCAGGCAATTTCCAAAGTGTACTCAGGAATGAAGGATCCAGCGCTCCACGGTTTTCTAAATAAAGTAAATTTATTGTGCCACACAACGTTTCGACCAATAGATTTTTCACAAGATGCCTAGTCACTTGAGAAAGAAGAAACTGAGGTACTGGCTTCATAATAATGATATACTGACGAATTCCTAAATATGTTGTTTTACATGATAAAGCTTAATTCCCCAATTCTTTTGGTAGAAGTAATAGCTGTAAGGAATAATGTTTTAAGAGTAACCCATTTATTTGAACATTAAAGCAACGATTGAAAGGGAACAGAAAATATTTGTAAAACAATATTTAAATCCCAGCCAGAACCAGTGAACAAATTTGAGGCCTAAGCTTCTTCACTCCCTTAAGAAAATGTGATACATCCCTTTAGTTAGCTAAAGAGGTATTTATACATAAGAACATTTATTTAAAAAAGGTGTGGTTACATATAGATTTTATTATACAGTAATTGTTAAGATGTCATTGTGGTCAGGCTATGGGTTAAGTGCATTGATTTAGTCTTGTTGGCGGCATGGTGAAGGGTCTGACAGTGGAGGCAATTGGATTGGTGAGGTCGGTGACATTGGAGGGTTTTGGAGAAAGTTTAGGAAGGGGTGAAGATAGGGGAGATCATGGATGTTGGGGAGAGTGGGGTGAGGGAGGAGATGATATAGGTTAAGGGCTGGATTATTGAATATGATTGAGAATAGATGAATTTGAAGTCGGCTTCTGAAGATAGGAAAGGGAGCTATTGAATGTTATTTGGGAACTTCTTTATGTGGAGGGGGCGAGTAAGGCAAATGGACGGAAGCAAGAGGAGGCACAGGGGGCTGGGGGGAGTGAGGGTTGTGGGAGTCAGGGAGTGAAGAGGATGAGAAGGGGTGTAGAGAGAGATGAGTGCTGAATGGTAAGGAGGAATGTAAAGAGGGGTTAGGCTGCACTCCACAAAATAGATAAATTAGACATACAGTTTACCGGTGCTGCTGGTTCAAGGAAGTACCTGTCAGGCAATTTCCAAAGTGTACTCAGGAATGAAGGATCCAGCGCTCCACGGTTTTCTAAATAAAGTAAATTTATTGTGCCACACAACGTTTCGACCAATAGATTTTTCACAAGATGCCTAGTCACTTGAGAAAGACCTATTGGTCGAAACGTTGTGTGGCACAATAAATTTGCTTTATTTAGAAAACTGTGGAGCGCTGTATCCTTCTTTCCTGAATGGTAAGGAGGGGCATGGAGATATTTGTATACCAGGGTAAGGAATTTGAAGAGGGAATGCTGTTGTTTGGGTAGGCAGTGGAGTTGGGAGAGTGGCGTGGGCAGAGCAGGGTAGATTTAAAAGTTTACAGACTGCAGCATTTTGGTTTGTTGGAGGGGTATGGAGGAGTAGAGGGGGATACCGAGGAGAAGTAAGTTAACGTAGTCGAGAAGGGTGAAGATGAGGGAGTGGATAAGTTTTGCCACAGAGAGACAAATGAGTGGACAATTATTTCTTATGTTATATTGGTGGTAGTGACATGTAGTAGTGATGGAGCTGATGTGTTGGGCGAAGCTGAAAGAAGGGTACAAGGTGACTCCAAGGCTGTAAGCAGAAAGGTCGGGAGACGGGAGAGTTCGTGAGGGGGGGGAAGGAGATGTGGGGTTTTGGGAGGATGGAAGGGAGGAGGAAGCAGGAAAGTAGAGGACTTGAGTCTTAGCTCGGATCATTTGTAGAAAGTGGGAGGAAACCCAGGTGCAAATGGCAAAAATGCAGGCAGAGATACAGGTGGAAAGTTTGGGTTAGAATAGTGGGAAGTCGAAATAGATTTGGATGTCGTCTGCAAAAAATGGATGTTGAATCCATGGGAGGAGATGAGATCAAGGAGAGGGGCAGTGTAAAGGGAAGTAATGACCAAGGACAGAATCTTGGCGCATGCCCACTTGGAGGCGGAGAGGATGAATTGTTGAAGGTGGCAGAGTAGGTGGTGGGAGAGTTAGGTTAAGAGCCATGAGAGGGCAGCGTCAGTGATGCCAAGGTTGGAGATTGTGGAGATGAGAGTGAGGTTATCAATGGTGTCAAAGGATGAAGGAAGGTTGAGGATGATGAGGATGGAGGACAATTTGGAGTGGCGGGCTTGGGAGAGAAGGTTGTGAATGGTGAGGAGGGCAGTTTCAGTACAGTGTGAGGGATGGAAGCAAGATTGGACGATGGGAAGGAGGGAATGATGAAGGGGCAGAGTTGGTTGCAAACGATGCGCTCGAAGAGTTTGGAGAACTATGGAAGGAGTGAGATAGGGCAAAAGTTGGATGGGAGGGTAGGGTCAAGAGATGTTTTTTTGAGGAGATGGATGACTACCGTAGTTTTGAAGGAGTCTGGGTACAGTTTTCTGATGGATAGGGAGAGTGTTGCAGGATACATGCAACTATACACACGGGTTCTTTGGTTAAGGCTTATGTATTTTAGCCTTAAAACATACAGCACACCAAAAACAAATAGCTTCTCATCAGCAAACAAAAGAAAAATAGCTTTTTCTTCAGCAGACAAAAAATAGTTTCTCTTTAGCAGACAGAGTAAAAATAAGGCAGCTACTCTTTTCTATGCAGGAGACAGACAGTTGAAAACCATGTACTTTGCAAACAGACCTTGTATAAGTAATCTCTTCAGTAACTCACTCCTCTCTCCTGACCAGCCAGCAGCATGTGTGCACATCCTGGGGTTTTTAACACACCTTGATTAGGCAGCTGGGATTCAACTAATTGCCATGAGCTTCCGAGCTGAAGTTAACCTATCACTGCTGCACTGCAGACTAAGCATATGTCTGCCAGGCATATAGCTGGTGGCTTTTATTCACCCTGTCACATTCCTCCCCTGTTAGTGTGTGGCTGGGGCCACGCACGGCTGAAGCCCGATCCTCCACCCCTTCTCTAGAAAAGAAATCAGCATTTGCGTTCTCTTTTCCCGGCCTGTGCTGAATCTCAAATGAGAAGGGTTGAGGGCCATATATAACCTAGCATTGGAATCTTTCATACTATTTAACCACTTCAGTGGTGCATGGTTTGTCACCAAAGTAAAATGGACTCCTGCCAGGTAGTGCCTCAAAGCCTCGATTGCACATTTTACTGCAAGGCACTCCTTCTCGATCACTGAGTAGTTTTTTTCCCTCGGGAACAATTTCCTACTTAGGAAAAGGATAGGGTGTTCAACTCCCTCAAATTGTTGTGACAACACTGCCCCTAGCCCTATCTCTGATGCATCCATTTGCACTATAAAAGGCCTGTTGAAGTCTGGGCTTCTAAGGACAGGACCCTCTGATAGACACCTTTTTATGTCCTCAAAGGCTCTCTGACACTCCCTTGACCATACCACTTGTGTAGGGGCACAATTTTTTTTGCGGTCTGTTAAAGGGGCTGCCACTTCCAAGTAGTTGGGGATGAACCGCCGGTAGTATCCTGCTAAATCTCTAGGGCCCATATCCCCCCTCGCTTTGGCCATCCCCAGCCTTCACTTGTGACTTCTGGCTACTAGAATGGTCACCTTGAGACCCAGATTTCTACAACCAGTCCTGTTTGTCAGAGCGTCTTTGCTTCCGAGTCTTTTGAACCCGGTGTCTACTGGGAAAAAGGTCTGCCGAGAAAGGGAACAGTTTGCCAGGGTTCTCCTGAGCCATAGAAAAAGGCTCCTCTTGAGAGACTGGAGCCATTAAGTCCGAAAAGAAAGGCTAGTCCTGGCCGAGCACAACGGGGGCAGGGAGCCAAGGACAGACTCCTACTTTGAGGTAGGCCTCCTGACCTTTTACCTGTAGCCGGATTTTGGCCGTCAGATACCGTTTTACATCACCGTGTATACATTCTATACTCCATGGGGAGTCAAAAGAACACACGTTAGGCGGTAACAGTTCCTGGAGGACCAAAGTTTTCCCAGAGCCTGAATCTACAAGGGCCTGGATGTTTTTTTCCCCAACCTGGGCTGGAAGTAGCCAGGGCTTGTAATTTTCTCCAGTGAAGGCCGAGGCAACGGTCCTGCTGAATGAACAATCCATCTGTGGACAGTCCACCTGCCGGTGGCCTTGTTCTCTGCAGGCGGAACATGGAGAGGGTTCACTCGCAGGAGGGTGCCGTGGATAGCGCTCCGCTGGACCGGATACTGGAGACCAGGCATCTGGTGGGTCTTGTGGGCGACGTCCTCGGAAGTTCCTCTCATTTTGTGACGAGCCGACATTAGGAAGGAGATGAGGGTCTCGGCGGGGACCAGCATTTGGACTCTGCCCTTGCTGGAACGACTGCTCCTTCCGTTGAAGTTGGCTGTGCTGAGATAAAGACATCCGGACACCACTGACCTGAAGGGCCACCTGCTTTAAGGTACCTCTTGAGACTTTGGGATGGTAGGCTGGAAAGGGGCTTTTCTCCCAGTCTGGCAGATAAGGACTGAGGAAGTAAGTTAGCCCTTACAAGGAAGGAATAGGTGTTTGTTTCTTTTGTATATTTTTGTTTGCTGTGCATTGACAGGCTAAATAAAGTCATGTTTTAATTTCCCAAAACTGTCTCCTTGTGTGTACAGATTCAGTTTGGAAGAAGGAGCATATCCAGGAGCCAGGGAGAAAAATTATTCCAGGGCAACTCCAAATATAAATGAGAGTTTATTGACTATACGTAGCTCACAATGGAGGTGAAAAAACGCATCTACATGTTTTGTCCGTAAGGACTTTATCAAGGTGTGGGCTACAACACAAATACAAACACTTTTAAAGATGTTTTTTTATATTTATATATTGACAATATACGCAACATTCAAACTGACACTTATCGCAAACCCAATTCACGCAACACTTTTCTTCGGGCGAGCAGCTGCCACCCAAAAGCCCTACTTATGGGTATACCAAAAGGGGATTTCATGCACCTTAGGCTATACTGTTCAACAGAGCAGGACTATGATATTCAGGCTAAGGATCTTTATGATAGATTGCTTAAATGAGGTTACAACAAATTAGATCTTGATAAATCCATCCAAGAGGTCTCCACTATGGTTAGAGCGATTTTGTTGAAGCGGTCTTTCAAGAAACCAATAACAAATGACAAATGAATCCTCCTTATTCATTACTTCCTATAGTGCCAAAGCTGAGCAAAATTAGGTCAAGTTTCAAGAAACATTGGGGAGTATTCTTATTGTCAGAGTGGCAATCCATGCCCATATATTGTGGGCATGGTTTACCACAGTCACAACAATGGGTTTATTGTGAAATGTTTGTTTTATTTAAATGTTGTGTTTTATTTTGTGCCTGTTTTGTTTAGCTTGCCCATTCATTGCCATAGTGACAAACCATGCCCATATTATATGGGCATGGTGTACCACTGTGCCAATCAATTGATTTATTGGCATTTTTTTTATTACCTGGGTGGGTATCAGGGGAGGGGGGTTAACCCCTTAATTACTATAGCAGTTACTAACCGCTAAGGTAATTAAGGGGTTAGTGGCCATTAGTTTTTTTTTTATTGTAATGTTACTGCCCATGGAGGTGAAGGACTTGAAGGATGGTGGTGAGGATGGCCTTCATCCTGGCAGGGGTAAGTAGAACTTTTATTTACTTTATGCTGGCTGGGTAATGTTTTATTTTTAATGCGCAAATGAGCTATTATCCAGATCTGGATAATAGTTATTTTGCCCATTGTTGTACTGTATTGGGTGTTGGGGGGGGGGGGGGGCGGCGGGCGGTTGTTGGATAGGAGGATTGTTGTATTTTATTGTTTCTTGGGGGTAGAGGGATTGGTTGAAGGGGTATTTGACCCAAGGGTGGGTAGTTAGGCCTCTTGGTTGGGTAGCATGAGTGGTTAACCCCTTCATTACCATAGTCGTTACCACCGCTATGGTAGTGAAGGGGTTAACTCATCCCACAACCTTCCCGGCAGGCCTAACCAACCACCCTGAGGGGGACTCAGCGTGGCATCTTGCCATGAGGATAAATTCGACGTAGCCTCAGTGTAGGTGGGTGGAGGGAGATTCAGTGAGAGAGAATCCAAAAAAGGAGATGTGGGGATGAAGGCTTAGGAAGAAGTGGATTGTCGAGGTTAACACTGAGGAAGACACGGAGTTGGGAGAAGGTGAGAGCAAAGAGAGGAATGCATTGAAAAATAGTGTGGGTGAGCCAGGGTGACAATAAATTACGATGATGGTGATGGGTAGGGGGAAAGAGAAAGAGCAGGCATGGAATTCAAAGGATTTAAAAGGGAGGAAGGCAAAGGAAGGGGTGTTTGGGGAAGGTATCCAGGACGAGCAAACACGGATTCCAACTCCTCCTCCAGTCCGGTGTGATGTGATTGGTGAGGTATGATTTGGTAGATGTAAGGGCAGCGGGGGTAGCAGTGTTTTCGGTAGGGATCATTATTTTGGTGATTGCGAGAAATGGATGATTGTTTTGTAGGAAGTGATCGAGCGGGAAGGTGGTCTTATTGCAGATGGATCTGGCATTCTAGAAGGAGAATGGGAGGTTAATAGAGGTTGGGGTGAAAGTGCAGAGTGATGGGGGGGGGGGGAGGTGAGAGGAGTTAACCACAAGGAAGTATATGAGGTTACTGGCATTGGCTTGGCAAGTGGTGGTTGGCTTGTGGCAAGTGATGTGGGTGGTGAGGACAGGGGTTGAGTAGGATGGTGGCATTGGAGGGAGGCATGGGTAGAAAGAGTCTCATGGGGGATGGGGAAAGGAAGGAATGAGGAAGAGGGGAGGAGGGAGTGGAAAGAGGATGTGTAGCAAGGAGGGATATTGCTATGCTATGATCATGATCATGCTACGGGGTGGATGAGGGATAGGATAGGATGAGGAGGGGATAGTTGGTGAGATACATAATGATTTTTAAGGTTGGAGTGAAAAGTGTTAGTTCAGCAAGGGTTATGGGTAATCGTAGTGGGGATAGTCGATGGAGGTGTCAATTAGTGATGGGGCAGTCTGTGTAGGGGTAATGGAGGAATTATTTGTAGTGGGAATGGTCTTTTGTTAGATATTTGTGACAGCAGTAGTCAATTTTGAGAGCAAGGAAACAGTCAATTTTGAGGGCAAGGAAACAGTCAGATTTTGGAAGCAATAAGGAAGGGAACAACTAGATTAGGAATCACTGGGGAAGGGAACAATGGATTTCTGAACACTTAGAAAGGGAACAATAAACAATAAAATTAGTAAGCAAAGGGGAAGGGGACAATCTCTCCACTATAATCGATTTGGAATAATTGGAGACAATGGATTTCTTAGTACTGGAAATGATCTAGAGTGGGACCACTGAGGAAGGGAGCAATGCATTAGATATTATAACAAGAATTAGGTAAACGTTGAAGCATTTGGGTAGTGTACAATCAAAGCAAGGTACTGTAGGAGGAAACAATGTGTTTTAAACATTGGCGGGGAACAAGAATAAGAACAACATATGAAACAGATACATAGAAGAGGAATGAGGGGAGTATAGTTATATTTACATATTAGTTAATAACAATAGTTATAGTTAATATCAATAAGCGGGAATGTCTTGTAATTTGGTTTAAAAAAAAGTGGTAATTGGAATGAGAGGCAGTCAAATGGCAGCTGGTAAGATTGCTTATTGGAGGTATTATCGGAGGGGATGAGAGGAGAAGGAGTCCTAATAGTTGTGGTGGTTTTCGGTAGGACAGGGCACTTTTTGGCAGCGTATGGTCAAGGTGCTGGCACTTTCTTTTGCTTGTGCTGCAATGGCTTAGTGGTAGAATGAAAATTGCTGCTTCTGGTGTGAGGATCACGATAGGCTCCTCAGATGTTGAGCAGGCAGGACACACTAGGAGATAGTTGGGAAATGTAGTTGATAGCAGGAAGGAAGTGTTTGTAGAAATCAGTCCCAGATCCGGTGCATCAAAAACTTGTAGCAAACAACCATATGCATATATCAAGGTTAAGTGAGAGAAAAGTTCACGGGAATCATAAAGAGATAAATAAATCCAAATCCCAAAACTTCATCTGTTATGCCATATAAATGTGCATAAGTAGTGTGAAATCTGACCAACAGGAAATGGAAGTAGTGACATCTAACAGGCATTTGTATAAATATCTATAAAAGTCTCTGTAAGATGTATATATTTGGACTTCATAAGATGAATTAAATAATGATGACAAAAGTAGTTTATATTGAGGCAGAAAGCTTCTAATAGTGCAGCGTCTACAGTATGTGCCTTAAATTTGCAGAAATTGCACTTTCTGTTATAAAAAGGTGCAGCTTTGTATGTAGTTAGACAGCTGTCACTCTGATATTTTACAATTTGTAACCAAACATAACATGCACAACATGTGCAGTATACTATCTATCATTGGACACAGAAATCATATTGTAACCTTTTTTGTGCAGTGAGGCAGTAAAGCCAGTATATAATTGTTCTGCCACATACATTTTAATGACTCGTGTTTATTTTTGTTTTTAAATTAAGTCATACCTTTCTCATTTGCCTTAATAGAATCAAATCATAACAATTGTTGTTACAGTAATTATTCCTGCTGAGCTAAATTAATTTATAAAGGACCAGTAACTCTTTCATGTCTTTAATTCTGCTTTTCTGTACAGCACACTAGATGAAATCAAAAGATTATAGCATAAAACACTCCAAACAATGTAAATCAGAGAAAAAGTCTATATTTGTATTATACTGGCATTGTTTCGATTCAGCACCTTATTTTTCATGTACATAAAGCGAATGCAAGCTACTTCAGGGTGAGACAAAGATCAATGCTGAATGAATTACTTGCCACTGGTCAGACTCACTTTAATAAGAAAAGAATTGATCCATTAAGCTAAACCTAATTCTTGACCGAAAATGGTTGAAATTCCTTCTTTTTATTCTTTGCTACATTAAAGACTTTCAATATTTGGAAGAAACATGTCCATACTGATCTTAATCAGATTAAATGTGTTGCAAATGTACTTATTAAGAATCTATAAATTTGTTGTGATTTGGTATTAATATCAAGCAATTCTTGCATAAAATCTTTCAATATTGTAATTATAAAATATAGCGATATGAAACATACAATTGTCTTTCATATCTTGTAAAGGCTACAATGAAAAATACTTTGCCCATAGATAGGGTGATATATTATATTATTCAAACACCAGTGCAATCTAATTTGCAACATAATTATAGTGTTTTATTAACACTGCATTGTAAGGTTCAAAAAGAAATACACATGCAGTACATAAAAGTATACCTGCTAAAAATACTTATTTCTAAAATAAAAGCAATGTGAACATAAAAACATCAAAATAACATCATTTACTACTTTATCCAAGCAGCTGTTTCTTTAAAGAAGAGAGAAACAACTACAGCATGATGCAAGCATCATACTGTAGTAATGGAGGAAAATACATAGAATTGTAGATTCTCTCAAGTAGAAAAGCAAGGAGATTAAAGGGCCTATTGATTAAACTGTGAGATTAGCCATGGAAAACTGCCTGCAAATGAAAATTTGTTTGTAGCGATAACAATTGGGAGTTTTCAAATATTTATCTACATATATAGTAGACTTCATTGTTCCAAAAGACAGAGAAGCCAAATGCTACATCCAATTTGACAAAATATATAGTACAGGCATACCCCACATTAACGTACACAATGGGACCAGAGCATGTATGTAAAGCGAAAATGTACTTAAAGTGAAGCACTACCTTTTTTCCACTTATCAATGTATGTTCTGTACTGCAATCTTCATATACGTGCATAACCGAGGTAAATAACGCATTTTAACAGGCTCTATAGTCTCCCCGCTTGCGCACAGTTCGGTACAGGTAGGGAGCTGGTATTGCTGTTCAGGACGTGCTGACAGGCGCATGCATGAGCTACCATTTGCCTATTGGGCAATATGTCATTACTCGCGTGTGTACTTAAAGTAAGTGTCCTTAAACCGGGGTATGCCTGTAATTAGTATATAATTAAATACTTCAATAATAATATTCTCATAAACAAGGGTTATTTGGTTAAACCCTTTGGCCAAAGAGTTATAAGCCTGCAAGCCAATGTCAAGGCATGACCAAACTTTGCAGGTCCTAACACTAGCCTATTTAAGCTTCTCTTTTACCTCTGTGGAGGGAGAATGACTACAGTGAGTCCATCATGCAGAATCATGAAAGAACCTTCCTTGCTTTAAAAAGTTGGGAGGGAGCGCATGCGCGAGGTCAGACAGCATGGCAGCATAACCCTGATGCTCCGTGCCCCGCTCTGACAAATCAATATAAAAAACACGGATCAACTCTAAAAAAGCAGCTATAATTCCTCCAAACAGCGAGCAGTTATCTCAGGATGCCAAAAAAAACATCAAAGACCCCTAACAATAAGGGTCTCCCCGAGTACTTTGGAGAGGGGAGACTCCGCAGCGCATCGGCGGCGGCGGCCCCCACCTCCTGCGCGGGCTCTGAATCAGAGGGAGACGGAGAGCCGAGTGACCAAGGACTCCTACCGGTTCGCCGTTGCGATATTGAACGGCTGTATAATGACCTAAAAGGAGTCCTGCAAGCAGAGATCCGGGCTCTAGCTAAAGAAGTGGGGGGCCTGGGGTCCCGGGTCCAGGACATAGAGGTGCAGTTGGACACAAATGTGAGGGCAACGAAAAAAAACACTAAACAACGGGGGATCTCCAAGCTCAGATAAATGAGCTCCGTGAGCGGCAAGAGGATGCCGAGAACAGAGACCGCCGCAATAACGTGCGTCTCCGGGGGATCCCTGAGTCTGTGGGGGACTGCGAGGAGTTCGTGACAAGATGGCTACAGCATATATGCCCAGAGTCCCCCGCAGACCTATTGCACATGGACCGCTGCCACCGGGCGCTCAGATCCAGACCGCAGCCCGCGGACCCCCCACGAGATATAATAATTCGCCTGCACTACTACCGCACAAGGGAGGAAATACTGAAATGCTCTCGTAATACCCCTTCCTTGGAGTTTGAGGGAGCCAAGATCTTGGTCTTCCAAGACCTCTCCCCCATCACCCTAGCCCGCAGGAGAGACCTATGGCCGATAACAAGGGCCCTGAGAGAGAAAGCGGTCCGCTACAGATGGACTTTTCCCTTTGACCTCATGGTCTTACGTAATGGCCGCCCGATCCATATCAAATCCCCAGAAGAAGGCCCAAGATTCCTACAGCAACTGGGCCTGGGCACAGGGCCTGTAGCCACGGAAGGGGAGACGGAGGAGCCCAGCCCGGGTCCCTCGTGGTCCACAGCAGGGAAAACGGCTAAGAAAAGAGCTGCCCAGGACCAAAACCTCACAAGAACTAGCTAAGCTAGTGGATTTTAGCAGACGAACGAAGCTGCTCAGTTAAAACCTAAAGTTACACGTTATAAGTTATAAGTACTGCACAGCCCCAAATAGAACGTTAAAGAACTCCCTTCAACAAATACCCCCGAGCCTAGGGACCATCGTCGTGACGCTGACTGGCCGGTATCCCCATATCCAGACGCCCTGCAAACAGAAATTACACTCACCTCGTGGTCCCCAAATGACGGCCAAAATGGGGTAGGGAAAGCTTCCAGCATGACACGCAGAACGCGGAAGCAAGGTAGGCGGGAAGCGCTCACTTAGCGGGAAACATACCCAGTCGAAGGGGGCGGCGGCAGCAGCAGTAGCAGACACATCTTCTCCCGAGGACGGCGCATTCCAAAATGGAGGCCAAAGGAAAAACGTCAGCGGAAGGGGCGGGTCTAGGAGACGGCCATCTTGGAGGAGGCGGAAATGGAGTGCGCACACGAACGAGAGGCGGATAGGATAGACGGAACCGAGGAGATTCCGAGGCTACCACGAGATATTGCGGCGCCACCTGGAGACCGCCAGCAGCAGGGGGGAGGACAAAAGCAGTTGCAGGAACAGCCGATCGGTGTCCCGAGGGCCACACCACCAGGGACACGAGGGGGAGGGGAATTGTCCCGAAGGGCAGGGGGAGGCTCCGCACAGCACACAGCAGGACCAGAAGGAAAGGGAAGTAGGAGAGAGGAGTAGAGGAGGGATCAAAATAGAGGTAGGACAAATAGAGACTGAAATAAAGGAAGATGGACGGAGGAAGTGACCATATAGGTAGAGTCAGAGCAGAGAGAGAAGGCAACAGAAAGTGAAGAGGGATAAGCAAGTTTAGATAGGAGTGAAGACGGAAAGAGAGGGATGTGTAAGTAGATAGCGGGGGATAGCAAGTAGCAGAAGCAAGAAGGTATTCAGGGAAGAGCGCAGAAGGTGATAGAAAGGAAGGCTAGCAGTCACGGGCTGACACGAAAAGAGAGATATAAGCTAGGTTAGGAAAGTAAATGGGAATGAGGAGGTTGATAGGACTGTAGGGGGAGGTTATAGAGAACAAACAAGGAGAGGATGAGGTTTGTGGGGAAGGGACGCAAGCAATAGCCACACACCCTCTGCCCCAAGAGAAACCAGACGCGAACAGATAGGGGCAATAATCCGGCCCGCCCAATAGATGACATAAGGGGGAGATCAGGATACATATGGAAGTCCGCGGCCACAGGAGGGTGGAATATACACAGCTGGGATGGGGGGGGGGGGGGAAATTAGACCCTAACGACCCCCATACTCTGAAGAGGCAGTGTGTCCAGAGCACAGGAATTCTATGGAAGGAGTAGGGGTTTAGTGCAGCCTCAAGTTGACACGTTAATGTTAACATTTTCCGTTGTTTTTGCAAAGACCATTTCCAGAGCGGGGACGGGCGGTGGGGTTCCAGCCGGTCCTGTCCTCTGCATGAGCTCCATGTCGGGGCCTCTATGGACAACATCCGGGGTCCCCGGCAAAGTCCCCTGGGAGGGTTGGGCGGCACGGGAGGGGAGGGGGCGCCAGAGGGGTGCGCGTCAGTTCTCCCCCGCCGGGAGCCCAGGGGCGAGGATCACGAGACCGCGGTACTGTTACCAAGGTCAAGTGACCATTGTTCTAATAAATGTTTTCTCTGTTTGTCTACATGTTACCCTCCCCCCCCCCCTATATGTGTCGCTCCCCCTTGGCCGCGGGCCGCAGTCCCTACAGATCCAGACATGGAACACAGGAGGTCGGACGATGTCAGACACCGAGAAGGAGAGATACCCAAACGGGACACAGCAGGATAAGCCGAATATCCACTTCAATTACTCCAGAACAGCTGATACGCAGACGGTCCAGAATACATCGCCCAGATGAGTAGTGACATTATTATGATTTCACATAATGTGAAGGGGTTCAATAGTCCCATTAAACGAAGAATTGCCTTCAGAGAATATAATCGTAGAAAGGCCGATATTATTTTCCTGCAGGAAACTCACTTTTCCCGCCTAAACCATCCAAAATTTCTAGATAAGGGCTATAGAACGTTTTACTTAGCATCTGCAGATGTCAAAAAAAGAGGTGTAGCAATAGTTACACACAATAGACTTGCCCTGACCATCGACAAACAATATGCAGACCCACAAGGTAGATTCCTAATTTTAACGGGCATAATACAAAACCAACAGGTAACTCTAGCTTCAATATATGCCCCTTGTGAGCAAAACCCCGTTTTCTTCGAAAAATTCTTTGCCAAATTACATAAAATAGCTAAGGGCAGTATTTTTCTCGCGGGTGACCTAAACCGCACAATGGACCCCGACCTGGACAGATGCACTCAAATGAACACAGCCCATAGACAGGACCTATTAACCATACGCAAGGGCCTTCACGACTGTCAGTTGACGGACGTGTGGAGAGAACAACACCCCGTGACCCGAGAATACACTTTTTACTCGCACCCTCATGACAGATACAGTCGAATAGACTACTTCCTAGTGTCAAGCAGAGTGGTTCCAGTGGTGGGCCATACAGAGATCCATGAGATCTCGTGGTCCGACCACGCACCTATCGAGCTGAGGTGCAGGATAGCAGGCCTAGACAGACCCAGAGCAAACTGGAAGCTAAACGAGCTTCTCCTCAAAGCCCCCGCTACCGAGAGGGCGATAAAGGACCGGATAAAGGATTTCTTTAGAGAAAACAAGGGAAGCGTGCAGTCGCAGGCCACACTCTGGGAAGCCCATAAGGCTACTCTCAGGGGATTCCTTATGAGCATAGCCGGTAAGCGGAAACGAGAAAAAGCCTCTAGAATAAAAAAGCTGCAGGCGAAATTAACACTCCTCACTGCACAACATTCCGCGGACAAAAATCAGAACACGTGGCAAGAATTAATTGATACTAAAGCGGCCCTTAATTTGGTGTTATCCTCCCAGGCCGAGAAGGAGTTAGCATGGTCCAAACGCAGATTTTATGAAAAAGCCAACAGGCCAGATACCTTACTAGCCAATAAGCTCCGAAACAAGCTCCCAAATTTCAGGATAGCGACAATTCGAACACAACAGGGCGACCTTACCTCCGATCCAAAACAGATAGTGGAAGCATTCCAGAAATATTATGCTACACTGTATGATGGAGACAAGGTTACCCACAGTCCAAAAACTTCAGCTACCTTAACGAGGTTCCTGTCGGAGGCGCAGCTCCCGACCCTGGGCAGGGTGGAGAAAGAGGCCTTACAAGGTGATTTCACCTTGGAAGAGATAACAGAGGTAATTAAGTCCCTTAAACCAGCCAAAGCCCCGGGCCCCGATGGCTACTCCAATTTATACTATAATTTTTTTTGTAAGATCCTAGCACCCCATCTGTTGAAACTATTTAATGGGATCCTGGAGGGAGAGCCCTTCCCGACCCAGATGCTCCAGGCGTCAATCTCAGTGATCCACAAACCCGGTAAGGACCCGGTAGACTACAAGAGCTACCGGCCAATCTCCCTGATTAATTCGGATATAAAAATCTTCTCCAAACTCATAGCTAACAGGGTGGGTAGCGTCCTTCCGGGCCTGATTCACCCAGATCAAGTAGGCTTTATTGCAGGCAGACAGGCAGCAGATAACACCAGACGAATAATAGATCTGATTGATTTGGCAAAAAAGAAAGACATACCGTCAATGGTGTTGAGCCTGGATGCCGAGAAGGCATTTGATCGTATTGATTGGTCTTACCTACGAGAGACGCTGGGGGTGTTTGGGTTTGGGGGCCGCCTGCTGGAGGCCATAATGGCCCTATACTCAGGACCCACTGCGAGAGTAAGACACCAAGGTTTCCCATCAGAACTGTTTAATATACGGAGCGGGACCCGTCAGGGCTGCCCGCTGTCCCCATTACTCTTTGCCCTTTGCATTGAGCCCCTTGCAGCCCATATAAGATTAAACCCCAATATAACAGGAATTCAGACAGGGGGTCAGCATCATAAAACTGCATTGTATGCAGACGACGTGATCCTAACGATCTCTAAGCCACTGACAACCCTGCCTAATGTCTTTGAGATCCTGGGCACATTTGGCATGGTCTCAGGGTTTAAAATTAACCAAGCCAAGTCAGAGGCGCTCAATATCAATCTGCCAAAACCAACTGAAAAACTATTAGAACTAAACTTCATTTCAAATGGCAACCCTCCGCTATCAAATATCTAGGGGTATATATCACCAGGGATTATAATACTTTATATAAGGCAAACTTCCCCAAGATGATGAAGAAGCTCAAGGAGGATCTCAGGGTTTGGGCGGGTTACGGGATATCGTGGTTTGGCAAGATTAGTAGCATAAAGATGAACTTGCTGCCTAAGCTACTATATCTGTTTACGACCCTACCAATACCGCTGGTTAAATCTGAGATCCAAGCCCTTCAAGCTCACTTCATCCAATTTATTTGGAATAAAAAACGTCCACGAATTGCAAAAAGTCTACTGACTAAACCAGTAGTAAAAGGAGGACTGTCGGTACCTTGCCTGTTGGCGTACTATAAAGCGGCACAATTAAGCCAAATTATTCAGTGGCACGCGGACCCAAAAAAAAGAAGATGGACGGAACTGGAAAGGGAATGTTGCGAGCCAGTTACACTACACGAGCTAATTTGGTTACCAAAATAATGCAAAAAAGACATTGGGTCGCCGCTCTGCGCAATAGCGAACTCCTTAGCGGTTTGGGAGACAGTCAAATTGAAAGCTAACCTAACGTCACCACAATCTCTGATGACCCCCCTTTGGGGCAATCCGGATTTTGCTCCGGGGCTGGCAGGTGATAAATTCATAAGATGGACGCAAGCTGGGTATAATCGATTAATTGACCTGGAGGGTACAAAATCTATCAAGACGTTCGATTGGCTTAAAGAAGAATCAAATTTGCCAAATGCAGAGTTATTTCGATTCCTCCAGGTCAGGGCATTTTATAATAAATTTCCCATTCGACCCGCACGAACGAATTTTGAACGGCTGTGTTCAAATCCAACGGACACAAGGGGACTGACTTCTCGTATGTACAGGGAGGTGGTCTGTCCGGCTGATAAAGACTCCCCCCGCCTACGATACATGCGACAGTGGGAGACAGAGCTAGGGGAGACTTTAGAGGACGATGACTGGAAATACATATTGCAAACTGCAGCGAAAAGTTCAATATGTGTCACATTAAAGGAGAACGCATATAAAGTCCTCATGCGGTGGTACCATACCCCAGTCAAATTATCTAAATTTGTCAGAGGTTATTCGCCGCTCTGCCCTAAACAGTGCGGAGAATTAGCTGACCTTAAACACATGCTGTGGTCTTGCCCAAGGGTGGTCCCGATTTGGGAAAAAATTCGAGATTGGCTGCAAGGGATGCTCGACTTAGAGATCCCCCTGGACCCGTGGCTGTTCCTTGTGGGCAGGCGGCCCCAGGGCATGTCTAGAACGACGCACAAACTGGTCATGCACTTTGCGACCGCCACCCGTTGTGAGATTGCGGCATTGTGGAAGCAGAATGAGATCCCAATTATCCCCAAAATCAGGAACAGAATTTGGCATGTTTGCCAGATGGAACAGTTGACGAGTTGGGTCAACGACTCTGGCACTAAATTTAAAAAAGTATGGAACCCGTGGCTGGAACAAGTTATCATCCCGGGGTTGGACGCCGCCTCAATTTTGCATTAATAACAATAGATGGGTTCTCCTTGGATGTGATAGACTAGAATCAGACGTAGGAACACGCTAGTCAGAGCCACCCAACACTTATATTGCGCAACAGATCCGGAAAAGCTGACAACTATACATTTCAGGACCACTCGGACCCTCCTCCAGCAACATATGGGACCTTCCCCCGCCCTTTCCCCCCCCACCCCTAGTGTTGCCCCCCTCCCCAGTACTGTGAGTCAAGTATGTCTTGTCTTGTGTCTCTGCATGTGGTGCGTCTAGTGCTGTTAAAGTTAACAGCTGTTCAACATAAAATTGTGGTGGGCCTATAATGTATGCCTATGGGAGGTGAGTTTCTGTATATATGCTTTCCACAAATAAAAATGAAAGTTGAAAAAAAAAAAAAAAGTTGGGAGGGGTGAGCTTAAACGCTGGGAGGAAAGGCCACGAACCTCCAACCAAATGATACCGGTTGAAAATGAAATTAACAAACATACAACCCCAGCAAGCTCTAACTCCTACACCGACCACATCACGAATATATATTTATGTCAAAAAGAGTGCTACAGGGCGTGGCAAATGTATACAACAAAACACGGGGGTGCCCAATGCTACATCAAATTGAAAAAACATATATGGTAATAAGTACAAAGTTCACAAAAAAAAAAAAAAAAAAAAATGGTGTGAAACAGCGCTAATATAAATAACTTAAGTAGTATGAAACACAGGCAGCCAAGTGAAAAACTGATAGTACAATCAGTCAAATAGCATGAAGAACAAAGAAAGAACTGGCGCCACAGGTAAAAAAGTGAAATCAAACCAATTAGTGTATAGTCCAAATGGAGTCCTAATATAGCTGGTGATCAAGGATTCTCACATCAACGGAGTATATATGGAAAAAAAGAGAAGAAAAAGAAACAAATTATGGTGCAGTACATCAAACACTAGGGCTTGGGGAACAGACTAACAACACAAGACACACAAGACATACAAACGAAAAAACACTAGCACGGCCTATTACTAAAGACAAAGCTAATTTATTAGGTGTGAAGAATAAAATAAACACGCATCCGGAGGGGTAAAATTACAACCCTACTCACAAGATGCTGGATATAAACAGGCAACGAACTGGAAACATGCTGCTGGGCTTCCAAGATGGCGACCGGAGCACTCTCGTTGGCGTCCTCACGTGACAGAGATGGAAGATGGGTCACTGAAATGACAGGACTTTCGGGCGGATGTGACGTCACGTCCACTGAAGTCCCACCACAGACGTTTCTCCTTTGCTGTTCCTCCGCAGGCTCTCCACGATACCACCACGAATCCGCTGTTAAACTGTAAAACTGCAAATTTCTCCACAGGGAACTGCAGACTTCTCCACAACCAGGACAAGCTCTAAAAACACTCGAAACTTCCCGACTCGTTTCGTACGCATGCGCGTACTTCTTCAAGGGTCATATTCTTCACACCTAATAAATTAGCTTTGTCTTTAGTAATAGGCCGTGCTAGTGTTTTTTCGTTTGTATGTCTTGTGTATCTTGTGTTGTTAGTCTGTTCCCCAAGCCCTAGTGTTTGATGTACTGCACCATAATTTGTTTCTTTTTCTTCTCTTTTTTTCCATATATACTCCGTTGATGTGAGAATCCTTGATCACCAGCTATATTAGGACTCCATTTGGACTATACACTAATTGGTTTGATTTCACTTTTTTACCTGTGGCGCCGGTTCTTTCTTTTTCTTCAAGTACAAAGTTCAAATACTTCAATAATAATTACGTGGTTATTTAGTTAAACCCTTCGGTCAAAGCGTTATAAGCCTGCATACCAAACGTCAAGGTATAACCAATAATGCAGGTCCTACACTACACTGTGAACCCTTCCTTTTCCCTCTGTATGAGGGGAAAGAATCATAATAGGTCCTGTTCTTGCAGCAAAGTGAAAAGACCTCCCAAGTTAAAAAGGTGGAGGAGGAGTGAGCTCTGGAGGTAGGTGCCACCTACCTCCATTACAACTGTTACCAGTCAGAAATTGATTAACACACATTCCCAGCTAGGTCCATCGAAATCCCTCCATTTCCGTTATTGCTGTTGATTGATTGTTCTGTATAAATAATGTTTTTACTCAAAAAAATAAAAAAAATTGAATTTTTAAAATTGTTTCATTGTTTCATTGTGTCACATTATATAAAACATACAGTAAGTACCGTATGACATTTCACATAATGGTTCCTTCAAGAAGGCTACAAGAATTTTCATGAATGGCTCAGGGGCGTGGGGGGGGGGGGGGTTGATAAGCGGTTGCATTACCGTTGTCTTGTTACTGTAGTAAGACTTTGCGTGAGAGGTGGGTGGGGGGTGGGGATGTGATGATACGCATATGCAGTTCAACAAGGTACCATGAGAGATACACGCATGCGCCTAGCTGTCCACCAATTGTTCAGTATATACTGTAGAAACTGCTCAGGCAACCATACATGTTCTAGAATTGTGAATAAAATAATAGAACTAAATAACCATGAGCAAAGCGATTGCGATTGATTACAGGAGAACGGACCGATCTGCAGTAACTAATCACTTGTCTGTGTGCATAATGTATTGATATTTAAAAAAAAGAATAAAATACGGCGGCTTGAACTGCAGGTAGTGTAAGTAATACACGTAGCGTAATACTGGTAGTGTAATACAGGTAGTTACTGTAGTAAATTACACTGTATTTACCTTCATTATAAATGTAACATAGCCTCCCGGCAGTTACTTCTTTTTCTGGGCTATTCCTCTATCAGTCCTGTTAGAACAGGCAGTGGAAAGGTTAATTCCTTCAAGAGGTCTGTACACTGGCGACCAACTTTATTCTTACTTGGCTAGCTCCGCGAATTTCAGAAGATCCCGTTGATGTGCGGTTTTGTGTCGTTTTCTCCCGGGGTGTATAGCGTTATTTTCGCGGCTGTGATTTAAGCATTTTATTCCCGCTGTCTGCAATACTGCAATGCCATGTAAAAACGCATGGGGGCGTTTGCGAGTTGTTGTCTCTGAAGTCTAATACCTTCGCGGTTCAACCTACAGTACACAGTCTGTGCGTGCGCGCGCAGTAATAGTAAAATTGCATATTTAATTTATTTTAAAGTACAGTACTGTACATTCTCGGACCCTGTTGGGGTGAAGTGAGGGGGTTCCTAACATCTGGGGGAAAATGAATTTTAATTCTATGGTGAGTACTGTCTTGTTGCCGTATTATTTTGTTGGGGCTGGCTGGGTACTTCTTTAGGGGGCTGACCATTACTGTACATTAAAACTTTTCTTTTTTTTTCCTCAGAAAAGAAAACGGCTAATGGGGGGATTTCGATGGATAATATTGTACTGTAATGTGCAAAAAATCCCGGGCGCTACCTTAAATGAATAAGTTGTGGGGTGATATAATTCTTATGATAGAACAATACAACCTTAAAGAGTACTTAAGGGTCCCCTCTAACTTCCGAATCTCTTCCTGCTGCTCAAGACCCCAAAAAGGACCTATCCAGGATCCTTGATAATACAGAAAAACAAACAAAAAATGAGGGAGCACAGGTTGAGGGACTAGACAGACGTTTCAAACACTACGATGGTTTAGGACTGTGATGTGAAATGAAGTGTAAAATAACGTGAACACTTACACGGCCTTGTGTAAATGCTTTCACATCAAGGTATCTTTACTTTTGCTGTTTTTACTTCTGTGTTCTCTCCGCTGGTACTTTTCTTCTCCTCTGGTATGAAGTAAAGCGTCTCCGGTCTTCTCTACAGGAATGGCTTAAGATGTTGTTCTCAGAGTTAAATTAAATTAAAACAAATACGTAAGGGACAAGACAGAATATATATATAAAATAATTCTGGGATAGACGGTTGTATTTAAATCAAAAAAGCAGAGGAATACTGCATCCACTCACACGGACAAGCGTGAGTGACCTCTGGAGGGAGGTGTCTTTGATGGCACCTCACTGCAGGGCTGTCAAGCACCCTTCCTGTTTTTCACAACGGCCATGTGTGAGTAAGGACTATAATTGGTATCTCTTCTCCCCTCTATGGAACTCCAAATCCAAACCTTCAACCGAGTGTGTTAGTCACTCAAATAGTGCCTGGTTCACACGGTGGTACACAAGGGTACACGGGTGAAGTAATCTTGATCTTTATTAAACACCAACAGAACAAAGCCCCAACAAAACATTTAAAAAGCACTTAGTCAAAACGACTTAAGAGCTGGGTAAGCATAAAAACAGCCAGTCTATCAGGAAATGTTCGTGCAGGATACTCAAGTGCGCAGCTAACTCTCCGCGTCCGGGTGGTGTGCTGCGCTCCTCTTGCTGATGTTTTCCGGCCGTACAGTATACTGTACTGTGTAATAAACCCTGAATAAATAAAACTATGCATTTATTCTACATATTCAGTATCGTTTCATTATGTGTCTTCCACAGTATACTGTTCAGTGGTATACAGTGCCTAACATCTATGGGCAAAAAGAATTTTATTCCTAGGTGCCCTAGAACAGAAGTTCCCACGCCAATTGCCCGTGAACTTGACCGCGGCCCTAAGTAGTTCCCACGCCAATTGCGCGAATATAATGTAAAATAACCCGTTCTGTGGGTCTGAGCGGGTTGAAATTTACTTGGTCCTCATGCGGGAGGACCCTTGCCATAGTGGCAAAATATCAGCCTTTCAAGACCCCCGAAACCGGAGATACAAAAAGACAGTTTAAAAGCACATTACCAAAGTGGCTTTTTTTCTGCCATGCAAGTCAATGGCAGAAACCTGAACTTTAACATCACCCTGACTCTGTTCTGTTGCTCCGAGAGGGTCACAATTTGCCATGCAATCCTGCCGCAACTAGGACTACATGGTCACCGAATCTGAGCCCTCTAGGTCGAACAGAACCGGAGTTGTGGGTTCCAGGTTTCTGCTCATTCTGACTTAGCCGGTTCAAAGCTTTCTCCGCCATTGCGCTCAATGGTAGGACCCTCCTCGCCGGCGTGACCCTTTCTCGCCGCCATTACTGCTGGGACCCTGTTGGGGTCAAGTGAGGGGGTTCCTAACATCTGGGGGCAAAATGAATTTTATTTCTAAGTGCCCTAGAACAGAAGTTCCCACGCCAATTGACCTAGTTCCCACGCCAATTGCCGTAGTTCCTACGCCAATTGCGCGACCAGCCAGTTAAAAAACAGTGCAGCAAGCCTCTACAGTACATTTGTTACACTGGCAAAGGAGCAAATGGAAACAATGTGAGGCAATTCAACATGGTCTTTTATTGGTGGAGTCAGTACAAAAACATTTATTTACAATATTGAAACATTTAAAGTGCACAGCAATTCTAACCATCAACACACAATAATACATTCTGCAGCCTTTATTAAATTCTTCTGCCACAAAACATTTTTGGTGCATGGGGCACAGGGAGTTAAAGTGACTTGCTTTTTATGTACTTTATTTGGGGGTTGTCTTTGGGGGTTTATTCATCCAATTATTATGATGAACTGCCTTTTGAAATGACACTGCTGTTAACTATTTCAGCCACACACCTCCAGAGTTTTTAATCCCTCCCTAGCCAAGCGTCAATCGGCTGAGTCACCCTAGCCTACTGTACCATCCCCCTCTCTCCACTGGCTCGTTGATCTTCTGCATATTGCCATTGTGTTCTTAATCCGCCCATAGCCGAGCTACAAACACTCAGCACGCCTGCGACTAATCACACCATCCCCCTCCCCCAACCCTTAGAGGCCTGTTGTTTGAACGGTAATGCTTTGAAAAATCCACTCTCGAATTTGAAATGTAAATCTGATGTGCACAGCACTGTGAGAATTGAGAGTACACTGATACAGTATTTCATCAGGGTGTGAAAATATTTGTCAGTCACTATGGTTTACAGTCACATGTTTTTAATACAATACAGTACATTCTTTAATATCTTTAAAATAAAAATATATAAATCCAGTATATACTGTTCTAGGGCACCTAGGAATAAGGATGCTACAAATGGAGCAACGGATGGATCAACGGATGGAGAAGATAGAGGCTGACATTGCGGGCATACATTATTTGCTCGGTGCTAATGCCCCTGTTTCCCCGACGCCGGAGCAGGAGGGTGACATGGATGTGATGAATGGGACCTTCGACCCCCTTCCATCACCAAGCGCCATCCCTCCACCACAAGATGTAGTGTACATGTATGCCGTTGAGGAGGACATTACAACCCCATCAAGACCACGCCAGGAGACAACACGGCGACCACGACCGGAGGAAAGCTTCCTCCCAGATATCCTACTATCGCCCGTCGCCACAAGCACACCCGCTCCCAAAAGACCTACACCCGCTCGCATCGGAACAGTGCCCGACATCACCCTGTGCGATCTGACAGCGGCGCTTAGGGAGAAGTATAGGGTGATGAGTGCTGGTGCACCCCACAAGTATGCCTTGATCATTTTTAAGCACCATGTTCCCTACACGTTGTACTGCGAGTGGGTGTTCAAAGTGAACTACAATGAGAATCGCGTAAAAAAGGCCCTTCCTGCCAATTTAAGGAAAAACATTGTGGAAGAAAAACGGCGCTTTTATACAGTTACAGATCCTGTAATGAAAGGCGTTAAAGACTGCATTAATGGCGTTTTGCGCCATGCAAGGAATCGGCCATAGATGGACAATGTGGAGGACTGTCAGTGAGACCATACTGTTGTGCTGAACTGTATTGTACTGTACATGTTTTGCCCTACAGTACCTGCTGTACTTAAACAAAGGAGATGTTGTTGTGTGTTTATTTTCACAGGACATGCACAACTCCAGTCCCTGAGGGCCGCAAACAGGCACGGTTTTCAATGTTGCCCTGAAAACCTGCCCTGTTTGCTGCCCTCTAGGACTGAACTGGTGCAGGTCTGACTGACAGTGTTGCGCACCATCCCACTGTACTGTACTGTATACAGTACTGGGTTTCTTTAATAATGGAGATGTTACTTAAAATGTCACTTTAACTCCCTGTGCCCCATGCACCAAAAATATTTTGTGGCAGAAGAATTTAATAAAGCCTGCAGAATGTATTATTGTGTGTTGATGGTTAGAATTGCTGTGCACTTTAAATGTTTCAATATTGTAAATAAATGTTTTTTTACTGACTCCACCAATAAAAGACCATGTTGAATTGCCTCGCATTGTTTCCATTTGCTCCTTTGCCAGTGTAACAAATATACTGTAGAGGCTTGCTGCACTGTTTTTTAACTGGCTGGTCGCGCAATTGGCGTAGGAACTACGGCAATTGGCGTGGGAACTAGGTCAATTGGCGTGGGAACTTCTGTTCTAGGGCACCTAGAAATAAAATTCATTTTGCCCCCAGATGTTAGGAACCCCCTCACTTGACCCCAACATGGTCCCAGCAGTAATGGCGGCGAGAAAGGGTCACGCCGGCGAGGAGGGTCCTACCATTGAGCGCAATGGCGGAGAAAGCTTTGAACCGGCTAAGTCAGAATGAGCAGAAACCTGGAACCCACAACTAGAGGGCTCAGATTCGGTGACCATGTAGTCCTAGTTGCGGCAGGATTGCATGGCAAATTGTGACCCTCTCGTGGCAACAGAACGGAGTCAGGGTGATGTTAAAGTTCAGGTTTCTGCCATTGACTTGCATGGCAGAAAAAAAGCCACTTTGGTAATGTGCTTTTAAACTGTCTTTTTGTATCTCCGGTTTCGGGAGTCTTGATATTTTGCCACTATGGCAAGGGTCCTCCCGCATGAGGACCAGGTAAATTTCAACCCGCTCAGACCCACAGAACGGGTTATTTTACATTATATTCGCGCAATTGGCGTGGGAACTACTTAGGGCCTCGGTCAAGTTCACGGGCAATTGGCGTGGGAACTTCTGTTCTAGGGCACCTAGGAATAAAATTCTTTTTGCCCATAGATATTAGGCACTGTATACCACTGTACAGTATACTGTGGAAGACACATAATGAAACGATACTGAATATGTAGAATAAATGCATAGTTTTATTTATTCAGGGTTTATTACACAGTATACTGTACGGCCGGAAAACATCAGCATACAGTACAATATTATCCATCGAAATCCCCCCATTAGCCGTTTTCTTTTCTGAGGAAAAAAAAAGAATAGTTTTAATGTACAGTAATGGTCAGCCCCCTAAAGAAGTACCCAGCCAGCCCCACCAAAATAATACGGCAACAACACAGTACTCACTATTGAATTTCCCATTAAGCTTGCGCCGGCACCGGTCCACTGCCAGTCCAGCTTTCTTCATCACCCACGTCGATAGTTGGCAGCGGGACTAGTCCACCTGTAGTCAGCAGGTGAGGCTGGAAATCGCTTAGGTACATGCAAGCTTCATCAAAACTGCACGCCAAATCCAGCTCAGCCTCAGGCTCAGGCTCAGGGTTGTCACTGGAGGGAGCCAAGTTACATTACAAAGCACTTTGGGAACCCCAGTTCTAGAGGATAATTTTATCCACTCAGGATTACGAGACAAATCGAAATTCTATCCAAGTAACAGTAGGGGCCAATATCTAGAGGTCTACACACAACTAGTTTTAGAAGACCTAGAGAAAATTGCAGGACAGCCAAAAGATAAACGAGACAACCTTAGTAGGGAAGAAAAAGAAGCTTTGAAAATGTTAGAAGACGATAGGTCCATCACCATCAAACCAGCAGATAAGGGGGGAGGTGTGGTGGTGATGGATACAGAATATTACCTTAAGGAATCAGAACGGATTTTGGGAGATGTGGGGACCTATCAAAAATTGAATGGGGATCCCACAATAAAAGATAATAAAGTTATAGATGCCATCCTAGAGAGGGGTAAGTCCCTGGGCATTTTGAACCAAAAAGAATGGGGCTATTTAAAACGGGACAAACCCATTCTGCCTGTGTTCTACTTTTTACCCAAAATTCATAAATGCCGGGAGAATCCCCCTGGGAGACCAATTATATCAGGCATAGGTTCCCTCACCCAAAATCTGAGTACATCGACACATTCCTCCAAAAATATGCCACAACCAGCCGATCATATCTAAAAGACACCACACAGGTTTTAAATATTTTAAACAACATCAAATGGCAGGAAGAATATATTTTAGTCACCTGCGATGTCAAATCGCTCTACACCTGCATCAGACACACAGATGGGGAGGGAGCTGTAGAGCGAGCACTATTAAAAGACTCCTCCATTTTAGAAGAACAACGCAAATTCATTTTAGAAAGCATAGGTTTTATTTTGCGCCATAACTCATTCTGGTTCAATGGCGACATCTTTCTCTAGTTGTGCGGCACCGCGATGGGGACAAGGTTTGCGCCAAGTTTTGCAAACATCTTTATGGCTGATTGGGAGGACAGTCATATCTGGTCCGAACATCCGTATGGCGCGAATCTTGTCTCCTGGCATCGCTACATCGACGATGTGCTGCTCATATGGAGGGGAACAGAAATGGAGTTAGATCATTTTATCAGATATATTAACACCAATCAAATCAACCTAGAATTCACTTCAGAGCATAGCAAAACCTCCCTAGATTTTTTGGATCTCACGATTTTTGTAGAAAATAAAGTACTAAAAACAAAAACATTTTTAAACATACCGATGCGAACAACTATTTACTAAATACTAGTTGCCACCACTCGAAGTGGCTTAAAAATATCCCTTATGGACAATTGCGCAGAATAAAAAGGAACTGCACAGATCCAGAGATCTACCAGGAACAGGCCTTAATTTTAAAAGATAAATTTCTGGAAAGAGGTTACGAACCTAAGATAATAGATGCAGCGCTCAAAAGAACGGATTTAATTCCAAGAGAACACCTTTAAAAACCTAAAAACAAAACTAAAGATACGAGCTTCCCCTCATCTTTTATTACAGATTATAGCACAGATTCAGGTAAAATAACTGCAGTTATAAAGAAACACTGGCACATAGTGCAGAAGGACCCTATCTTAAAAGACCATATCCCGTCCACACCAAGGGTCATTTTTAGAAGGGCACCTACAATAAAAGCAAAGCTAGCACCAAGTGTATTCAAGAGGGAGATACAGAAAAATCCCCAACATTGGTTACCCCCGCCAGTAGGCTTTTTCAGTTGCTTCAGTTGTAAGGCCTGTAAACAGGCAGTGAAAGGAGATAGAACTAGTTTTATTTCAAACATTACGGAAGAAAAATTTAACATCAAGCATCTTATCACATGCAGGACGGAATATGTGGTATACCTGCTTGCGTGCCGTGTGGTCTCCAATATGTGGGCCGGACATCAAGGCCCTTGAGAGTCCACGTGTTGGAGCACATGGGTAACATACGTAAGCAGGTTATGACCCATAGTGTTTCCAGACACTTTAGTCTATCACATGGAGGAAATCCAGAGGGGCTTTCCTACAAAGGAATAGAGAAGGTTGAGGCACATTGGAGAGGTGGAGAACAGCTTAATAAACTTGCACAATGCGAGACGTATTGGATTTATAAACTTCAAACTCTAGCCCCAAAGGGTCTTAACATAGACATAGACCTAGGGGCATTCTATTGAGTCAACAATATGTCACACCATCCCTCCACTGATATTAGAATTCCATCACTTCGGTCGTTCCCCATTTCCCACACCTTTCTCCTCTATCCTTCTCTTTCCAGTCATCCCCTATCCTTTCCCTTCCCTCCCAAGCCCCCCGCCCCACCCCCCCTCCCTTCCCTCCAGCCTCCCACCATCTCCCCCCCCTCCCCCCTCCCCCCCACCCATCCTCATAGCCAATTGGATTTAATTATCACTTTCTTACGACATATAGCAGGCCCAAATATAGGGTATTGACTATGTTTTTGATTTATTTTGCAGATCTTGATCATCAAACACACTATATTTATGGTGAAGAGTTTATAAAGCCATGTACATACATCCATCATTTGCACTTTTAACTTACAACTTAATTTAAATGTTTTATTAAAAAAGTTTTTTAGAAAAAGTTTTAAAAACTATTTATCCCATTATGTTATTATTTATGTTCAAATATGCATAGTGAAGAACCTTCATTTATAGCCATTAACTAGCTTTATAACAACTTTTAACTAAGATGGTAATCTCTTTGTTCAGAAACCACATTTTTAAACTTTTGCTTAATTGCTTAATTGCTTAACATAAGGGTTAACCCTGTATAGGTGATAAACAATCCCTATGATAGATTCATATGCCTTTTGGGAATGTATGTATTAACATTATATATTAATTTATAAACGGCTTTATGCGGAGTCCATTACATCTAAGACATCTAAGGAAAAAGCATCTTCTTTAGCCATAGGAAGAACCTTGTTTTTAGCGCCCATTTGGGACGCATGTGATGTTATGAAACATGTTATCAAAGGACCTTTGAAAATAAGGCCAATTTACACACAGCACATGTCTAATTACTAATTTAGATCGGCTGTTCTTAGAAGTTTGATTGAGGGGGGGTGTAGTAGTCTGGACGGCCGCAGTATAAAAAGGAGGAGCAGTGAGCCATATCCATTCTAACTACGGAGCCTGAGGAAGCTCATAGGGCGAAACGCGTTGCTCGAAATCCCCCAGCTATTTTGATCTGTTGCGGCCACCGTCGGGAGTAGGACACGGGAAGTGCAGAGCTCCATCCGGACGCGGAGAGAGGCTTACTGCAGCACCACGACACCTGCTAAACATCCCCCAGAGACTGGCCTTTTATCCATACCCCACACCGCAGCTCACTAGTTGAGCAAGGGGCGTGTTTGTTGTTCACTTTTATTTCTTTTTAATAAAGTTGTTTAGCCTTGACCACCCAGGCTTATCACCTTATTGCGCTTTCTGGAAGAGAGAAGATAACACCGGAGGCTGCCACTATTCCCTAGGAACCATCAAAGATACCATTCCAAGTGTGCACTCACACTTGGCCGTGTGAGTAATTACTTGGATAGATTTCCCTCTTTCCCTTACCATTTGTCACACAGTAATTTTGGAGCCGTGGGACTGCACACGGAAGTCCAAAGACACCATCCCTCAAAGTGCACACACACATGCCCGTGTGAGTGTTTTGTAAGACTTTAAAATTATAAGTCTCCAACCTCTGGTTATTAGTGTCCCCTTGCACCTATTTGTGTTCATACCATTGCTCATATTTCTATGCTTTTATTCCGAGGGTGACATCAAACCAAGGAAGAAGGAGAGGAAAAGCACAGACGAGAGGTGAAGATTGAATATATAAAGAAAAGAAGGCGACATCACACTAAAGAAGGAAGAAAGGAAGAGCCCAGATGAGAGGCAGAGATCGAATCCAGAAGTGAGGACGTAAAGATACCTTGATGCGCAAGCATTTGCACAAGGCCGTGTGAGTGTTTACAACTAATTTAGATTTAAAACATCCACTTTAACTGTTTCAGAGTCCTACACACCTGAACCAAATTGCACCCTACTCCATTGTTCCACCAGTGCTCCCCCATCCCTTTCTCTTGTCTCCTATACTTTTGAAGGATCCTGGGTAGGTCCTCCTTTGGGGTTGATAGAGTCACAGGAGGAAAAGAAACAGAGGGAGACCTTGCCCACTACAAAGGTTGTTAATATACCCTTATTTTACACTTAACTATTAGGTAGCGCCCGGGTATCCCTGTTCTATAGACACGTCAACCCACAGTGGGACCGTCATTGGAAGCCGGTGCTGGTGCTGGTGCATTGCTTGGCAGCGACTGTCGCTTCTTAGTTGGTTTTAACACGACCCTTTGCCTTTTGCCACCTCCATGATCATAGATACGGGAAAAACCCGGTGATACACACCAATACCCTCCAACAAATTGGGGCTCAATACGGTGAAAACAGGGGTCACTACATAACCTTTTCCTTACTGCACGCTTCCACGTATGAGGAGTTGGCGAAAATTTGTAAAAGTCATATTTTTCGATAAAATACTGATAAATTTGAGCAACTGTTGCCATCTTATCCTCTGTTGCATTAATCGCGGCCCATATCAAATACGCGTAACTTCTGTCAGGTTTTTGGAAAGCAGGCTGCACTTGAACACTCATGGTGGGTCTCTGCAGAATAGTGTAACACAAACTGAAACTGGTCTTTGTCTTTCTTTAATATGAAAAGCCTAAATTGATACATTTTGGCAACTCTTCCTTCAGTCTCAAGGCCAAGGCCAAGTTACAATGGCACACTGTGGTACAGTATCTTTTTTAAACGAAACACCTGCAAGCCGACACATTACTGATTCAGCGCATTACAAGTCATGAATATCTGCCATCTGGCGGACACGCGAAGCATTGCAGCCTATTTAAATCCGAAGCATTATCAATAAACCCATCAACTGCGTGTCAGCCGGGCATGACCCTGGCTGGGACGGCAAAAGGAGCACGGCATGCTCCAGGTGAACAGTGTGGCATTCCAGGAACAAGCCAGGTAAAAGCCGGTGATTTTTAAGAATAAAAGCTGCCGCAGCAGTATGTGTATTTCAGCCTTGAATGTGAAGCAATATTCAAGGGGCGGGCCTTGCAACTCTGAGGTTGTCAATCAAAGGGGTGGATATTGGTTGGAACGCCCCCTGCTGTGTTTGGGCCAATCTGTTTCTGGCTTTGTCTTGTAATGAGTCAAAGTTAGAGACACTCCCCTGAGATGTTCAAATTAGGACATACCTCCTAAATTAAGAGTCAGTTATTGAGTCAGTTAGTTGAGTCTGTGATCTACTGAGTGAGAGGAGTGATTCCAGGATCTCTCTATCTCCCTCCACTCATGCTCGGTTGGAGGGAGGGGGGCCAAGAAGTACATGATGCTAGCCAGGGCTCTGAGCTAGAGAGAGAGGAATATGATATTACAGACTGTGATGCTGTGATGTTGTATCTGTATCTGCAATAAAGCTGCCAGGAAAAAGACATTGCTGTGTGGCTTTCTGGTCTCTGCATGAGGAGTGTCAGTGAGGGTCTATCCCCTGGAGATCCCAGAGGATCCTCACTGGCTGGAGGCACTGCATCACCTGAAGGAACAAGGTAATCTGTCCCCTGTCCTGGCTCTCCCCACACCACCGCGGAGCCCTCAGCCCTCCTGTTACCAGCAGGTTGCAGCACCATTACACCAGAGTAACCAGAGAAGGAGAGTACCCCCCCCCCCATCTCACTTAGGGGGGATGGGATAAATGGGTTACATAAACTTTGCCAAATGGGTGGTGATGAGCCACTGTCAGTCCCATAGTCTTCATTATACAGCACACATAGTTGACAGGTGACAGCGGGCCTGCTACACCTGTAGTTGACAGCTGATGAAGCTGGACATCTTTTTGGTACATGCAAGCTTGCTGTTATCTGTACGTGAAATCTGCCTCAGGCTCAAAGTTTTGCAGGTATCCTGGCGGGGACAGATAGCAAGGTTTGCCGGTCACCAGTTTTTCACTGACGGTCGGACCGTTATTGTAAGCCGGTGCTGGTGCCAGTGCAGGCGCTGTTACATTGCTGGCCTGGGATTGACGAATTTTATTTTGATTAAATCTGACCTTTCTCCTTTTGAAGTCTCCATAATCAAAGATACTGGAAAAATCTGGCACCACACACCAATACCCTCCTCTAACTCCGTGTGAAGGGGCAATACGAAAAAAACACGTATCGCTACTTAACTTTTTTCTTATTGCACGCATCCACACACGAGCATCAGGTGAAAATTTGTAAAAGTCATAATTTGAGATTAAATATTGATAGATTTCAGCAACTGTGGCAATTTTATCATCTGCTGCATTAATTGCAGAACATATTAAAAATGCATATGTACTCATTGCTTCCACCCGGTCGGCGATTGTGCAGGGAGAAATAATGTAAAAAAGACACAGCGCATTTAGTTTTATTATGAAACACCTAAATTGATACAATAACTTCTTCAGTACCAAGATCAATTCACAATGGACTTCTGTTGTTTTTTTTAAACACCTGCAAGTCGACACATTAATGTATCACATGTACAGTAGTGTACACATTAGAATTAATTTCAATTCATGAATATCTGCCACCTGGCGGATACACGAAGAATTGCCCCCAAATAAATCCTAACCATTATAATTAAACAGATCAACCGCGAATCAACCGCGGGTGCCGGGCGGCGCAAATGCGGCATGAACACGGAGGATGCACTATTTATTGCGCGTCCAATACAGGAGATGCAACCACAACGCCCCCGAGAAGTTTTAGAATAAAGGCTGGCACAGCAGTACTCACAGCAATGTTTGGGCTATCTTGACAGCTATATTGGCCATAATGGATAGCCTGTGAGAAGTGCCTGATGTTCGTCTGTCTATAATGTGGTCCCCATCATTTTTAATTGTATTAATAAATTGCTTTTAATGTAATATCCACTATCCAATTTTTCATGGCTAGGGACTATTTGTCCCCTTAACTGTGGACCTATCATATAGTGTGTCGTTATCAGTTGTTCCACATTTTACACAGACCAGCCTTTCCATGTACTGTACGTGTACTGCACCGACACACTTTATTCGAGCAAATACCCAGTATGTACCTGGCAGATACCTGGAATGCGCCACTCCTCACCTCTGACAAGCCCCGTTGCATTTGCCTTCCCAGCCTGGGTTCATGCCTGGCTGACGGGCGGCTGATCTGTTAAATGATAATGATTAGGATTTAATAGGCTGCAATGCTTCGCGTGTCTACCAGATGGCATAAATTCATGAATTGCAATGCAGTATATATATATATACTGTGCAGTATTGCAGCCAGCGGGAATAAAATGCTTCAATCCCTGCATGGAAAATACCTCAATGCACTCGGGCAGAAAACAGTCACAAACCTCAATACACCCGGGTATACCCGAATTCGTGGGACTAGCCGAGCTCGAATAAAGTGTGTCGCCAGTGTACATGTGCATTATTGTAATGCTATTTTCTTTGTTCATTTTTTGGGATGTAGCTGCTATTCAGAATATACTGAACGACAGTACTAATGAATGTACAAACAGTCAATCCATGCTCAACTAGAAATTGCTACAATGTGATGTCTGGTGTGATGGGATATCCCTTGCGGGGGATCCTTGAGTAAACAAAAAGAGAAGAACGGACAAACACAACTCGTATCAGTAAAAATGTATTTAGAAACAAATAATGAAGTAAAACTAACATGTGAGAAAGTAGTAATGAAAACAACAGGGCGCCAATAGGGGGACCTCAATCGAACTGGGTCCTATCTCTTCTGGAAAAAGCAAACTCTCCGGTCCTTCCGGTATTTGAGCTGCTTATTTGGATATACCAGTGCACATACAGTAGATAAAGTTACAAAGGTCATGAGGGTTATTACTTTTTCTTCCTGTGAATGCATTCAACATTCTCTACTTCATTGGAAAAATGTATAATAAAGTTTTTGACAAACTTTTTATGTTTAATCAATATATTAAAATTTATTTGAAACCCATTTCATAAGTAATGTAATATAATTTAATGAAAGGCTATGGATCTACAGTATTTGTCCATTGTTCTAATTTATGTATATAAAAAAGTGTCAAATTTTTTAGCTAATTGTGCCTTCAGCAAATACAAAATTTGGCAAATGACTCAATGCCATTCAATGTGATATCACAGACAATGTGTTTTTAATCATAAAATATATATTTTTAAGTGAAAAGGGTGCTCTGTGAAATGACAAGACCCATTAGTACTCACATAATTGTATAAAACTGTCATAATCTACTTTACTGGTCTGTATGTAAAATTAATGAATGCAGTCTCTTTTCCCCAAGTTCTTCAATGGATTATTATTGAATATGCATATTTTTGCTTCAGACATTGTGAGATATATTTTATTTTTGCTGAAACTGCTCTTTTTAAGACTGTGCTACTTGCATGCAGTACTTTAAAGAATAAAAAAAGTATCATGAAATTTCATGATACTTTTTTTATTCTTTAAAGTTACTGTTTTGTAACTAATGTAACGCCCATATAAGGATTATGAAAAACACCTCTTATGCCAAGATAAACAGAATGAGCTTTTCACCCACTATTCCTAAAACGACAACTGTAATCTGGTTATCGGCAGATGACCCTCTCTCTTGGTAAACAGACTCTAGAGCAGGCCTGCACAACTTGTAAAGTGAGATGGGCCGAACTGCTCTAAGGAAAACAGATTTGGGCCGCACGTGCTCAGGGTGCTAGTGTCGCGACATGCGCACACACTTTTGGGACTTGTACCTGATTTCAAAGGGTAGTTCATAAGTGTCCGCTGTGCTGTAGTGTGTCGACGCTGCAACATTTTGCAAAGACAAGTGAATTTTTCTTCCAGGCTGCAGTCACGTGACATCAGCGTCACGTGAGCTGGTTCAGCCAATGATGGCCAACCAGCTCCGTGATGCATTCGCCACATTCCCCTCCATGCCCCCGATTGCCTCCCTAATCTCCTGCATCCCAGTGCAAACATTGCTGGGGCTGCAGGAGTGCGCACCCGCACCGGCACCCTGAGCACGGCCTTAATGAGAGGTATCACACCTCATTTCAGCAACAAGCTTGTTGTATTCCTGGGTCAGTCCCCCTCATCATTATAACATCTCCCTCAGCACCATCATCATCATCATCATCATCATCATATCTTCCTCGGTCCTCCTTCTCCTCAACATCATATCTCCCTCAGACCTCAACATCATCATCATCTCTTCCTCGGTCCTCCTTCTCCTCAACATCATATCTCCCTCAGACCTCATCATCATCATCATCATCATCATCATCATCATCATCATCATCATCATCATCATCATCATCATCATCATCATCATATCTCCCCAGCCCCCCTCATCATCATCATCATCATCATCATCGGTCCTCCTTCTCCTCATCATCATATCTCCCTCAGACCTCATCATCATCATCATCATCATCATCATCATCATATCTCCCCAGCCCCCCTCATGATCATCATCATCATCATCATCATCATCATCATCATCATCATCATATGTCCCTCAGTCCCATCATCATCATCATCATCATCATCATCATCATCAACCACCCAGATCATCATCATCATCATCATCATATCTCCCCAGCCCCCCTCATGATCATCATCATCATCATCATCATCATCATCATATGTCCCTCAGTCCCATCATCATCATCATCATCATCATCATCAACCACCCAGATCATCATCATCATCATCATCATCATCATCATCATCATCATCACTCCCCCAATCATCATCATGAGCATCATATGATCTCTCCCTCCCAGATCTCCTCCCCCCCATATGGCTACCTGATTAGGAGTCAGGCGGGTGGAGCTGCTGGTATGCGGTTGCGGCATCAGTGGCATTCGCAGGCAGCAGAATAGTGTGAGCAGAGCAGGCAGAACTACACAAAGTAAGAAACGCAGGTGTGCGCGTGCTAGCTCGATCAAGCAGCAGGCACTTGTCACACACTGCTAGAGTGCGCTCCTACCCTGACGTCCTCCTCTGACTTGGGAGAATGGGCTGAGAGCGGTATCGGGGGGGGGGCAGGGTAGGGAGGAGTATGGGGAGAGTGAACAAAGTCGTGGCGGACCGCACAGTGAGCGCTCTAGAGTCTCCTCACTATCTCATGCTCCATGACCTCCTCATACATTCCTTCTAAACTGGTCAAAACTGATTAACGCTTTTGTCACCAGAGTAGTCTTAGTATACCATAATGTGTCGCAGAGACCATACCATAATTACATTCTCAAGCCCAATTTTAACACTACAACAATGGTAACATTTTTAATTTGATTCTACTGACTAAACATACAGATACTGCATGAAAAACATAATTCATAACTAATTTATGTGGTACATACTGTATGAATAGTGAAATTGACTAAGCTTGTTATATATTTCTTACCTAAAAAATACAAAAATACATGAACTTTTACAGTATATTTAGCTTTAGAAAATGGTGTTTGAGCTAACAATCACAGCTATTCTGCTTGGCTGTATTAAGCCGTTTGTGTTTGTGAGGATATGTTAATGAAACATATGAAAAATACTATAGTGCTGTTATGTACCACTATTTACTCCTAGCACTTTTTTTTCAACTTTGTATTTTTATTTCTTTGATAAAACAACAACAGATAACATTACAGAATGTTGAGAATTTTGAAATATACATACAACATTGTGGAGGGGGAGCACTTCTGTTTTTTTAATAGAAATGTAACTTAAAACTATGCTCCAAACCTAGCAATTCTTCCATATATATAATTATGCATAATAGTCCTTCAAATTCTCACCCCTCCTGTAGCATATAAGGAGTTGTGAATGTACAGTACCAATTCTTTTAGGCTCCTATGACTTTGTACAGTATATATTGAGCAAAATTCCCAGATCGTCTTGTTAATTACAAGA
Organism: Ascaphus truei; assembly: GCF_040206685.1. Taxonomy (NCBI): domain Eukaryota; kingdom Metazoa; phylum Chordata; class Amphibia; order Anura; family Ascaphidae; genus Ascaphus; species Ascaphus truei. The sequence goes on along the minus strand of NC_134486.1, from coordinate 92,636,815 downwards.
AAAGGGGAGAGTATTTTGTACTCATATTAAACCTTTTTTTTATTCTATCCTAGATTTTGACTCAAGTGCATGTTTATGACCAATCCCTTTACATGTTACATGGCTTGTTTAATCTCTTTTAGACAAAGCGATCACCCATATCTTCCAATTGATACTCTGCTTGTAATACCTCTGAATTTGTACTAATCACTCTTAACATGGCAAACAAAGTGGTGTAGGAAGGAGCATTTGGTGTTTTTAGAAACCTGGGATTCATTTTCTGAGAGGTGCAAGCTTTATGGAAGGGATGGATTGCACCTCAATGAAGAGGATCTTCTGTGCTATGGGGGAGGATGTTATAAAAGTTGTTGGTGATTTAAAACTAGGATGGAGGGGAGGGGGGCAAGAAACAGATGAGATAAATAGAATAGATAGGAATGGGGAAATAGCAAAGGGTCATGGATGTAGAAATAGGCGCAAGTTTGGAGTTTGGCAAGCAGATAATATAGATAATACTAGAAAACTTCTAAAGACTAAATCCAAGGGGAGTAGAAAGGAAGTAACAGATAAGGTATTAGTACAGACTGGAAAAAAAATTAAATGCATGCTTGCTAATACAAAAAACCTGACAGATAAAATGGGGTAGTTTAATTAATAGAAATTTAACTATAAATGATATCATAGGCATTTAATTTAGAGCGTTATTCCCTTTTTCGGAAGTATCGGGCAAATAGAAGGAGGTGGAGTATTTTTGTGTCTTTTACCGGATTTAAAACCTATTATAAGGGAAGATGTTTATGAAGGGAATGATAAAAATGTAGAGACTCTGTGTGTAGAAATTAGCGATGGAGGTAAAAGTATAAAGAAAATGTTTGTAGGGACATGCCCTAAACCACCAAATATCTGTGAGATAGAGGAAGCCAAAATACTTTTAAAAATGGAGAAGGCATCAAGACTAGGTCATGTTTGCATAATGGGTGATTTTAATTATCCAGACATAGACATGGGCAATGAGATTAGCATTATAACGAAAGGAAACAGATTTTTGGGGGTGCTTAAAGACAATTGCATGACTCAAATTATTGAGGAATGAACCAGGACAATACTGGATTTGGTAATATCAAACAATGTAGAAATTGGGGTGACGTTTTTGCAGGCAAAATGTAGAAGATAAATATACCGTCCTTAAATCATTGAGAGATAAGGAGACTTATAAGTGTATACTCTTGGGTAATAAATATAAAAGAAACAAGTCTTAACCAATGTGGCTAAATAAACAGGTACAGTAGGAGAGGAAATGGAAAAGAAGAGGCATGCATTTACTGTAGATTAATAAAACAGAAGAGATAGGGCATCATATTAGAATTATAAAGACTGTAACAAAGTTGCAAAAGGGCAATCAAATTAGCAAAAAATTTAAATGAAAAATTATTGCAATAGAATGTAAGATCAACTATAAAAAGTTTTTTTTAAGCACCTTAATAACAAAAAAAAAAATAGAAAAGAAAATATAGGACCCTTTAATGTGAGATGGACAGGCAAATGATTGGAGATAAGGAAAAAGCAGAGGTATTAAACAAATTATTTGCCTCTATATTTACCAGGGAAGAATCAATTGCAATAATAGTGCCGCAGGAGGAAGCCACAAACGCTATACTAACATACAATTGGTTAACTGAGGAAGATGTTCAGAGGCATTTTAATAAAATGAAAGTAAATAAAGCACCTGGCCCCGATGGCATACATCCAAGAGTTCTTAAGGAGCTAAGTTCAGTAATAGCCAAATCATTGCATAGAATATTCAAGGGCTCTGTGGACGGACGTTCACAGAGGTACACAATTAGGAGGCTTTATAATGTGAAATTATAATAGGCTTTATTGTGCCTGTTCCTTTTCATCAGGAAGTTATCCAAACACAGGGGGGGGGGGGGAACAAAGCTTCCATTCACTTGGGAGTATTTCTAGTGAAATCCTATGCAATTAGTTCACATCTCCCTTAGTCAAGCAGTTCTCGCAGCCCCAAAACATATAGCATGAAAATAAGCAGATATAAGCAGTCTCTTAAGAATAAAAGTCTTATCTGTTTCTTGGAGGGAAAATCTCACTTCCTGGTTCAGCTTCAGGTGCAGTAGTTTTCCCTGTGTCTTGAATTCAGCTCTGCTGTGCAGAGCTCAAGACCGCTCAGCTCCAGAGATCTGGGTTTCTTTTGGTCAGTCTCTCCTGGGACTCAAGAACCTCTGCTCTGTCTCTCCAAAGGTCAGCTCTCAGTCAGAGCTAGGGAGGAGTTACTTCCTGTCTCAAAGGCAGGCTTTTTCTACTATCTGTAATCAGGCAGGTGGTGCTTGTTAATTTGCTATCAGCAGTTAACCACCACACTGCTGGATTAGAGGCACCTTTGTGAACAGGGATAAGTCCCCTGTTACATACCTCCCCTGTTTGTGGGAAGCTCGGGCTTACCACGGCCAAAGCCCATCCTTCCACTCTCATTCGAGATCTTTCTGTGACTTGAATGAGAGTGGATGGAGGAAGAGAACCCTCTGTCCCGCTGGGATTGGAGCCCTTTCACCAGTTTATTTTTGTCTCCTCCCGAAGGTGCTTGAGATCAGCACTCCTCAGTCACTTGAGGAGGACTTTTTCCACATAAAGTCTTTTTATCGCGTGCGTGGTCATGAGATTTCTGTTGCGTCGGGCACTCCTCTTTTTATAGACAAAGTGTATGGCAACAGTTTTAGAGCAGTTAGGACTAGCCCTTAGAGTTTTCTGCTCTTCTCCACACCACGGAGTCGCCAGTTCACCTTCTTTGGGACTGAGTTGCACTTCCACCTCCTTTTCCAGAGAACGTCCTATTTTTTCAGCTTCCTCAGCTAAGGATTCTTCTGGCTTTGATTCCGCACTCCTACCTCTGTTTGTTGCCTGTTAGGCAGCTGTATGTTTGGCTAGTGCTTTCTTAGGTAGCTGTATTAGAGTCTCCTTCATATTCTGGAGCTCCGTAATTTTTGTTGTCAAGGTTGCCGCTGCGTCTGTTTCCTCCTTGGTGTACTGACTCAAGGGAATTGAACAGTCTCTCTGTCTCTCCAGCTCTTGCTCCAGTTTCTGAGCCTTCTCACGCTCCCTCTCATACAGAGTCACCTGGTATCGAAGCTCCGCCTCCAATGATGCTCTGAAGACATGCAGCGTGGCCTTAACTCCTCATACTGCTCTGTGGGGATGTACTGGGTATTCAGATGTTCCTGCAGTGCTTGTACCTCTTTAGCAGCCTGCAGCTTTTCTTCCTGAAGCGTTTGCTGCTTCTCCTCAGCATACTGGAGGTGTGTACGCAGACCTTGCAGTTGGTTCTGCAGTCGGTGCTCTGCTTCAAACATTTCCTCTTTCAAAAGTTTATTTATTTCTTTAAGAGCCTGCAGCTCTTCATTCTTTCCCTTGACGTATTCTGTCAACTCAGAATTTTCTTTTTTTAATCTTACATTTTCTCTTTTTTCAGTCTCTGTACTATTCAGGGCTTCCTTGCAGTCCACCTTCCATTTCTGCACATCTGCTTGGAGGCGGGCTGTCTCCTGGCGTGAGACTTCCATCTCCAGGTTTATGTTCTGAAGCTCCTTCTGAGAGACTTTGAGATCTAAGTTAAGATGTAGGATAGTTTTCCTTGAAATGTCCAGCTCCTCAGTGAGACTGTGTAGTTCCTTTCTGGAAACTTCGAGGTCTGTGCGGCAGCTGTTGGTCTCATGATGTGAGGCATCCAGTGCTCTGTGGAGTGTCTGAACCTCTTTCTGAGCTATGTCCACCTCTATCTGGACACTGTTGACCTCCTGTTGTGAGGCATTCAGCTCTATGCAAAGAGTGTGAACCTCTTGCTGGAAGACTGTCATCTGCTTCAGTGCCTCCTCATACTTCCGCTTTAGCGTAGCCACCATTTTATCAGATTCATCCATGGCGAAAATAGCAGCATTTGCAGTATCTAGCTCAGTCTTGAGATCGTCCAATTCTGTCCTTGCTGTAGAGTACATTGCGAGCACATATTCCTGTAGCTTCACGTTATTTTTCAGTAGCTCCGCGTAACCATCTTTCTTTTGATTCAATTGTTCACGGAATAAATCACAGTCACGCCTGGCAATTTTCAGGGCGTTTTCAGGGCTGGTCAAGGGATCGTCACTCACTGGTTCCGGCTCCACTTCCCTGGGATGACTGGTTGAGGGTTCCTCACTGTTGGCACTGGACAGACACTTCTTTGGGGTACACGACTTCTGCCTTGGGCCCTCTGGATATTTGGTTATACGCGGGACGAATTCTCCATTTTCTCTAGCTTGCAGGGCATCTCGGTTCCCCTTTTTCTCCACAGGATCTGCGGACGTGTCTGTTACTTCCACGGTAAGTGAAGAACCGCTTTTCTTTATCTTCCTTTTTGATTTGGATGACACCGTCCCTTCAGGGATACTGGGGTCTCCATCTTCATTTGAAGTTTTAACAGCGTCACTGGATCCACCCGGCTTTTCTTGCAACTGTAATAGCTGACGGAAATATTCGGTGATCCACTGCTCCCGCCCTGTCTCCTGCTGATCATATTCGTCATCAAAGTGAGCGGTCTTTTCTGTTCGTGCCGAGTTCAGGCACCCCCACCATTCTTGGGGTGTTTTGTGGGTGTGACTCGGTTCGGGTTCCCCGTAAGAGATGTCTTCCTCTTAATTGGACTGGAAGGGCCACTCTTCAGTGGGGTAGGGTTCATTACAGGAACGCTGCATCTTGTCCTCCATTTTTAGGCTATCAGGTGTCATTTTCTTCCTGACCTCAGGAGGCGCTATTGCAGCTATTGCCACTGTATTTGCTAGAACCCCCAATTGTGATAGTCCTACAGATGGGCATATTTTGCTTGTAGAGGTCGTGGCTCTCACAGGCATCTCTGTAGATTTTTCTTTCTTGGGTAATTTTTTTTTTTTTTTCAATATCAGTAGTACTGTGCATGCATTTTCTTTTATCAGGTATACAAGATTGTGCAGTTGCTAGGTAAAAAAAAAGTCTATTTGCTATACACCATTTATTTGCTAGGTGAAATCCCTCCGCTTCAGCAACAGAATTTGGTTTTCTGCCTGAGTTCAGTAATTTTCAGTCTCATCTTTGGGTATTATGGCATTCACACTTCGGGTGTCTGTTTTGCTCCCAAGATAATAGGCATACTTTTTTACTTGCAGAAAAAAAAAAAACATTCTTTGCAGTGGACTCAACACTCAGCAATTGGCTTTGAAAAAACTTTTTCTTTATAGGGCAATTTTACACTCAGCATTTGTTTGCTAAAAAATTCCCTTGCTTCAGCACAGTCTTGTATCAATTTTCACACTTTTCTGCATATACTCCATTCACACCTGGTAGCCCTATGCGGTGTGGCAACCTTTATTTGCAAAATCAGTACCACTCGTGGGTCACCATCTGTATTCACTGCTTCAGCGAAACTTTTGAAAACAACAAACACCTATCCCTTTCCAAAGGCTGACTCACTTCTTGAACCCTGACTATGGCTGAAAGGCAAAGACCCCTATTTTAATGACCATATTACGCTTTCTGATAGGCAAATAAAGTTTTAGCTGCTTCAGTAGTCTCTCTCCTCTTGGGATTGGGGTAAAGAGTCCATCTGTGTTTTTGTAAGTTTCAATGCAGTGTAAGTTTCAGTGCAGTGGTGTGTCCCTTTAATTCTGATCTCTGCTACATGAGGTTTTTTTTTTTTTTTCCTCTAAGTTTCTCAGACTTGTTTGTAGGCAAAAAAGCATAACAAAAATTTCACATAAAACTCTCCGGTCCTTTTTAACTACAAAGACACCTCTTGTCCCACCTCTGACACCATATGTGGACGGACGTTCACAGAGGTACACAATTAGGAGGCTTTATAATGTGAAATTATAATAGGCTTTATTGTGCCTGTTCCTTTTCATCAGGAAGTTTTCCAAACCCAAGGGGGCGGGGGGGAACAAAGCTTCCATTCACTTGGGAGTATTTCTAGTGAAATCCTATGCAATTAGTTCACATCTCCCTTAGTCAAGCAGTTCTCGCACCCCCAAAACATATAGCATGAAAATAAGCAGATATAAGCAGTCTCTTAAGAATAAAAGTCTTATCTGTTTCTTGGAGGGAAAATCTCACTTCCTGGTTCAGCTTCAGGTGCAGTAGTTTTCCCTGTGTCTTGAATTCAGCTCTGCTGTGCAGAGCTCAAAACCGATCAGCTCCAGAGATCTGGGTTTCTTTTGGTCAGTCTCTCCTGGGACTCAAGAACCTCTGCTCTGTCTCTCCAAAGGTCAGCTCTCAGTCAGAGCTACTGTAGGGAGGAGTTACTTCCTGTCTCAAAGGCAGGCTTTTTCTACTACCTGTAATCAGGCAGGTGGTGTTAGTTAATTTGCTACCAGCAGTTAACCACCACACTGCTGGATTAGAGGCACCTTTGTGAACAGGGATAAGTCCCCTGTTACAGGCTCCATTTACAAAGACTCAGAACCACAAGATTGGCATAAAGCAGACGTGGTGCCTATATTTAAAAAGGGATCTAGATCACAACCGGGGAATTACAGACCTGTAAGCCTAACATCAATAGTGAAGAAGCTACTTGAAGGTTTAGTACAGGATAATATTAAGGAATAACTAATAGAAAACTAAATTATTAGTATTAGTAAGCATGGATTTTTAAAGATACTGTAGGTCATGCCAAACTAACCTTATTAGTTTCTTTGAGGAGGGTTAGCAATAGTGACCAAAGTCATGCAGTAGCTGCAAAGGCAAACAAGATGTTATCTTGCATTAAACAGGGAATGGGTGGATGGGAAGTAAACATAACTACACCCCTCTATAACGCATTATTAAGAACACACCTTGAACATAGAGTACAGTTTTGGGCACTACTCCATAAAAAAGACATTATGGAACTAGAAAAAGTTCAGAGAAGAGCTACCAAATTAATAAATGGGACGAATAATCTGATTTAGAGGATATACTAGCTAAATTCGATTTGTTAAATTAGAAAAGAGGTGTCTAACAGGGAATATGATAACTATAAACAAAATAATTCTGGGAAAATACAAGGAGCTTTCAAAAGAACTATTCATCCAGAGGGCAGTACAAACGACCTGGGGTCATACCTTAAGGCTGGAGGAAAAGAGATTTCATCAGCAACAAAGGAAAAGGTTATTTAGAGTAAGGGCAGCTAAAATGTGGAATTCATTACACATGGAGACTGTGATGGCAAACACAATAGATTTCTTAATAAAAAGGTTGGACATCTTTTAGAAAGGAAACATATACAGGGATATACCATATACTGTAAGTAAACATGGGAAGGATGTTAATCCAAGGAGAAATCTCTTTGCCAATATTTATTTTTCCCCTTATGAGATATCATTGGATGATATTTCACCGGGGGGTTTTGTTTGCCTTCCTCTTGATCAATGTATAGTAAATACAAATATAGGATAAATATCTGTCATCTAAATTTAGCATAGGTTGAACTTGATGGACATACTGTACAGTATGTTTTTTTTCAACCTCATCTACTATGTAACTATGTAACTATTTAACATTTGTGAGAATGGAAGCCCAACTCTTCAAATGTGCCGTGTACAGTAGGATAAAATCTGGAGGATTGTAAACGCTTGTCAATCTGTTTCCTTCTGAAACAAGGTAGTGCCTAAACCTGTAGCCAACATCCAAAATCCAATAGACTGAATATCATAGGGGGTATGCACTAAACTCTGGTAAGTGGCTTTAAGAGCGCAAAGTGCTTTTAGAACGTGATGTTGAGCTCAGCGTGATTCACAGAGCAGTGATAACAGGAAGTTTGCGCTCTTAAACAGGCTTTTTTCAAGAAATTGAAACATTTAAATTGAAAAAGAAGTACAAAAAGCTAGTATGACCAGATAAATGTGCTGTCACGGGAATATAGGAGTGCTCACCACAAACCGGACTGGATAGCGAGGCCGAGGTGGGGATACAGGAAAACCACCGCCCTACAGCCGCGTGAGCGGGTCCGGTTAGCAGAGTCGTGTAGATAGCCTGGTTCGGGACAGGAGAGTGTAGAGTGGTAGAGGTACTTGCCAGATCCGGGGTAGGAGAGATCAAGAGTAGTCGGTGTCCAAAGCCAAAGTCGAGGAGAGGAGAAGGTAGAAGTCCGTGAGGCGAGCCGGGGTTCGAGGGTGCCAGACATCGGGAGTCCAGGTTCAAGCTAGGGTCTGTAACGGAAGACAAGAGCAGACTGCGAAGTAGCTTGTAGCAAGCACAACTAGAGACTGACTATGCTCAGCAATCAGCTCTGTGCTGGTAGCACTATATACTGACAGGAGCCAATGAGAACCTCCAGCGGTGATGTCAGATGAAGGTAGAGCACTGATAGGCTGAGGCAGGATGCAGGACAGGTGGGAACGGAACAATTACTTTGGCGGCAGTGGAGATGGACATGGTAGCGCGCGCGACGCGTGCGACGGAAGGGGCGGGTTGAGTTCGCCGGGAAGAAAAACAGGAACTGTAGACGCGTGCACGGGTCTACCACGGCGGCGCGCATTGGCAGCAGGAGCTGCAGGAGGAGAAGGAAGCGAAGGGGGACCATGTGACCGGGTGCCGCGCGCCCCGACAGCGGAGGTAAGAGCCGCAGCGGGCGCCGGGGGTAGCGGCCTTACAGTACCCCCCCCCCCTTCAGGGTCGGACTCTGGACGATCCTTACCAGGTTTAAATGGAAATTTGAGATGAAATGCCCGGACCAGCCTCGGGGCGTGTACCTGGACTTGCAGAATCCATGCCCTTTCTTCGGGTCCAAAACCCCTCCAATGCACCAAGTACTGGAGCCCTCCTCTTGAGATATGAGAATCTAGGATGGATTGTACCTCAAACTCTTCTTGTCCATTGACAAGTCTGGGGGAAGGTGCGTTGTGTTGGATCTGAGGATTGGGTATAAATGGTTTTAACAGAGAACAATGAAAGGCAGAGGGAATCTTCATAGTAGCAGGTAGTTTGAGTCGGTAGGTAACTGGATTGATCCTCTCCAATATAGAGAATGGACCGATAAATCGGGGTGCCAGCTTTGGGCATGTGACTTTCAAGCGTATTTTCTTAGTAGATAGCCATACTTTCTGACCTGGGGCATAATTGGGTGGTCTCCGACGATGTCGATCAGCCTGCCTTTTCTGCATAGCCGTGGCCCGCTTGAGATTATCCTGAATCCTAGACCAGGAAGCTTGAAAATCCCGAATCCTCTCTTCTGCGGCTGGAACTTCTGTACTCGGCCCAGACTGAGGGAGGGTGGAGGGATGAAAGGCAAAATTAGAAAAAAATGGAGACTGTAGTGTGGACTCATTCCTGAGATTATTGTGAGCGAATTCCGCCCAAGGAAGTAGGTCGAGCCAATTGTCCTGAGACAACGAAGGAACTGCTCCAGTGACTGATTGGTTCGTTCAGTTTGACCATTGGTTTGTGGGTGGTATCCCGAGGAGAAGTGAAGCGCCACGTTAAGTTTCTTACAGAAGGCCCTCCAGAATCTCGAAACAAATTACGACCCCGATCAGAAACTATGGTCTGAGGTGATCCATGGAGCCTGAAGACCTCCTTGACAAATACCTCGGCAAGTTTAGGGGCACTGGGTAGACCTTTGAGTGGGATAAAATGCGCTTGTTTAAAAAAGCGGTCGACCACTACTAGTATAGTGTCCATACCCTTGGATTTGGGGAGGTCGACAATTAAGTCCATCGAGAGATGTTCCCATGGACGATCGGGAATAGGGAGGGTTTGCAGGAGTCCTGGAGGTTTATTCCGTGGAGTCTTGTTCTGTGCGCAGGTGGAACATGCTGAGACGAAATGTTGAATGTCCTTGCGCATGCTTGGCCACCAAAAGGTTCGTTGCAAGAGGTCAATAGTCCTTTTGATCCCTGGATGACCTGCCGTTTTAGCGGCGTGCCCCCATTGCATTACCTTCTGGCGGAAGGTAGGGGGTGTGAAAAGTCGTCCAACTGGCACCCTGAGACCCTGAGGATTTTGATCTTGAACCTTGGTGATCTCCGATAGTGCGTCAAAGGTACTGGCAGACAGGACACATTTCGGAGGAAGGATAGTCTCTTGAGGATCTTCGGTTTTGTCCTCTACAGAGAATTGACGAGACAGTGCGTCAGCTTTAGTGTTTTTAGAACCCGGGAGGTATGAAATAAGGAAATTGAATCGGATGAAGAAGAGGGACCAACGTGCCTGCCGAGCACTCAGACGGCGGGCAGTCTCAATATATAAGAGGTTTTTATGGTCCGTAAGGATGGTGACGGGTATTCAGCGCCTTCCAATAGATGCCGCCACTCCTCCAAAGCCATCTTGATTGCGAGGAGCTCACGGTTACCCACGTCATAATTCCGTTCTGCTGCGGAGATTTTTTTAGAAAAGAATGCACAGGGATGCAGTCTGGCCTGTGGGTTCTTCCTTTGGGATAAGATTGCCCCTGCCCCTATGTCCGAAGCATCCACCTCGAGAGTGAAGGGTTGTGCTGGATCAGGATGCACCAAGATAGGTGCTGTGACAAAGGCTTCCTTGAGAACCTGAAAAGCCATGATGGCCTCGGGGGACCACAGTGCGGGATTGGCGTTCTTCTGAGTGAGGGCTGTGATGGGTGCGACCAGTGTGGAGAAATTCTTTATGAACCTGCGGTAATAGTTGGCAAAACCTAAGAACCTCTGTACCGCTTTCAGAGAGAGGGGACGGGGCCAATTCAAGACAGCCTCCACCTTGGTAGGATCCATCACAAGTCCTGTGTCAGAGATTATGTAACCCAAAAATGACATGGATGACTGGTGGAACTGGCATTTTTCAAGTTTGGCGAACAGTCGGTTCTCCCGTAGCCTCTGAAGTACTTGTTTGACGTGCCGAGAATGTTCCAGGGGATTCTGCGAGAATATAAAAATGTCGTCTAGGTAGACCAAATTGTGTTGATCCAGCAGATCTCTGAAGACGTCGTTAACGAAATCCTGGAAGACGTCTGGCGCGTTACAGAGACCAAAGGGCATCACGAGGTACTCATAGTGCCCATCATGCGTGTTGAAGGCCGTCTTCCACTCATCTCCCTTACGAATCCGAACCAGATTGTAGGCTCCACGGAGATCCAGCTTGGAGAAGATAGTGGCGCTTTGTAATCTGTCGAAAAGTTCGGCAATCAAGGGAAGAGGATACCGATTCTTGACAGTCACCTTGTTGAGAACACGATAATCAATGCAAGGACGAAGTGTGCCGTCCTTTTTCTTTACAAAGAAGAAGCCTGCTCCTGCCGGAGAAGAAGACTTACGAATGAAGCTTCTCTGGAGGTTCTCCTGTATGTAAAGTTTCATCGCCTTGGTCTCGGGGGGGGGGGATGCGGGTAGGTACAACCTCTCGCGCCAGGAAGAAGGTCGATCGGGCAATCATAGGCACGATGGGGTGGTAACTCCTCCGCCTGAATTTTGTCGAAGACATCTCTGAACTCCCAGTAGGCGTCCGGAAGGAGGGGATTCTTGGTTTCCGGATGAGTGGCACCTATTAGGCCTTTAGGTGAAACCAGACAAATGTCTTGACACCGATCTCTCCAGGTGAGGGGTTGTGACTGGAGCCAGTCGATCTGGGGATTATGGTGCTGGAGCCAAGGAAGACCTAATATCATGTCTACAGCTGGCGTGTGGATGGCATCCAACTGAATTTGTTCGGAATGGTGTCCTATCATCTTAAGACGGAGGGGAATGGTCTGATGAGAAATAAATGCGGGTTACAAAGGCCTACCGTCAATGGCTTCTAGGCCTACGGGCCAATCCTTGGCTACCAGAGGAATCTGGTTCTTCTCCGCAAAAGATTGATCGACAAAGTTCCCACCAGAACCGGAGTCAAGGAAGGCCCTCGTGGTGATGTCCCCAAAGTCCCCTGATAGGGTTATAGGAAGAAGTATCTTGGATGGTAGTTTGGGAGAGGAAGGAGAGGTTACCATGCCCAGTGTAGTTCTCCCAGTACTCACTGGGGGCTGGCGTTTCCCGACTTGGAAGGACAGGTAATCACCAGGTGTCCACTATTTCTGCAGTAAAGACAGAGTCCCGCCCGACGGCGACGTAGTCTTTCCGTTAACGAAAGGCGAGTTCCACCCAGCTGCATGGGTTCTTCGGAGGATACGGCGACGGACTCCCCTGGAGCTATATGTGAGGAGAAAGTGGTTTGAGTACCTTTTTGGGGCTTTCCCTTCTCTGCTCTTCGCTCCTGGAGCCGCTGGTCCATACGGATACAGAGCGCGATGAGTTCCTCCAATGATGTAGGGCGCTCCAGAGCAGCCAGCTCGTCCTTGAGGGAGTCATTCAAACCCTGCCAAAATACTGCGGCGAGTGCTTCATCATTCCACCTTGTTTCTTCTGAAATAGTGCGAAATTCCAGTGCGTAGCGAGCCACCGAACGATTTCCCTGCGAAACATTGAGGAGAGAAGAAGCGGCAGTTACCCTCCTAACTGGTGTATCGAACCCCTTCCGGAATTCAGCACAGAACCGGTCCAGGCTGGAAATCAGATCCGGGCGGTGCTCCCATATGGGTGTAGCCCAGGCCAGGGCGTCATTGGTCAGCAGCGAGTAAATGTACGCGACCTTGAAACGAGGAGTAGGAAAGTGAGAGGGTAGAAGTTCAAATTGGACGGAACACTGCCCCAGGAAGCCACGACATGCTGAAGGGTCTCCCGAATAGTGATTGGGAGAAGGTAGACGAGGTTCAGGAGGATGAGTCAGAGGTACCGGTGGGGAGAAGATAGGAGCAGGAGGAGCGGCAGCAGCCTCAGGAGAGGACAGAAGGGATTTGAGTTGCTCTGAAATGGTACCCAGGGAGTTTTGGAGCAGTTCCATACGCTGTTTATTTTGGGAGAGACAAGTCTCTACTTCCTTAAACAGGCCATCGTGTTCGCTTAGAGCGTCGACCCACCTCGGCGGAGTCCAGGTCTGTTGGGCTGAGCATAATGTCACGGGAATATAGGCGTGCTCACCACAAACCGGACTGGACCGCGAGGCCGAGGTGGGGATACAGGAAAACCACCGCCCTACAGCCGCGTGAGCGGGTCCGGTTAGCAGAGTCGTGTAGATAGCCTGGTTCGGGACAGGAGAGTGTAGAGTGGTAGAGGTACTTGCCAGATCCGGGGTAGGAGAGATCAAGAGTAGTCGGTGTCCAAAGCCAAAGTCGAGGAGAGGAGAAGGTAGAAGTCTGTTGGGCGAGCCGGGGTTCGAGGGTGCCAGAGATCGGGAGTCCAGGTTCAAGCTAGGGTCTGTAACGGAAGACAAGAGCAGACTGCGAAGTAGCTTGTAGCAAGCACAACTAGAGACTGACTATGCTCAGCAATCAGCTCTGTGCTGGTAGCACTATATACTGACAGGAGCCAATGAGAACCTCCAGCGGTGATGTCAGATGAAGGTAGAGCACTGATAGGCTGAGGCAGGATACAGGACAGGTGGGAACGGAACAATTACTTTGGCGGCAGTGGAGATGGACATGGTAGCGCGCGACGCACGCGATGCAAGGGGCGGGTTGAGTTTGCCGGGAAGAAAAACAGGAACTGTAGACGCGCGCGCGGGTCTACCACGGCGGCGCGCATGGGCAGCAGGAGCTGCAGGAGGAGAAGGAAGCGAAGGGGGACCATGTGACCGGGTGCCGCGTGCCCCGACAGCGGAGGTAAGAGCCGCAGCGGGCGCCGTGGGTAGCGGCCTTACATGCGCTGATTTCTGCCAGTCTGCACAATTTTCAACGCTAAGATAAGTGATCATGCATTAAAAATGCGCTTGAAAAAGCACGCCAGCCAAAGGCACGCGCTAAAGGAGCAGGACTTAGAAACATTTCTTTGTTTACCTTTTTTCAGGCACACCATCCATACAACAGGCCGGAGGGTGTCTCTGGCTGACCCCACGGGTGTCACCAGGTGATCCCTGTGGGAATCCGGGGATCCCTGCGGGTGTCCGCAAGTGTCCGGGGGTCCTTGTGGGCATCCCGGGGTCCCCGTGGGTGTTTGGGGTCCCCGCGGGTTTCCGGGGGTCCTCGAGGGCGTCCAGGGGTGTCCCCACAGGTGTTCGGGGATCCTCCCCTCAGGCCTGCGGTACCAATGGTGTGCCCCAAAAAAATAAACAATATTTGTAAATAAATACACCTCCCTCTCCCTGCCCCCTAATACATACACTACAGTAATGGGCAAAATTACTATTATCCACATATGGATAATAGTGCATTTGCCCATTTAAAATACATGAATCACAATAAATACAGTAAATATATATTGCACTCACCCTTTCCTGGCACCCACAATGAAGGCCATCTTCTTCCTCATCCTGCCAATGTCCCTCCGGTGCTGCAAAACATACACAAGAATCAAAATAGTCAATGTAATCTCCCCTAACCCCTTAATTATCTTAGCGGTTAATAACCACTATAGTAATTAAGGAGTTAACCCGCCCTCCCCCACCACTCACTCGGGAGGCCTAACCACCCTGCCCACCCATGAGGCCTAACCACCCTCACCCCCTACCTACCGGAAGGCCTCCCACCCTGACTTGGGGACAATACCCCCTTCCCCCACTGCCGCTACCCACAATAAACATCCACTATATTTAATAAACAATACATAACCCACCCCCTGTGCCCCCCCATAAATACAGGATTTATTCTTTTACTTACAGGGTTAATACCCCAGGCCCACGGGAGTCCCCGGTGGTCTTGGTGGGTGTCCGCAGGCCCCACAGTGTACCAGTACTCCAGGGTCTTGAGGCCTCCTGGTGGTCCCCACCAGGCGCCGTGGGCCTCCAGGTGGTCCCCGTGGGTCACCGTGAGCCCCAAATGTGGTCTCACGGGTGGGCCAGCGGGTGTCTTGGGGTCCGCGGGTCAGCCCCACAGGTGTCTGAGGGTCCTCGGGTGGGTCCCACAGGGGTCTAGGGCCCTCGGGTGGACCCTATGTGTCCGCGGGGCCCCCAAAGCTGTGGGGCCCCCAGTTCTTCCCCGCAGGTGTCCCCCTTGGGTCCGCAGCCTGGTACCCGTGGGCCCTCAGGTGGTCTCCAGAGGTCCCTGCAGACCTAAGGAACCAACCCTGTATGTAAAAAAAATAAACCTGTCATATACATTTAAATAAATAAATAAATACCCCGAACCCTAAACAAATACAGTACAGTAATGGGCAAAATAACCTTTATCCAGATATGGATAAAAGATTATTTGCCCATTATTAAACACATGAAACAGCATCAATAAAGTAAATACATAGAGTTCTACTTACCCCCTGGCAATGTGATGGGCGTCCTGTCATGAAACAGCCTCCATTAGCAAGAAAATACATAGCAAATACTTTCAAATGCCAGTTAACTCCTTAATCCCCTTAGCGGTTAATAACCGCGAAAGTAATTAAGGGGTTAATCCACCCTGCCCCGATACCAACCTTTCACCCATTCATTTGTACAGTGGGTATAATAGATAGATCCCCCTGTGGGATCGAAACGTTGCAGATATGTGCTATATGTTTAATACATAATACTGCTTCAATCTGTCTGAGTGCTGTCGCCTCTTTGCTGCTTCATGGTAATGTATGCTTTTATTATTTCTATGGGACATGCACCAGTAGTGGGCTATATATAACACCAATATACAAATAAATGGTTAAGGATTACACAAACATGCAGAAATAAAAACATGAAATCTCAATCTCAAAAACAGCACATTGCATCTGAAAATTAAACCAGCACATTTCAAAATAAATTATCTCATCTCCCAACAAAACAGCACCTAGACAAATAAATATATACCAAATGGCAATCAAACAATTGCATTTTAGTGTGTACATGATGCAATTAATCTGTTCATCATGTAACACTACGCCAAATTAATGTTCAAAATAAAATAAACAATTACCAAAAAGATACAATGCCATCCAAACAATCAAATAAAAACTAAGCAAGTAAACATAAAAAACTTTACCATCAATCAAAAATCAATTACAATCCAATCAAAATCAATTACACAATTCACTATTCAATTCCTAAAATCAAACCATTGTGAAAAAATTTCAACTTCAAAGTAACCACCATCATACAAAATCTAACTACCAAAAATAAGCCAATATTAAAAAGCAAGCCCCTGAAATAAACTATTGCAAAGACCATGAAAAATACATGTAACTAAATAAAAATTACATTACACACACCAATTTCTAAAGAAAGCTGCAAAATACATTTTAAAAACATCAAAAGAGCCAAAAGAGGCAGCAGGTAAGGAGGGAGTGCACCGCAGAGGACGCGCTCCCTGATTCCTTACAGTAAGTTAGCCTAGTTGGCTGCATATAGTTCTAGCATGCTCATAATCAGATGGTACAATTAGTGAAACCTATACAAACATGATGAGAGCATGCTGAAATATTACCATAAAGGTCCTACCTGTAATTGTTGAAAACCAGTGCAAGAAATATATAATAATACTCAGCTTTGATCATATGCCAATAAATGCATGGTGTCAGAAAATGCTGCCAGAAGTTCTCATGGAGTAGAGCAGTGGTAAGTTCTCTGAGAAATCATAACATCCATAAGGAGGAGAGGGAGTGTGTGTGGTCCACTCAACGCATTTTCCACCAACGGACTTCTTCCCGGAGTGGTATATATACAGTATGTAGCCCTGATAAGAAATTGGGCTATAGTTCTATCCTGCTCCTGGTGTAATCCCTGCTAAGGGCAGGTTGCCAGGAGTTATCATGGGTTTGCCCCACTTCAAGCACTTGCCCTGAATGGTGGAGGTAGGTCACCTGACCCTGTGTCCAATCAAGAGACACAGGGGCGGTGCCTGCTGAGATCATAAAGAGCAGTGCATTTTCTATTTAGCCCTGTTAGAGTTCAGAGAGTGTGTTAGTGAGGAGCAGCCCATGAGTAGAGCTGCTATAGCTATAGTTAGTGAGGTGGACCAAATACCTCTCACCCTACTTAGGGGGTGAGGGAAGAGCTAGCCCCACTCTGGATGCCCTTTGGTCCAGAGTGGCGGCAGGGACCATCACAAGGGAGAACAGTTAGTGGACTGTGCATCAACTGTACCTGTCGGCTGCTGCTGCTGCCCAAGAGAATAAAGAGATTGTTGCTATAAAGAGAACCATGTGTGTGAGATTGGAATCTCTCATCCCTGGGAGTGGGATGTCTGTGGTAGGGATTCCACCCCGCATCCCAAGGGCTTACTACAGATGGAGGCGCTGCACCATTGAACGAGAACCAAGGCATCCACCCCAGTAACCTGTTCCTGTTGTCCCCCATGTCATCGCGGGAGACTCAGGCCCTACTGTTGCCAGCAGGTTTGCACCACACAGAGACATATAGCCAGACCCCAGAACACCTTAGGGTGCCCGATCTGCGACTGGGGGGGATAGATGGGTTATATATATATTGTGATGTCCACACCACGTTGCAGTCTCTTTTAGTCTCAATTTAAGGCAGGAACCACTGTAATTCTTTATGTGGTTTTTTTTTTTACAGGGATTAAATCATACTAACAGGTCCACCGTCCCTTTAAGTTCAAACAAAACAGAAAATAAATTCCTGTGATAAAAGAAAAAAAATAAATAAAAATAAAATAACCCTAACTATAGCGCTTACCTATAACAGTGTAAACTACACGTGATTGGTGTACCTGTGCAATAATGTGCAATGAACTAACCAATTGTGATAACAAGAGGCCAAAGCTGCCAAAGTTTTCCCACAATGCAAATTATCTCAAATCCGCATACAATACTGTGATGATAAAATAAGGATACCTGGTGCTTTAGAAAACCAATGTGTCCATAAGAAACAAAATCAGTCTTTAAAGAATGTCCCAAAGTCCAAAACTTGAATTGGAAGGCTGTGGTTGTTCTTCACTGCTGCTACTTTCCTATACACCTGGGAAAAATAGAAGGGTACACCATTGCGCAGTACTACTAGTTAATGATGTTAACCCCTTTACATGCAACTTTCCCAGTGCAGACTGAGTCTACTTACAGGAGTGTCTCTTTCAGGATACAGTGGAGACAATTTGTGCTTTAATCCCTTATATGTTCATGTTTTCCACGAATCCCCCGTGTACTTCCTTATTCTCTTGATATTTCCCAGAATCACCCGAACTCCACGAGTCCCCAGAGAATGAAATTGAACAATTGTGTAAGGGGATCACAAATTTATTAAAACGGCTTCAACAAGCCTAACAACCAGGCTAGGATAAGCCTGCATATGATTACAAATAAAATACTACTCACATGTACTCACATGAATACATGCGATTCAACACGACACGAGGATGCCGTCCGCAGCTTGTGTTAAACCTCTGTGACTGCTCCGGCTGAGATAAGCCCTCTCACAGCTTCACTCCTCCGGTTTGGTGTCTACTACTGTACACTGTAACTTCTGTTAAATACTTCGCAACCAGATGGCTGGTGCTGCTCTCTCAGGAAAGAAAAAAATTGAGCAGTTAGGTGCATATTATGGCATTGTGTACTGTATAGCTACTCCATTTTGGACAACAGTATGCAGTTAGTACTGTCAAACTAGTCTATACTGGAACTACTGTATACTGTGACTACTGTTAAATACTTTGCAACCAGATGGCTGGTGCTGCTCTATCAGGAAAGAAAAAAATTGAGCAGTTACAGTAGGTACATATTATGGCATTGTGTACTGTATAGCTACACCATATTGGACAACAATATGCAGTTAGTACTGTCAAACTAGTCTATAATGGAACTACTGTATACTGTGACTACTGTTAAATACTTTGTAAACAGATGGCTAATGCTGCTCTCTCAGGGAAAAAAAATCTGTGCCATACTTACCTGTATCATACTGTACTTACAATACTACAGTACAGTACTATACCATACTACCTTCCTGATGCTTGCCCATTACGCGCGATCACAATGGGCAACACAGTCGCAATATGGTCAATATATTTATTGCATCGTTCCACGTTGAGTACATAGTTACAAAAACTCATTATGCTTTGCGCCAACTAATCCTTTTTGGAGGGTTTTACGACTTTTCGGATATGGTCCTTAAGCTGATGCCAGACCATTTCGATAGGATTGAAGTCTGGCGATCTGTCATTGGAGGGAGGGGGAAAAAAAGGACAATTAGCTAAAGAGATACAGTACACAGTAAAAACAGTGGGGAAAAATGAGACACGGTTACCGCACTTACTCCGCTGGCGTCATCATCCAGTTGATACCGCGCTCAAGAATATGCGCTGTTGACGGGGTGCGCTTCGGTTCGTTGTCCTGGTAGAAACGGTGACCATCTGGGAACTCACGTGTGATGTATTCCACAATCTCAGGCACAATTTTCTTTTGGAAAAAAGCTTTATTCATGATTCCTATAACAAGAAAAGTGCTCAAAAAACTGCACACTAGTACAGTACAGTGCATAAGGCAAAAGCGTGTGACATACATTTTACTGTACCTTCAAAGATGACGATGCATCCTGGTCCACGCCTTGAGATGGCACCCCACACATGCATCTTTACTGGGTGTTTCGGACGTGGCTTCATAGATATGCGACCTTTTTTGTGGAATGCAAAGGTGGCAAATCTCTCCAGCAAAACAGTAGACTCGTCAGTGAAGATGCAATCCTGGAAAGTTTCTCCACTGTCGATCCATACCTGGGCCTGGACCACTCTCTTGATCTTGTTAATGTCCCTTATCATAGGGTACGCTCTGAAATGACAAGGAATAATTTTATAGGTACAGTACAGTTTCTTAAACAACACTTTAACCTCCTGTACTGTCCAGTACTAACCTCACACGTCCATATTTCCATCCAATTCTGCGTCTCATCTTCTTTATGCTGGTCTCGGATACAGTGAGATTGTGATTTTGCTGCAGAGTGTATTTGACCCTTCACTTATTTTGTCGACCAGAAGAGTTGCCACCCTACAGTGTACAGAAAAAAACAATCCGGTAAGTTACAGTGCAGTAGGCCACAAGTACAGCACATCATTTACAGTAAAAATAGTATACAATGAGATAGATCTACACAATATATAGTTCTATTAATATGCAGCAATATAAACAATAATAGATATACTGTATTATATACTGTACTTATATAAATATACCGAAAAAACTATAAAATGAGATAGATCTACACAATATATAGTTCTATTAATATGCAGCAATATAAACAATAATAGATATACTGTAGTTATATAAATATACCGAAATAACTATAAAATGAGATACTGTAGATCTAGACAATATATAGTTCTAATAATATGCAGCAATATAAACAATAATAGATTTACTGTATTATATACTGTAGTTATATAAATATACTGAAATAACTATAAAATGAGATAGATCTACACAATATATAGTTCTATTAATATGCAGCAATATAAACAATAATAGATATACTGTATTATATAGTTATATAAATATACTTACGCGTTAGTTACCGTTGGTGTCCTCGTGCGTTGTTTGGTTTTTCCGTGTGCATGATAGCACACGGTGGTTGATGGCACAACGAGGCCAGAAGCAGCTAACCAGCGTTGGATATCTGCAATTCGTTGTCCGCTCGTGTACATCTCCTTAATTCTCATGCTGAGATCCTTTGAAATCTTTTTAACAGGCATTGCTGCGAGTAGAAAGAAATACAAACACAAGAATGTATATTCGATGTTTAGTCGATGTGTATTCAATGTGCAGTGAATCCACAAAATGGATGGTGTATTTATACGTTAATGACTCACATTAGAGTACGCCCACTTTTAACACCTTTACCTCGTCGCCATTCATAAAAGGTTACACACTTTGCATAGCCTCCCACTCGATGATCTGTATCTGAACTTGCCCTTGTACAGATACTGCATTGTGCCATCTGCTTCCATGGATCAACCCCGATTCTACAGACGCAAGAAGCCACTCGCCTCTGCCGTGCCTATCACATAGAAAAAGCGAAAGGCGGCAGCCGTTTCCAAGCCAAGGCCAAAGCGACAGGCTAAGGCTAAAAAAGGAAACCTTCTGCTGACCCCAAAGGCTAAGGGTTTTAATACACGTAAGCCTTATTATATCAAGAAGAAATTCGGTGATGTACACTCAACGCAAAACAAATGGCAGCCAACCCATCGAACCCGCAGGCCACTTCCTCGATTACGCTTCAACGACTCTGCTGCTACACTGGCGACACACTTTATTCGAGCTCGGCTAGTCCCACGAATACGGGTATACCCGGGTGTATTGAGGTTTGTGACTGTTTTCTGCCCGAGTGCATTGAGTTATTTTCCGGCAGGGATTGAAGCATTTTATTCCCGTTTGCTGCAATACTGCACAGTACATATATATATACTGCATTACAATTCATGAATTTATGCCATCTGGTAGACACGCGAAGCATTGCAGCCTATTAAATCCTAATCATTATCATTTAACAGATCAGCCGCCCATCAGCCAGGCATGAACCCAGGCTGGGAAGGCAAATGCAACGGGGCTTGTCAGAGGTGAGGAGCGGCGCATTCCAGGTATCTGCCAGGTACATACCGGGTATTTGCTCGAATAAAGTGTGTCGGTGCAGTACTCTCCTGGAAATCTACAGCCCATCTTCTCCACAACTCGTCCACTACGCTGCCGCCGCTCTCCCGGAAACCCACAGCCCATTTTCTCCACTGCTCTTCGACAACGCTGCCATTCTCCATTACGCTTAGACGACTCTGCCGCTTCTCTCCTGGAAATCCACAGGTCGCTTTCTCCATCCCTCTTCGACGACGCTGCCGCTTCTCTCCCAGAAATCCACAGGTCATCTCCTCCATCCTTCTTCAACGACGCTGCCGCTTCTCTCCAGGGAACCCCCATCTCATCCTCTGTAGCACCCATCGACCCAAATGTCCACAGCACGCCATGCACAAGAACCAGCTCGTTAGACCGCATGCTGAGTGGGTTATGCTGGTAAAGATAGATCTGCTTTTAGAGACCATGCTAAATATGGATCAACGGATGCAGAAGATGGATCGACGGATGGAGAAGATAGAGTCTGACATAGCAGGGATACATAATTTGCTCGGTGTTCATGCCCCTGTATCCCCGACGCCGGAGCAGGAGGGTGGCATGGATGTGATGAATGGGACCTTCGACCGCCTTCCAACACCAAGCACACCCCCTCCACCAGAAGAATTTGAGTACATGTATGCCGCTGAGGAGGAGGATAACATGACAACCCTGTCAAGACCACGCCAGGAGACAACATGGCGACCAAGGCAGGAGGAAAGCTTCCTCCCAGACAACCTACCCTCGCCCGCCACCACAAGCACACCCGCTCACAGAAGAACACCCGCTCCCAGAACTCAACCTACGTATGCTTGCATCGATACGGTGCCCGACATAATCCTGCGCGAGCTGCCACTGGAACTCAGGGAGAAGTATAGGGTGATAAGTGCTGGTTTACCCCAAAAGTATGCCATGTTAATTTTTAAGCACCACGTGTCCTACTTGGTGGACTGCGGGTGGGTCTACAATGTAAACTACGAAGGAAATCATGAAAAAAGGGCGCTTCCTGAAAATTTACGAGGGACTATTGTGGAGGAATTGCAGTGCTATTTTTCAATTTCAGATCCTTTAATGAAAATCATTCGAGACTCCATTAATGCCATTTTGCGCCATATAAGGCATCGGCCCTGGAAGGACAATCTGGTGGGGATCGAATTTGCGTGACTGTTCAACTGTTGTTTATTTTTTGTAAATGTTTTTGTAAATGTTTTGACTTTCTGTACTTTAATAAAGGAGATGTTGTGTGTTTTAACTTGTATTAATAAAGAAATGTTTTTACTTACTATACACAAGACCTGCACAATTCCAGTCCCTGAGGGCCGCAAACAGGCCCGAATTTCAAGGTTATCCTGAAAACTGGGCCTGTTTGTGGCCCTCGAGGACTGGAGTTGTGCAGGCCTGACTGACTGTTCTGTACACCACCCTACTGTAAATGTTTTGACTATCTGCACTTTAATAAAGGAGATGTTGTGTTTTGTAAATTTTATGAATAAATAAAAAATTTTAATAACACCAAACTGTTGTGCTGTACATGTTTTGACTTTCTGTACTTTAATAAAGGAGATATTGAGTGTTTTAACATGTATTAATAAAGAAATGTTTTTACTTACTCTACACAAGACCTGCACAATTCCAGTCCCCGAGGGCCGCAAACAGGCCCAGTTTTCAAGGTTATCCTTTAAACCGGGGCTATTTGCGGCCCTCGAGGACTGGAGTTGTGCAGGCCTGACTGACTTTTTGTAAGGATTCAGGAGTCACGCCGCTCGCGGCGTGCTCCTCACTCACCTGCAGCCCTGCTAGGGTCTCCCGCGGCTCACACGGATTCCTCCTCTAAGACGCCGAGCTCCGTTTCCCCTGTGCGCGCGCGCGCACGTCAGTTCCCTTCTTCTGCCCTCGGTTCAGGGCGTGTGCCCGCGCACGCATCCACAGGCGCAGCCACATGGAGGCGCGGCCACACAGAGGCGCACCAGCCTCTTAAAGGCACAGTACTCTTTTCCAATGCTGCAATTCAATACACCAATTCTTCTAGGATCTATAGCTCCTCCTCCCGGAACTCATCTAGACCTATCCCTGTCTCAGCCTGGCCCATTCACACCCCCCCACCTTGCTACTCTGCCATTAGACCCTCTTGCCTATATATACCCTGCAGCTTCATTAACTCGTCGGCTGAGCATAGAACCAGTTGTTCTCATCACTCTCTGCCTCCCTAGTCCTGTCTTGTCCTATCTTGTTTTGCAGTCTTCCTCGTGTACCGAACCGGCTTCCGCTACATCTACCCGCACCTCTGGCATCCCAAACTCGGCATACGGCAACACGACTCTCCGCACCTCTGGCATCCCGATCTCGGCAAACGGTAAACGACAACATCCCTCTCTCTAACCCCGGACTTGGCAAACAGCACCCTCTACCATCCGTACCTCTCCTGCCCCGATCCGGACTTCCAGACCACTCTACTCTCAAGACGTGCCCTCGTGGCTGTGGGTGGCGTTATATCCTATCCCACCTCAGCACCGCGGTCCCGTCTCGTTTGTGGTGAGCACGCCCTGACACTTTTATGCTCAGCCCTACAAACATGGACCCCGCTGAGGTGGAGCACACTTTAAATGCCCATACAAATCTCTTCACCAGGCTAGAGACTTATCTGGAACAAGCTGATAGACGAATGGATACGTTACAGCAAAGCGTTCATTCCCTTACCCTTCAAGTCCGAACTCTCAGTCGGCAACCCTCACCCGTGGCTTCCACAGCTTCCGCAACCTAGAAAACTTCTAAAGACTAAACCAAGTGGGAGCAGAAAGGAAGGAGCAGATAAGATAATAGTACAGGCTGAAAAAAACCTGAAATGCATGCTTGCTAATGCAAGAAGCCTGACAGATAAAATGGGGGAGCTTGAATTAATAGCTACAAGGGAGCAGTATGATATCATAGGCATTACTGAAACATGGTGGGATGAAACTCATGACTGGACAGTTAATTTAGAGGGGTATTCTCTTTTTCGGATGGATCGAACAAATAGAAGGGGAGGTGGAGTATGTCTATATGTTAAACCAGATCTAAAACCTATTATAAGGGATGATGTCTATGAAGGGAATGATGAAAATATAGAGACCTTGTGGATAGAAATTAGCAGTGGAGGTAAAAGTATAAAGAAAATGTTTGTGGGAATATGCTATAAACCACCAAATATCTGTGAGATTGAGGAAGCTAAAATACATTTGCAAATGGAGAAGGCATCAAAACTGGGTCATGTTTGCATAATGGGGGATTTTAATTATCCAGACATAGATTGGGGCAATGAGATTAGCGTTACAACAAAAGGAAATAGGTTTTTGGGGGTGCTTAAAGATAATTATATGACCCAAATTATTGAGGAACCAACCAGGAGAGGGGCAGTTCTGGATTTGGTCATATCAAACAATGTAGAAGTAATAACAAATATTCAAGTCCTGGAACATTTGGGTAACAGTGATCATAACATGGTCTCATTTGAAATAAATGATCAAAAAACAGATTACTTGGGTTCAACAAAGACTTTAAACTTTAGAAAGGCAGATTTTAATAAACTGAGGTCTAATCTAGTAGTAATACAATGGGATGATGTTTTTGCAGGGAAAAATGTAGAAGATAAATGGGCAGTCTTTAAAACATTGTTAGAAAAACACACTTATCAGTGTATACCCTTGGGTAATAAGTATAAAAGAAATAAGTCAAAACCAATGTGGCTAAATAAACAGGTAGGGGAGGAAATGGACAAGAAGAGGAAGGCGTTTAGATTCTTTAAGTCAGAAGGGACAGAGACATCGTATCAGAATTATAAGGAATGTAACAAAAATTGCAAAAGGGCAATCAAACTAGCAAAAATGGATAATGAAAAAAGGATTGCAATAGAAACTAAGGTCAACCCTAAAAAGTTCTTTAAGTACCTTAATAACAAAAAAATGAGAAAAGAAAATATAGGACCCTTTCAGTGTGAGATGGGTAGGCAAATTATTGGAGATAAGGTAAAAGCAGAGGTGTTAAACAAATTGTTTGCCTTTGTGTTTACCAGGGAAAAATCAAGTTCAATAGTAGTGCCACAGGAGGAAGCCACAACCTCCATATTAATGAACAATTGGTTAATTGAGGAAGAAGTTCATAAGCGACTTGAAAAAATTAAAGTAAATAAGGCACCTGGCCCCGATGGCATACATCCAAGAGTTCTCAAGGAGTTAAGCTCAGTAATAGCCAAACCATTATATTTAATATTCAAGGACTCCATTTCCACAGGCTCAGTACCACAAGATTGGCGTAAAGCAGATGTGGTGCCTATATTTAAAAAGGGAGCTAGATCACACCCAGGGAATTACAGACCTGTAAGCCTGACTTCAATAGTAGGGAAACTACATGAAGGTTTAATACGGGATAATATTCAGGAATACCTAATGGAAAATAAAATTATTAGTAATAGTCAGCATGGATTTATGAAGGATAGATCTTGCCAAACTAACCTTATTCGTTTCTTTGAGGAGGTAAGTAGGAATTTAGACCAGGGTAATGCAGTTGATGTGGTCTACTTAGATTTTGCAAAGGCTTTTGATACGGTTTCACACAAGAGGTTGGTGTACAAAATAAAGAAAATTGGACTCAGTAATAATATATGCACCTGGATTGAAAACTGGTTAAAGGACAGACAACAGAGGGTTGTCATAAATGGAACTTTTTCAGTTTGGGCTAAAGTCGTGAGTGGAGTACCTCAAGGATCGGTACTGGGACCCCTGCTTTTTAACTTGTTTATTAATGACCTTGAGGTTGGGATCGAGAGCAAAGTCTCCATCTTTGCTGATGATACTAAATTGTGTAAGGTAATAGAATCAGAGCAGGATGAAATTTCTCTTCAGAAGGACTTGGAGAGACTGGAAACGTGGGCAGGTAAATGGCAAATGAAGTTTAATACAGATAAATGTAAGGTTATGCATTTGGGATGCAAGAATAAAAAGGCGACTTACAAATTAAATGGAGATATATTGGGGGAATCCTTGATGGAGAAGGATTTAGGAGTGCTTGTAGACAGCAGGCTTAGCAATAGTGCCCAATGTCATGCAGTAGCTGCAAAGGCAAACAAGATCTTATCTTGCATCTAACGGGCAATGGATGGAAGGGAAGTAGATATAATTATGCCACTTTACAAAGCATTAGTAAGACCACACCTTGAATATGGAGTACAATTTTGGGCACCAATCCTAAGAAAAGACATTATGGAACTAGAGAGAGTGCAGAGAAGAGCCACCAAATTAATAAAGGGGATGGACATTCTAACTTATGAGGAGAGGCTTGCTATATTGGATTTATTTACATTAGAAAAGAGGCGTCTAAGAGGGGATATGATAACTATATACAAATATATTCAGGGACAATACAAGGAGCTTTCAAAAGAACTATTCATCTCACGGGCAGTACAAAGGACTCGTGGCCATCCCTTAAGGTTGGAGGAAAGGAAATTTCACCAGCAACAAAGGAAAGGGTGCTTTACAGTAAGGGCAGTTAAAATGTGGAATTGATTACCCATGGAGGCTGTGATGGCAGATACAATAGATTTGTTCAAAAAAAGGTTGGACATCTTTTTAGATGGGAAAGGTATACAGGGATATACCAAATAAGTATATATGGGAAGGATGTTGATCCAGGGATTAATCCGATTGCCAATTCTTGGAGTCAGGAAGGAATTAATTTTTCCCCTTAATGGGGTTTTTTGTTTGCCTTCCTCTGGATCAATAAGTAAGTATAGATATAGAATAAAGTATCTGTTGTCTAAATTTAGCATAGGTTGAACTTGATGGACGTACGTCTTTTTTCAACCTCATCTACTATGTAACTATGTAACCGCCTTTCCAGCACCTCCGTTTGCTTTGGAACCTCGTATTCCGGCCCCCAAACACTATGCCGGGGATCCCCAAAGATGTAGGGTCTTCCTTAACCAATGCCTCATCCAATTTCGACTCTCGCCCTCTCGTTTTGTCTCTTCTGTCTCCAGGGTCGGCTATATCGTGGCTCTTCTCATCGACGAGGCGCTGGCACGGGCTTCTCCCATCTGGGAACAACAAGGTCCTCTCACAGCATCGTCTCTTCATCACATAACCCAGGGAGATCGACCCGTCGCCCGGTACGCCGTGGAGTTCTGCTGAGACAGGATGGAATAATGAAGCTCTATCTTCAGCGTTTTTGGCAAGGTCTGTCGGAATCCCTAAAGGATGAGCTCGCAGCGCCGGGAACGCCCCACTGACCTAGAGGACTTGATCGGTCTGTGCGTTTGAGTGGACCAGCATCTGCAGGAGCGGAGGACCAAACGTTCTCGTTACCGTCAACGGGTTTCAAGGCATCTTGCTCCATCGTTCATGGCACCGTCACCTTCTTCCGGGGACGTCCCGGAACCTATGCAGTTGGGAGGTAACAAGCTGTCTGCTGCCGAAAAACAACATCGACGCAATGCCGGTCTCTGCATGTACTGTGGCAATCCCGGTCACTTATTACCCCAGTGTCCCCACAAGCCGGGAAACGCCAACTCCCAATGAAACCTCGGAGAGTTTCATTGGGAATACTGACACTTTCTCCCATCAGCAAAGACGTCCTTCCCACCAGGATAATGTTGCCAGTAACACTGTCTGGAGAGGGGTTTCACACTCAAGCACGGGCGTTCATTGACTCCGGTTCCGCAGGCAATTTCATCGATGAGACCTTTGCTAGACGGATCAATATTCAATTTATCAATAAGAAGACGACAGTAGGTCTGGAGGCCATTGACGGTCGACCTCTACAGCCGGCATTCATCATGCTACAGACGGTGCCTCTCCTATTGCAGTTCGTCGACAGTCATACAGAGAACATTACCCTCGATGTTATCCACACTCCCTCTGCTGAGCTGATTTTGGGTCTTCCTTGGCTTCAACTCCATAATCCTCGCATCGACTGGACGGATCAGGAACCCATCAAGTTGTGCCAAGACATGTACCAGGATTTTCCAGAAGAATGGTGGGTTGTCTACCCTGCCAGAGAAGGTCGACTCTCTACCTTCTGTGTATTTGGATTTCCGAGATGTGTTCGACAAAGCACGTTCCGAGGTTCTACCTCCGCACCGTTCTTTCGACTGTCCTATTGACCTACTACCCGGGGCACCTCTTCCCAGAGGACAATCCTATCCTCTCTCTCTCCCAGAGACTAAAGCCATGAACATTTACATTGCAGAGAATTTAGAGAGGGGTTTCATCCGAAGGTCTTCTTCTCCAGTCGGAGCAGGCTTCTTTTTCGTCAAAAAGAAGGACGGTTCTCTTCGTCCATGCATAGACTATCGGGGTTTGAATAACATCACACGCAAGAACCGCTACCCACTGCCCTTGATACCGGAACTCTTCGACCATCTTCAGGGAGCAACTATCTTTTCTAAATTGGATTTAAGAGGTGAGTAGATGGTGTGGATGGAGCACAGCTTCAGACGCCCTGCAATGTGAGGCAGGGAAAAACAAAACCAGGCCACTCCGTGTAGTATCAAAAAAGAAATGTATTAAGCCAGAAAACACATGCAGGGACAAAAATAGGACAAGTGGAACGCACCTACGCGTTTCGTACAATAGTACTTTATCAAGGTGAAGCAAGAGTGCAATAATAATCCATTTATACCCACCTTAGGCACTTCTAGTCCAATGGGCTGCGGCGTCATCCGTCGACAGCTGCAAGCAGTTGCGGCTGAGTGACGCACACTCCCAAGGAACAGAGTGCATCAGGTAGTACGCTGGGACTGCCACGTGACCTCCGTCGTGCCAAAAGGGTGACGTCATCAGCGTGCGGCACGTAGGCCAGACGCGCTGACGCAACGTCCATCTCAATTGGTTGCGATACGTCACGTGATCTCTGTAGTTTTTTTTCACAATATACAACTTTATTAGTGACACATAAAATATCAACATAGAATATAAAAACGCCAAAGGAGGCATTACTAAACAATTCCATAAATCGGATCTAGGCAAGAAATTTGTTAAGTTAATAAATCATAGATTCCCAGTATAGGTATATATATCTATGTAAAGGAACATAGTATATATTCATATATACATACAATATGCAGTACATTATCAGGATTTATAATGAATCAAGATATTAAGGATTCATAATGAGTCAAGATATAATCAGTATAATATAACCATACCTGGGACAAAAACAGAACCTTGCTAGTTCATGGAAGCTTGCAGAATAGATGTAAATATGATCATATAGTATAATGATCAAAACAATTCATAGAAATGGAAAACTTGAAGTACTATATGCATATATAATTAGTATTACATCTATGATAGGAGACATATGTTACCCGATATTAGATTCTATATCTTGATATAAGAAATGAACACAGATTGGGATTGCATAAATAGCTTGACTTGTCACTTGTCACTCAACCCTTTAGTTGTTATTACAATACTGAGGGGGCACTCCTTATCGTCAGACCACCAAGCTTATGGTCTTATCTACAATTATGTGCATGAAGCTACCGGTTCAATTCTGAGCACCACATACACCACGTTCCTCTGGATTTAAGAGGTGCCTACAATTTAGTAAGGATACGTGAGGGGGACGAGTGGAAGACTGCTTTTAACACCCATGACGGCCACTATGAATACCTGGTCATGCCGTTCGGTCTGTGCAACGCACCAGCAGTCTTTCAGGATTTCGTCAATGAGATTTTTCGGGACATTCTGAACAAATTTCTTATCGTCTACCTAGATGACATCCTAATGTTTTCTAAATCCACTCAAGAACACATCAAACACGTTCAACAGGTGCTGTTACGCCTCCGGGAGAACCATCTCTTTGCGAAATTGGAAAAATGTCAGTTCCATCTCAAGACTGTGGCATTTTTGGGATACGTTATCTCTGACACCGGATTTAATATGGATCCAGAGAAACTTAAAGATATTTTGGACTGGCCCCGTCCAAGCACCCTCAAAGCCGTGCAACGCTTTCTAGGTTTTGCAAACTATTATCGGCGCTTCATTCGCAATTTTTCTTCTATGGTATCTCCCATAACTGCTCTCACGAAGAAGGGTGCAGATCCCTCATCATGGTCTGAGGCCGCCATACGGGCATTTAATCTTCTGAAAAAGGCTTTTGTGTCTGCCCCTATCCTCACCCACCCAGATCCTAAACTTCCATTTACCGTGGAGGTAGATGCCTCTGACATCGGGGCTGGGGCTGTCTTGTCCCAAAGGACATCTCCCTTAGCCAGACTACACCCATGTGCCTACTTCTCGAAGAAATTTTCGTCCGCAGAACGGAATTACGATGTCGGGAACTGGGAGCTTTTGGCGATCAAGTTGGCATTAGAAGAGTGGAGACACTTCTTAGAAGGTACGGAGACACCCATAACCATACTCACAGACCATAAGAACCTTCTCTACCTAGAAGGGCTCTTGGCAAGCCCGCTGGGCATTATTTTTTTCACGATTTAATTTTCTCATCTCCTTCATTCCTGGCTCCAAGAATCTAAAGGTGGATGCCCTGTCTCGAAAGTTCCTTGCAGAGGACAAGTCTGAAGAGCAGCTAGAGACAATTATTCCCTCTAGATGTATCCTGTCCGCCAACTCCTTTGATATTATGGACAAGATTCAATCCGAGCAATCACAGACTCCGATGGGGCTCAAGGTTCCGGAGGGAAGACTCTACACGGCACCCCAACACTGCAAAAGGGTTCTCGAGTGGTGCCATTCCTCTAAATCGGCAGGACATCCAGGGATACGGAAAATCAACGACCTTGTACAACGTACCTTCTGGTGGCCAGAGAGGGCTAAGGATGTGGAGGAGTTTGTCAAAGCATGTGGCACTTGCGCTCGCAACAAAGTACCCCGGGTCAGACCAGCAGGTCTTCTTCTTCCTTTACCCATTCCAGACCGTCCCTGGAACCATATTTCTATGGACTTCATTGTAGAGCTTCCAGACTCCAAAGGGAAGAATACGATTCTTGTGGTCATTGATAGTTTTTCCAAACAGATGCACCTTGTTCCCTTGAGGGGTCTTCCGAATTCCTCCAGGCTTGCGGATGTTTTCATCCAGGGGATTTTTCGTCTTCACGGAGTGCCTGCAACCATCGTCTCTGATCGTGGGTCTCAATTTGTGTCAAGATTTTGGCGAGCCTTTTCCCGAAAATTGGGGATTTCACTTCAATTCTCCTCAGGATACCATCCACAGACCAATGGGCAGACGGAGAGGGCCAACCAAAACCTGGAACAATACCTTCGGTGTTTTATAACCGATACACAGGATGACTGGGTGGATCTGCTTCCTTGGGCTGAGTTTGCTCTTAACTCCCTTCGCAATGACTCCACTCAAGAATCTCCCTTCTTCATAAATTGTGGCTTTCACCCTTCCCGTCTACCCTTCTCCCCTCTATCCTCAGGAGTACCAGCGGTGGACAAGCGCATCTCCCGGCTGAAAGACTTATGGACGAGAATTCAGGAGAACTTAAAGGTGGCCACAGGGAGACAGAAACTCCAGGCAGATCGCCTTCGATGCCAAGTGCCGGAGTTCGCCCCAGGAGACAAGGTGTGGCTTTCATCCAGGAATATCCGACTAAAGGTTCCTACTATGAAGCTAGCTCCCAAGTTCCTCAGTCCCTTTCCCGTGGTTAGGAGGATTAATCCTGTGGCTTATCATCTACGCCTTCCACCCTCGATGAAGATACCTTCGGTCTTCCATGTTTCTTTGCTTAAACCAGCATTTCAGAGTCCTCGCTTTTCCAAAAATACTTCTCCTCCACTTCCTCTTATGATTCAAGGTCAACAGGAGTACGAGGTCCAGTCTATCCTGGATTCTAGGATTTCCAGAGGAGGAGTACAATACCTGGTCCACTGGAGGGGGTTCGGACCAGAGGAACGTTCATGGATTCCCCACCGGGATCTTCACGCACCTCGACTCCTCCAGGCTTTTCATCGTAGAAATCCCTCCAAGCCATGTCATGGATGCCCGGAGGTCGCCCCTGAAGGGGGGGGTACTGTAAGGATTCAGGAGTCACGTCACTCGCGGCGTGCTCCTCACTCACCTGCAGCCCTGCCAGGGTCTCCCGCGGCTCACACGGATTCTTCCTCTAAGACGCCGAGTTCCGTTTCCCCTGTGCGCGCGCGCACGTCAGTTCCCTTCTTCTGCCCTCGGTTCAGGGCGTGTGCCCGCGCACGCATCCACAGGCGCAGCCACACAAAGGCGTGGCCACACAGAGGCGCACCAGCCTCCTAAAGGCACAGTACTCTTTTCCAATGCTGCAATTCAATACACCAATTCTTCTAGGATCTATAGCTCCTCCTCCAGGAACTCAACTAGACCTATCATTGTCTCAGCCTGGCCCATTCACACACCCCCACCTTGCTACTCTGCAATTGGACCCTCTTGCCTATATATACCCTGCAGCTTCATTAACTCGTCGGCTGAGCATAGAACCAGTTGTTCTCATCACTCTCTGCCTCCCTAGTCCTGTCTAGTCCTATCTTGTTTTGCAGTCTTCCTCGTGTACCGAACCGGCTTCCGCTACGTCTACCCGCACCTCTGGCATCCCGAACTCGGCATACGGTAACACGACTCTCCGCACCTCTGGCATCCCGATCTCGGCAAACGGTAAACGACAACATCCCTCTCTCTAACCCCGGACTTGGCAAACAGCACCCTCTACCATCCGTACCTCTCCTGCCCCGATCCAGACTTCCAGACCACTCTACTGTCAAGACGTGCCCTCGTGGCTGTGGGTGGCATTATATCCTATCCCACCTCAGCACCGCGGTCCCGTCTCGTTTGTGGTGAGCACGCCCTGACACTTTTGTGTACACCATCCTACTGTAAATGTTTTGACTTTCTGTACATAAATGTTTTCACTAGCAGTAAACCATACACCTGTTAATGTTTTGAATTGCTGTACACTTAAAATGTTTTTAAATTGTATTTGTAAATAAAAGTTTTGTATTTACTCCACCAATTAAAGAAAATGTTGATTTGTTTAAAATTGTTCCATTGTCTCCTTTTATACTGTAACAAAATACCATGTTTCTAGAACATACTGTGCAGTACTGTCCAGGCATAAAACAATACATGCTGTTCGGGTATAGAATACACATATGTACTGGAATACATGTAGAATAAATGCATACTTTTTATTATTCGGGTTTATTATACAGTATATATAAAAAAGTATTGTATACGGTCTGAAAACAACAGCATATTGTTTCAGGTATTCTATTTTAATCAATAACAACGGCCACTAAACTGTAGACTCTGGTACGTGGTTTTTTTTAATCAGATTCAGCAATGTGCAGGCATTGTAACACAAAGCGATATTATCCATCGAAATCCCTCCATTTGCCGTTTTCCGCATTAGATGACAAAGTTTTCTTTTCTGAGGAAACAAAAGTAAAAGTTTTACTATAATGGTCAGTCAGTCCCCTAAAGAAGTTCCCACAGTCAGTCCCACCAATAATTTTCTCGGAGGGCGTCTCCTGTTCACATGCGCATGCGCCTACTGTCGATGTGATGACACGCATATGAGTTTCAAGAAGGTTCCAATACGCATGCGCCTAGCGTTCCACCAATTGTTCAGTATCTACTGTAGAAGCTGCTCAGCCAATGATATTGCTTACAGGAGACTCGCTTGACTGTGCATTGATATTTCAAAAACAGAATAAAATACGGCAACATTACTCACCATAGACTTTGCCAATCAGCTGGCGCCGAGCCACTGCCAGTCCCGTATTCTTGCTCATACACGTAGTTGCCAGGTGACAGCAGGACTACTACACCTGTAGTCAGCTGATGAGGCTGGAAATCGCTTAGGTACATGCAAGATTGCTGGAATCTGTACGCGAAATCCGGCTCAGGCTGCAGGTATCCGGGCGTGGACAGAGAGCAAGGGTTGTCGGTCACCAGGTTTTCACTGACGGTCGGACTGTTATTGGAAGCCGGTGCTGGTGTTGGCGCATTGCTTGCCTGCGACTGACGTTTCTTAGTTGGTTTTAACATGACCTTTCGCCTTTTGAAGTCTCCATGATCATAGATATGGGAAAAACCCGGAGTTACACACCAATACCCTCCAATAACTTGAAAGCAAAAAGCAGGATTTTCAGCGCTCGTGCTGCAGATGTTTTGATAGGATTAATCCCTGTGCTGCACGTGCATGGAGCGTCTCCCCAGGAGCTCCCACTTCAGAGGTGATCCCCCCTCGAAGGGGGGGAGGACACCCTGAGAAACAGAGAAGAAAATAATGCACAAAAGCACACAAGGGAAGGAATTAGTATTAATTTATTAAAACAAACACATAAACAGCTGAGGGGATCCAACCCCTCCTCAGCTCAATGGATTAGTTGCCCAGAAATATAAACCATATATAAGGTCTCTAAACATAGAAAAATCTGACACAGTAAACCATACACAACATAAGAAAAAAACACACAATCAATGTAAAAATAAACAGAGAGAGTATTAACAGCCCAAGGAAGTTAAGGTTAAAACTGCCAAAGAGGACTACAATACTGCTGACAGGGGGAAACGAACACTCACACTGAGGCAGAGAAGGGGGACCTCTGATGACCGTACAGGATCCGGATCACGGCATCAAGGAAGATGGAAACAACCGCCTCTGGAGCCTTAGGCAAGCTCCGTTTCAGCCTCTCAGCAAACACGCGCAGGATGACCTGTCGTGACCTCTACGCGTTTCGCACCACGTGCTTCGTCAGGAGGTCACGTACAGCGTCATCTGCGCGTATTTGTAGGGAGAAGGGAATCAGTTAGGATGGCCCCCTTCCGACGCCAAACCCAATGCCCTTAGAATGCCAGTAGTATGCTTAAAGTGATGCTACCTCTTTCCCTTGCAACGTCATGTGTTACAGCGGTCACGTGTTGCAGGTTTAACAGACACATATACAAATCCGAACCTGCAATGCTTACATAGACATGAACATAACATAACTTGAGATCATCAACTTATATACATACACTGAATTAGAGCAAAAACAAATATATATTTTACAAATTAATTGCACATGCTGAGACTATAATTAATCCTTAAAATACCCAATTAATTAAAATAGATGCATATAGTGCTTTAATTAAAACATACAATGTTAATACATATACCATAAAAATGAGAGACGAATATAATATTGAATAATTAATGAAAATAAAGATAAAATTAAACAGACATTGAGCCAAATATTTTATCTCAAAAATGGAGTGAGCTCAATAAGTTCATTAAAACCAATCGGATGTCTAGTTTGCATTTCATAGATCCAATACTGTTCACATTTTAATAAATGATTATCTCTATTGCCTTGTCTGCTGTTCATTTGGATATGTTCAAGCCTTTAAATGTAATGCAACT
The DNA here is from genome assembly GCF_040206685.1 of Ascaphus truei. Taxonomy (NCBI): domain Eukaryota; kingdom Metazoa; phylum Chordata; class Amphibia; order Anura; family Ascaphidae; genus Ascaphus; species Ascaphus truei. The sequence goes on along the minus strand of NC_134486.1, from coordinate 92,600,971 downwards.
GGGGTCATTGTTGTGGATCTCTTTAAAGTGTTTTAAAAGTGGTGTAAGCGGCATACCTTTAGCTGTAATTTTCGGTATGTTTTTTACGTTTCTCAAATGTTCTAACATACGCATTTTTAGTGGCCGTTTTGTCTTGCCGATGTACTGTAAATTACAGTTACACTGTAAGACATAAACCACACGCGTAGTCTGACAGTTAATGAAACTTTTGGTATTGTAACTCCGCTTAGTGGCACAAGACGTGACTGTAGTTCCTTTACAGATATGTTTACACGCCTTGCACTTCCCACATTTATATGTGCCTTTAATACCCAAGCGATCTTTAATGTCACCAGATGCAAAGGCTTTTCTGGTGATTTGGCTTGGGGCCAACATGTTTTTTATATATTTGGCGCACGTTTAAACACTATCCCAGGTTGTGAATTTAACTGAGGGCCCAATACAGGGTCCATTTTCAGTATTCCCCAGTGTTTTTTTAAGATTTTCCTGACCCCATTATGCATATCACTGAACTGAGTTATAAAAGCAGGGATTTTTGTATTTTTACTTTTGTCCCTCTTATTTTTATTATATTTCATCAGTGATTTCCTTTCTATTTTTTCCAGTTTCTTTATTGAGGAATCTATCAGTTCCTCATTATACTTCTTATCGAGAAATCTTGTCTTGAGGAACTTAGATTGTATATCAAATTCCTCAACCTTGGAATTGTTTCTCTTTAGTCTTAGAAACTGGTTAAAGGGAATATTCTGAACCCATCTTTTGTCATGACAGCTAAGAGGGTCAAGATAAGAATTAACGTTAGTAGCTTTAAAGTGTGTTTTGGTCTGAACTGTATTGGATTCAATATATATTTCCAAATCGAGGAAATTAATGCTAACTGTTAAACCTGCAACACGTGACCGCTGTAACACATGATGTTGCAAGGGAAAGAGGTAGCATCACTTTAAGCATACTACTGGCATTCTAAGGGCATTGGGTTTGGCGTCGGAAGGGGGCCATCCTAACTGATTCCCTTCTCCCTACAAATACGCGCAGATGACGCTGTACGTGACCTCCTGACGAAGCACGTGGTGCGAAACGCGTAGAGGTCACGACAGGTCATCCTGCGCGTGTTTGCTGAGAGGCTGAAACGGAGCTTGCCTAAGGCTCCAGAGGCGGTTGTTTCCATCTTCCTTGATGCCGTGATCCGGATCCTGTACGGTCATCAGAGGTCCCCCTTCTCTGCCTCAGTGTGAGTGTTCGTTTCCCCCTGTCAGCAGTATTGTAGTCCTCTTTGGCAGTTTTAACCTTAACTTCCTTGGGCTGTTAATACTCTCTCTGTTTATTTTTACATTGATTGTGTGTTTTTTTCTTATGTTGTGTATGGTTTACTGTGTCAGATTTTTCTATGTTTAGAGACCTTATATATGGTTTATATTTCTGGGCAACTAATCCATTGAGCTGAGGAGGGGTTGGATCCCCTCAGCTGTTTATGTGTTTGTTTTAATAAATTAATACTAATTCCTTCCCTTGTGCGCTTTTGTGCATTATTTTCTTCTCTGTTTCTCAGGGTGTCCTCCCCCCCTTCGAGGGGGGATCACCTCTGAAGTGGGAGCTCCTGGGGAGACGCTCCATGCACGTGCAGCACAGGGATTAATCCTATCAAAACATCTGCAGCACGAGCGCTGAAAATCCTGCTTTTTGCTTTCAAGATAAAGAACTGTTTCCAGATTCATTTAGTTGGACTTGGGACATTGGTTTACCTTTTCTCCCCTGGATTTTTAGCTGCATAGATAAGACTGTATTCTGCGTTATATTAATTATTAATTAATTGTGTATAAGTGCATTTATTTTATAATTGAGAGACCTTTTACTGAGGGGCTTTTTATCAATTTGTATTTTTATCAATTGTATTTTGATACTACTTAGACTATAAGATGGCTGTACCACTTGATTTCACCACCTTATTTTTGTCTAGTTTGAATAATAGGAACAATAGAAGTGCGTTAGTAGGTCAAATGTTTTGTGATGATGTCAACTTGGAAGATGATTCCACTGATTTACCCTCATTAGTACTTGCACTTACAAAATTGTTGGAGCAAGAAACTAAGGCATTTTGGGAACTTGTATCCTTTGAAGAATATATTAAGCATAAAAGGATCCCTAGAGGGTTGCGACTGTTAATTAAACCCACGTATGGCAATGAAAATCCAGCTTTTTTAGCCATTTGGGAAGAAATTCTTGAGATCAGTTCCACTAACCTCGTCAAACTCCTTATGGGAGAGCGGAAAAAGGAACTACAAGAATTGTCCGTCAAAATTGATAAGGTCAAGACGGACATTATCAGTTTGCCAACACTAGAGGGGCTGCCAAAACTGGTAGAAGATATGGTGGGGAAACTGAAAAAACATGAGAAAGGGATCATGTTGAGGAAAAATAAAAAATTCCTAAGAGATAAAATTGATTATTTGGAGAACAGGCAAAAAGATTGGAAAGACAAAACAGTCAAAAGTGCTAATAAGGAGATAACCTTACATGATCAGACTCCACAAAAGTCAGTTAGCACAAATCCATCTAAAATAGAACCAATGAAAAAGGATCAAAATAGGTCCGGTGCCATTCCAAAAACCAATAAATCTCTAAAAAATCCTCAAAAAAATGAGAAAGCCAACAAAGTAAATAAAAATTCAAAAAGACCACACTATGAGAATAAGAAAGATCACTCTAAGGAAGGGTCCTATCAACAACACAAATATAGAGAGAGAAGCCATAGTGATAATTGGTCAACAGTGGGCAAAAATGGGAAGCCAAATGATATCAAACATAAATATAAACACCCAAGGAGAGAACAATATACTCCTAAGGAAGACAAACATATAGAATTTGATATCCCGGTTTCTAACAAATTCTCAAAACTAAGAGGTAAAGGAAGTGTCAGTGAAAATGATGATAATAATGACTGTTTTTTTCAGAAAACAACAAAAAACAAGCTCAAAAGACCGAGCTGGGATCTAGACAACCCTCCCTCAAATCCCCTGACAAAAGTGAATCGCAAAAGGGGATACTCAGACGAGGTAAGAGAGGAGGGAGAAAGCCCGCCCACAAAGAGGGGATCCCTGAGTCATTAACATTAATCGCTAGCGGGATATTTAACTTATCTTCGCTCACTATAGATCACCATCTCTTTCAGGTGCTAAAGAAGGGGCTCACCTTTGCACCCACAAGAGATGCGAAAGAGTTTGATCTATACATTGACCTTCAAAAATATTTGAGGAAAATGACATTACAGCGTCATTTTAGTAGCTCTGGTGACAAACTAGCTAACACTCAAATTAAAAAACCTATAGAGCATGATATCGAAGATGCAGCATTAATTGAGGACCTTGAAGCCCTTTTGAGAGAAAGTGACCCAGATTTTGTCAATTTCAGTAGTTACCTTCATACAGGATTTAAGCCCAATTCAGTCTTCTACCCATATGCCTCTAGAGGACATAATATTGACCTATTTGGTAAAATGGTGGAGAGGGACTTTAAAGAAATGTGTAAAAAAAGATCCTCCAAACATCATTCCAACCTTACCTGGGAGGAACGTAAAAGTATAAACACCTTGAAAGCCAACCCAGATATTGTCTTGAGGTCAGCTGACAAAGGGGGTGGAATAGTCCTCTTGGATAAAGAGGACTATTTTAAAGAGGCTTATCGCATTTTGGAAGATAAAACTACTTATGTTTCTTTGGAGAGAGATCCAACTCGAGAATACTTGGGACTCATTAAAAAACATTTGACTGAGGCACTTGCAATTGGGATTTTGTCTAAGTCAGAATATGAATATATACTCATTGAGACACCCACAGTCCCCATTTTTTACTACATCCCCAAGATTCACAAATCCCTCACTTCCCCACCTGGACGCCCTATTATTTCAGGAATCGATTCTATTACTTCTAATCTGTCCACATATATTGACTTTTACCTACAATCACTAGTCACATCACTTCCATCTCACCTTAAAGACACCACTATGGTTTTACAGGTTTTGGATAATTTTGTTTGGAATGATAGTTGTAGATTAGCCACTTTAGATGTGCAAGCACTATACACGAGCATCCCCCACAAAAAAGGTATAGAGGCAACAAGATATTTTCTTATGAACCCACAACTATTACCTATAACCCAAATTGATTTTATTCTTACATCAATTGAATTCATTTTGGGTCACAATTATTTAATGTTTGATTCCCTTTATTTTTTACAAATCTTGGGGACGGCGATGGGGACTACATTTGCCCCATCGTTCGCTAACCTATATATGGGACTGTGGGAGTCGCTTGAGGTATTTCGATGTTCTCCTCCACAGCTGAGGCTGTGGAGGAGATATATCGATGACATCATCATTGTGTGGGAGGGAACTGAGGAATCCTATCTTGGATTTGTTGATCAACTAAATGCAAATCAATTTAATCTAAAATTTAGTGGTGTTAACAGCTCAGTTAGCATTAATTTCCTCGATTTGGAAATATATATTGAATCCAATACAGTTCAGACCAAAACACACTTTAAAGCTACTAACGTTAATTCTTATCTTGACCCTCTTAGCTGTCATGACAAAAGATGGGTTCAGAATATTCCCTTTAACCAGTTTCTAAGACTAAAGAGAAACAATTCCAAGGTTGAGGAATTTGATATACAATCTAAGTTCCTCAAGACAAGATTTCTCGATAAGAAGTATAATGAGGAACTGATAGATTCCTCAATAAAGAAACTGGAAAAAATAGAAAGGAAATCACTGATGAAATATAATAAAAATAAGAGGGACAAAAGTAAAAATACAAAAATCCCTGCTTTTATAACTCAGTTCAGTGATATGCATAATGGGGTCAGGAAAATCTTAAAAAAACACTGGGGAATACTGAAAATGGACCCTGTATTGGGCCCTCAGTTAAATTCACAACCTGGGATAGTGTTTAAACGTGCGCCAAATATAAAAAACATGTTGGCCCCAAGCCAAATCACCAGAAAGCCTTTGCATCTGGTGACATTAAAGATCGCTTGGGTATTAAAGGCACATATAAATGTGGGAAGTGCAAGGCGTGTAAACATATCTGTAAAGGAACTACAGTCACGTCTTGTGCCACTAAGCGGAGTTACAATACCAAAAGTTTCATTAACTGTCAGACTACGCATGTGGTTTATGTCTTACAGTGTAACTGTAATTTACAGTACATCGGCAAGACAAAACGGCCACTAAAAATGCGTATGTTAGAACATTTGAGAAACGTAAAAAACATACCAAAAATTACAGCTAAAGGTATGCCGCTTACACCACTTTTAAAACACTTTAAAGAGATCCACAACAATGACCCCAGTTGCATTACATTTAAAGGGCTTGAACATATCCAAATGAACAGCAGACAAGGCAATAGAGATAATCATTTATTAAAATGTGAACAGTATTGGATCTATGAAATGCAAACTAGACATCCGATTGGTTTTAATGAACTTATTGAGCTCACTCCATTTTTGAGATAAAATATTTGGCTCAATGTCTGTTTAATTTTATCTTTATTTTCATTAATTATTCAATATTATATTCGTCTCTCATTTTTATGGTATATGTATTAACATTGTATGTTTTAATTAAAGCACTATATGCATCTATTTTAATTAATTGGGTATTTTAAGGATGAATTATAGTCTCAGCATGTGCAATTAATTTGTAAAATATATATTTGTTTTTGCTCTAATTCAGTGTATGTATATAAGTTGATGATCTCAAGTTATGTTATGTTCATGTCTATGTAAGCATTTCAGGTTCGGATTTGTATATGTGTCTGTTAAACCTGCAACACGTGACCGCTGTAACACATGACGTTGCAAGGGAAAGAGGTAGCATCACTTTAAGCATACTACTGGCATTCTAAGGGCATTGGGTTTGGCGTCGGAAGGGGGCCGTCCTAACTGATTCCCTTCTCCCTACAAATACGCGCAGATGACGCTGTACGTGACCTCCTGACGAAGCACGTGGTGCGAAACGCGTAGAGGTCACGACAGGTCATCCTGCGCGTGTTTGCTGAGAGGCTGAAACGGAGCTTGCCTAAGGCTCCAGAGGCGGTTGTTTCCATCTTCCTTGATGCCGTGATCCGGATCCTGTACGGTCATCAGAGGTCCCCCTTCTCTGCCTCAGTGTGAGTGTTCGTTTCCCCCTGTCAGCAGTATTGTAGTCCTCTTTGGCAGTTTTAACCTTAACTTCCTTGGGCTGTTAATACTCTCTCTGTTTATTTTTACATTGATTGTGTGTTTTTTTCTTATGTTGTGTATGGTTTACTGTGTCAGATTTTTCTATGTTTAGAGACCTTATATATGGTTTATATTTCTGGGCAACTAATCCATTGAGCTGAGGAGGGGTTGGATCCCCTCAGCTGTTTATGTGTTTGTTTTAATAAATTAATACTAATTCCTTCCCTTGTGCGCTTTTGTGCATTATTTTCTACCCTCCAATAACATCGGGATAAAAAAAACAAAAAAAACATGGAACGATAAATAACATTATCCTTATTGCACGCTTCCACACATGAGCATCTGGTGAAAATTTGTAAAAGTCATAGTTTTCGATAAAATACTGATAAATTTGAACAACTGTTGCCATCTTATCATCTGTTGCATTAATCGTGGCCCATATTAAATAAGCGTACATTCTGTCGGGTTTTTGGAACACGGACTGCAGTTGTGCACTCATGTCGGGACTCTCACGACAATAAAACAAGACCAGACACTGTGCTTGTATTTTTTTAATATGAAAAGCCTAAATTGATACATTATTGTAACTTCTTCAGTCCCAAGGCCAAATTACAATGGACCACTGTTGTATTCTTTTAAACACCTGCAAGTCGACACATTACTGGTGTACATGCGCATTACAATTCATGAATATCTGCCATCTGGCGGATACGCGAAGTATTGCAACCAATGAAATCCGAACCATTATCAATAAACACATCAACCGCGCATCAACCGCGGGTGTGAATGCGGTATGAATGCGGTCAGAATGCGGCATGAACGTGGTGAAGTGCGGTTAAGTGCGTGGCATTCTGAAAAAATCTCGAAAAAAGTCGGATGTTGGAGAATAAAAGGGGCCGCGGCTGTAGGTTATTTCGGTTTAAGATATATGGCGTAAATAAGATATCCAGGTCCAAAGTGTGAGACAGAGAAAGTGTGGGTGAGTGACAGACAGAAATAGTGTGGGTGAGAGACAGAGAGAGAGAGTGTGGGTGAGAGAAAGAGAGAGACTAGGAGACAGAGATGCACACAGAGAGAGAGCGGCACAGAGAAAGCGAACACAGAGTGAGAGAGCGAGAGAGAGAGAGCGAGACACACAGAGAGAGGGAGAGCGACACACACACAGAGAGAGAGAGAGAGAGAGCGACACACAGAGAGAGAGAGAGCGACACACAGAGAGAGAGAGAGAGTGAGTGACACACACACACAGAGAGAGTGACACACACACACACACAGAGTGACAGAGAGAGAAAGAGAGAGCGACAAACAGAGAGAGAGACACAGACAGAGAGAGAGAGAGCGACACAGAGAGAGAGAGAGCAACACAGAGAGAGCGACAGACAAAGACAGAGAGAGGGTGAGAGACAAAGACAGAGAGAGGGTGAGAGAAAAAGACAGAGAGAGGGTGAGAGACAAAGACAGAGACAGGGTGAGAGACAGAGTGAGAGTGACAGAGAGAGAGAGTCAACCAGTCAGTCATCACACACACACACACACACACACACACACACACACACACACACACACACACACACACACACACACACACACACACACACACACACACACACACACACACACACACACACACACACACACACACACACACACACACACACTCTCACACACACTCTCTCTCTCTCTCTCTCTCTCTCTCTCTCTCTCTCTCTCTCTCTCTCTCTCTCTCTCTCTCTCTCTCTCACACACACACACACACACACTGTAGGAGGACGTGTGCAGAGGTATGCAAGGGAGACTTGTTAAGGTGAAATTAAATAAGGCTTATATTGCGCCTGTTTCCTTAACATCAGAAAATCATCCAAACAAGGGGTCAAACAAAGCTTCTATTCACTTGGGAGTATTTCTAGTGAAACCTATGCAGTTCACAACTTTAGATAAGTATGTCTCCCAGCCCCAAACATATATCTTGATATGAGCAGATATACCAAAAGTCTGATAAAGGAAAGTCTTATCTGTTTCTTGTAGTTGGAGGGAAAGTCTTCTCTGTTCCTTGGTTGCTGCCTTTTTCCTCAGGTTTTGTCAGCATTCAGATTTAGAGGTGCTTTCCCCTGTGTTTTGCAAGCAGCTCTGCTGTTTCTTCTGGCAGGCTCAAGACATCTGTACCCATGGTCAGTCTCACTACTTGTGAGACTCAGGAACAATCTCCCTTCCGGTCTCAAAAGACAGGCTTTTCTAAGAAGCTAATCAGGCAGGTGGTGTTGGATAATTGACTACCAGCAGTTAACCATCATATTGCTGGATTAGAGGTACATTTCCTGAACAGGGATAACTCCCCTGTTACATACCTCCCCTGTTTGTGGGAAGCTCGGGCTTGGCACGGCCAAAGCCCATCCTTCTACTCTCATTCTAGATATCTCTGTGACTTGAATGAGAGTGGATGGAGGAAGAGAACCCTTAGTCCCGCTGGGATCGGAGCCCTTTCTCCAGTTCATTCGTGTCTCCTCCCGAAGGTGCTTGAGATCAGCACTCCTCAGTCGCTCGAGGAGGACTTTTTCTAAGTATAGTCTTTTTGCTACGTGCGCGGTCATGAGATTTCCCTTGCGTCGGGTGCTCGTTTTATTGTAGGCAGACTGTATGGCAGCAGTTGCAGAGCGTTTAAAAACAGCCCTTTGAGTTTTCCACTCTTGAAGCTGTCTCTCTGCACTTTTCCCACTTAATGGAGTTGCTAGTTCAGCCTCTTTGGGATAAGTTGGAAATCCATATCCACTTCCAGAGAATGTCCCGTCTTTTCAGCTTCATCAGCTAAGGATTCTTCTGGTTTTGATTCAGCATGTGTAACTTCTTTTGTTGCCTGTTGGGTGGCTGAAGGTTTTGCTAGTGCTTGTTTAGGTGGTTCACATTTTGCAACCTTGTTTTTCAGACGAGCGTTATTCCCAGCTCTCACTGTACCCTTATCTTCATGGGTTTTTGTGGCTGTGGGATACTGACGCTTAGTCAGGGTCAATACTTGTCCTTGTAGAACTGTAATCTCATCCACGAGAGATCCCTGTTTTTTGAGTGCGTCTTGCAAGTCTCTTCTCAGGGAATTTATCTGCACACTTTGTTTTCTCTGAGCTTGCTTCCACATTTTCATTGCATTGTGAAGCACTATGAATTTCTTTGCTCGGGCCACAGTTACTTGTTTCAGTTTCTGGACCTTCTTGTGCTCCCTTTTGTGCTGGGTCACCTGGGTTCTAAGCTTGGCCTCTAGCGATGCTTTGGTGAGGCTCAGGGTAGCCTTCAGTTTCTCATGCTGTTTTGCGGGGACATACTGGGTATCAGACGTTCCTGCAGCACCTGTATTTCTTTAACAGCCTGCAGATTGTCTTCCTGCAGAGTTCGCTGCTTGTCCTCGGCAATCTGGAGGTGTGTACGCAGACCATGCAGTTGGTTCTGCAGTCGGTGCTCTGCTTCAAACTTCTCACCTTCCAAAAGTCTATTTATTTCTTTAAGCTCGTGCAGCTTTTCATTCTTTTCCTTGACGTCGTCTGTCAAATGAAAATTTTCTTCTTTGAGTTTTAAATTTTCCCTTTTTAATCTTAAATTTTCTCCTTTTTCAGTCTCTGTACTATTCAGGGCCTCCTTGCAGTCCTCCTTCCATTTACGCACATCTGCTTTGAGAATGGCAGTCTCCTGGAGTGACACTTCCTTCTCTAGGTTGAGGGTCTGAAGCTCCTTCTGAGAGACTTTGAGATCTGTATTAAGATTGACAATATTTTCTTTAGAAATGTCCAGCTCCTCAGTGAGACTGTGTAGTTCCTTTCTGGAGACTTCCAGGTCTGTGCGGCAGCTGTTGGTCTCATGATGTGAGGCATCCAGTGCTCTGCGGAGTGTCTGAACCTCTTTCTGAGATACGTCCACCTCTGTCCGGACACTGTTGACCTCCTGTTGTGAGGCATTCAGCTCTACGCGAAGAGTGTGAACCTCTTGCTGAAAGACTGTCATCTGCTTCAGTGCCTCCTCATACTTCCGCTTCAGCTTAGCCATCATTTTATCTGATTGGCTCTGTTTTTCATCCATGGCGGAAATAGTAGCGTTTGCAGTATCTAGCTCAGTCTTGAGATCGTCCAATTCTGTTCCAGATTCAGAGTACATTGCGAGCACCGTCTTCTGTAACTCAGCATTATCTTCTCTCTCAAGTTTCAATTGTTCCCGGAGTAGATCACGCCTGGCAATTTCACGCCAGTCACACCTGGCAATTTTCAGGGCGTCTTCAGGGCTGGTCAAGGGATCGTCACTCACTGGTTCCGGCTCCGCTTCCCTGGGATGGTTGGTTGAGGGTTCCTCACTGTTGGCACCGGACAGACACTTCTTTGGGGTACACGACTTCGCGGGACGAATTCTCCATTTTCTCTAGGCTGCAGGGCAACTCGGTGCCCCTTTTTCTCCACAGGATCTGCGGACGTGTCTGTTCCTTCCACGGTAAGTGAAGAACCGCTTTTCTTTTTCTTTTTCCGCCTTTTTGTTTTGGATGACTCTGTGTCAAGGATTGGACTTCGGCTGAAATGGATCCCAGTGGCAGGAACAGCAGGGAGCGAAGTAGGGGTCAAAAGCAGGAGTCCGAAGCAGGCAGCAGGTAGCGAAGTCAGGAAACAAGCAGAGGTCGGCAACTAGGAAACTGGAACAGGATGATAGCAATAGCTAACACTGCAGTAAACACAGG